>NC_043760.1:33522060-33822060 GCF_902148845.1 Salarias fasciatus | reverse complement strand
GTCTCACCATCAGCCAGCTCATTAACCGCATTACCCTGGACGACTAAAGAATACTGTATGGACCGGGACTGGGATCAGGACCAGGATCAGGACCAGGACCAGGACTGGTCAAAAGTCAAAGTCTCTCTTGCAAGTGCGTTATACGGCGCCTATCTCCGTTTCGTAACCCCAGGCCACACAGCTACTGTGAGTAGTGGAAGCTACAGTGGGGGGGTTAGACCTCTGGTAGCTCTGTGTGTTCGACCCCCCCACCCCGTTCTATATATGCCGAGCACCTGGCTCGAAGGCAGGAGGTACCATTTTTAAAGTCTTTGGTATGACCCAGCTGGGACGCGAACCCACCACCTCCCGGTTGTGAGGCGGATGCTGCAGGTCCAGGTCCACCGGTTCAGCGGTGAAGCTGCTGATGTGTTCTCTACGGGTTTAGCAACATTTCTTCATTTGTTGTCTTTAAAATCCCTCATGTGAACAGCTAGCAGTAGCAATAAAAAGCTGCTGCTAGCTGTAAATTCATAACAGCTCCATCCCTTTAACACCCCTACTCAAAAGCAGAAGCTGTGCGTACGAACTGGAAAGCATGGTGTAAATGGGGCCTTGGCTGACTGGAGGACAGACCTCACAGCAGTTAAAGTGTGAATCTGTGGAGATTCCTCACAGCTCGGGAACGAGACGACCACATCACCAGGTCTGATTCTACATGTTTGGAGTCAAGAACAGTCTGGGATGAGATCACCTGAATGATCTCTGGAAAGAGAGCAGTGGTGCAGCCCGACTCCATGTCCGAGTCGATCCAGAGCGATAAGAGGAGAGGACTGGGGAAGGTCAAAGGTTAATCCTGTCAGAGTCTGAGGTGCTTTGTCAAAGTCTGCAAATATTTTATGTCCATATTTGATGAGAATTTCACTGGTACTGAGAGAGCAGAGCAGGAGAAGCAGCAACGAAAGACCACAGCTCCTCCTCCTCCTCGGGCGATGTGTAAAGCCTTCATGAGCGTATCTGAGAGAGGTGGAGAGGTGGATGGATGGACAGGAGGATGCTCGCTCTCCAGTAAACAGGAGTCTGGTAAAGCAGTAGCAGAGCTGCTGTTCACTGGACTGAGCAGCATTGAGCAGTGCTGAAGCTCAGAAATGGGCCGGTCGCCTGCTGGAATAGTCAGCTCTCTGGACTCACGTTCGTCCCCAGCCTGGTGGACTCTGGTGAAGCACTGCCGTCCTGCTGTGGAGCCTCTTCTTTCCATTTTCTGTTCCCGTTTAAACAGGGCCGTGTCTCTGAAGCACCATTATCCTCTTACCAGCATGTATTTCAGATGATCCCACAGGCTGTCATGTCTGCTGTCAGCTATCAATTAGCATCAGTTTATTGACAAGAAGCTCAGCTTGATCAAATGTTTTGTTTGACGTGTCTGAAATCAGTAATTAATGCATCAATTACAGCCAGCAGTCAATATGATGATATCCTAATTACCATATTTGCAGACTGAGGAAGGCAGCAAATTACAGCACATGTAGAAAGTGTCTGCAGCTCCCGCAGAGTGAATGGAGTGATTAGAACAGAGCGTTTAAATCAGCGTCAGAGCAGAGCTTAACATGAATCCAGCGGGATATCCCCATACCGGCCTGAAGCGACGCAGCTGCATCAAACAACGGCAAGAAAACTGACTGACAGGAAATGACAACATGGTGAACTGCCAGTGTCTGTGGACTAGAGAGAGAGAGAGAGAGAGAGAGAGAGAGAGAGAGAGAGAGAGAGAGAGAGAGAGAGAGAGAGAGAGAGGAGAGAGAGAGAGAGAGAGAGAGGGAGAGAGAGAGAGAGAGAGAGAGAGAGAGAGAGAGAGAGAGAGAGAGAGAGAGAGAGAGAGAGAGAGAGAGAGAGGGAGAGAGAGAGAGAGAGAGAGAGAGAGAGAGGAGAGAGAGAGAGAGAGAGAGGAGAGAGAGAGAGAGAGAGAGTGTGTGTGTGTGTGTGTGTTCCATGGTGGAGATGTCTAGTCAGCAGTTAAAGACGAATGGGAAAAGAGTGGGAGCTGTTCTGTTTCAATGAGACCGTACGCACACACGCACGCACGCACACACACACTCATAGTTATGAAGTTATAACTTATAGCTATAATACGGAGTGCAGGGAGTGACCGGGGCCCAGGGCTGGATGGATGTTTTCACATTACAGGTCATAAATAACCACCACCAGGGGCAGGTGAACTTTGACCTCATCATTTCTTATTTTCCCTCCATTTAGGGTTTTGTTGTTGAGTCTTTGGTCCTGAGCCCACACTGATTACATGGTTCTCGCCGAACTCCACATAATCGATAAAGCTGGTAAAACACAACAAGCTGGAATGGCAGATAATGTGTGTGGACGACAGGACCTACAGGACCACAAGACCACAAGACCTACAGGACCACAAGACCCACAGGACCTACAGGACCTACAGGACCACAAGACCACAAGACCTACAGGACCACAAGACCCACAGGACCTACAGGACCACAAGACCACAAGACCTACAGGACCACAAGACCCACAGGACCTACAGGACCTACAGGACCTACAGGACCACAAGACCACAAGACCTACAGGACCACAAGACCCACAGGACCTACAGGACCTACAGGACCACAAGACCACAAGACCCACAGGACCTACAGGACCTACAGGACCTACAGGACCACAAGACCACAAGACCCACAGGACCTACAGGACCTACAGGACCACAAGACCCACAGGACCTACAGGACCTACAGGACCTACAGGACCTACAGGACCACAAGACCCACAGGACCTACAGGACCACAAGACCCACAGGACCTACAGGACCTACAGGACCTACAGGACCTACAGGACCACAAGACCCACAGGACCACAGGACCACAAGACCACAACACCCACAGGACCACAAGACCTACAGGACCACAAGACCACAAGACCCACAAGACCTACAGGACCACAGGACCACAAGACCACAAGACCCACAGGACCACAGGACCACAGGACCACAAGACTCACAGGACCCACAGGACCACAAGACCACAAGACTCACAGGACCCACAGGACCACAAGACCACAAGACTCACAGGACCCACAGGACCACAAGACCCACAGGACCTACAGGACCACAGGACCCACAGGACCTACAGGACCTACAGGACCACAGGACCACAAGACCCACAGGACCACAAGACCCACAGGACCTACAGGACCCACAGGACCTACAGGACCCACAGGACCTACAGGACCACAGGACCTACAGGACCACAGGACCCACAAGACCTACAGGACCCACAGGACCTACAGGACCTACAGGACCCACAGGACCACAGGAACCACAAGACCCACAGGACCACAAGACCCACAAGACCCACAGGACCCACAGGACCATGACACTGGGGGATGGATACATGTCTGCTTCATGTTCTTGCCTACTGAAGCACCACGTTTTTTGTGAATGAACTGAAGGAACATGCGTTACGAGGACGCAGCCTCAGCCAGCAGCTGGAGGAGCGTTCATCCATCAGTCCTGAGAACACGGTGCTGCTCGGGGACTGCCGTTAACTCCACCCGTCACTGCTCCAGCACAGCCATTACTGAAAATCTACATTTTCCTACATGGTCAGTCATCCTTTGTGTTTGTTTTATACTCACTGTTGAGTTCAGAATCAAAAAGATCAAAGCTTAACTCAAACCTCAAGACACAAAAAGACACCACAATATATTCAATTTTGGACAGATTTCATCTTTTCATTTTCCCTCACTGATGGAAAAGAGCAAAAGCCTCAAGCTGATAGTGGTATATCTGATGGACGGACAGAAGCCACACCGCTCCACTTAAAAATATATTTAATCTTCAGCATGGAGAGAGAGGCCTAGACCCTAACCCCACTATACAAAAGATACTGTTTTATTCATCTTCCTGGAAAATGAGTCTGTAGAGGAATTCATCCTCCTCTATGGAGATGATGCTGCAGTGAATGTTCTCCTGTATGTAGCAAATGTTCTCCTGTATGCAGATGATGCTGTAGTAAATGTTCTAGTGTATGCAGATGACGTAAATGTTCAATAGTTTCTTAACAGTATCCTTAAACAGATCCAGAGTCTGTCCCTCCTCCAGACTCTTTCTGTTTGGGGAGAACGTTTCTGGAGCTCTGGTAGCATCTGACCTGTTTTCAGGAGCCAACATGATAAAATGCACCTGTGTGCCGACAGCATCGCTGTGGGTTCTTCAAACATGGTTTCAAAAAGAGGTGGAAATGGTGACACTAACCACCGTCTGTCAGGACACCAGTAACCGTGGCCGGAGCGCTGGGGGGGGTGCTGGCCTGGGGTGGGTAGCCGCCCATGTGGGCCGGTTCTCCCGGGGGGGTCATGGCCCTCCGCCTGTGTGGGGGGTCGGCTCTTAGGCTCTTGGGCCTTGGGCTCTCGGCCCTGCCCGCCCCGGGCGTCCGGCGCCCGGGGCGGACCGGCTCCTGCCGGTCGTGGCTCCGCGGGGCCCGGGCCCCGGGACGGCCGGGGCTTTCCTCTGCCCCGTTTCTGAACCGGAGCGGGGGCGTCTGCCTGGGGGAGCGGCTTGGATCCGGGCTCTGTGATGACCGCCGGCTGTCTGGGTTCTGAGGGCCTCTCTGGCCTGCTTCTGGCCTTCTCAGGGGTCAGAGGTCATATATGCATGATCACTGTCACCATCATATTTGCATGATCACGCTGATCTTTAATCACTCTTCACATACTGGGTTACCTTGTCTTCTTGTGGTGGTTAGAATAATGGTGATCTGTAGTGGACCTCTCTTGATGCACGCCCCGAGTTTACTACTAGTTACTACTAGTTACTACTAGTTACTACTAGCTATATTCTAAAAAAAAAAAAAAAAGTTTGTGGTGTCCTTGCATTTCCTTCCTTCCCTACACCTCCTTTTATTTTTGTGGCCTGGTCTGTTCACTACTATGGTTTGTCAGGGGGAAAAAAAAAAAAAAAAAAAAAAAAATATATATATATATATATATATATATGTATGTATATGTATGGTTCTGTCAGTGTTTGTGTTGGTTGTCTAGATTGGGGTTTGGGATTGTTCTTGGTTGCATGTGGTGCATCGACAACACTGTTTTGTATTGTGAATTTGTACATAGGTTGTGCCCCCCCCCCCCGGTTCTCCCTCTCTTTATCTCTCTCTCTTCCTGTCTCTCGCTCTCTGAGCATTTCCGTCCCGGTCCTGTCCTCAGCCATGCCGATGCCAGCTTTAAATAAAGGCAGCAGCAGGAGGAGACTCAGTCTCGTCCTGCTGCTAACATTAAAATCTGTTCAGATAGTAAAAGGCTACAGTCATACAATATTCCACGCCCCAGCTGCTGAACAGGACAAGGGGGGAAAAAAAAAAGGGCACCAGTAACCGTTACATCCCTCAAGCAGAGCAGAGATGACCACATGGTGGCGCTCTGGAAGCTGCTTCAGAAAACTTCTGTCTTCATTGATTTTGAAAGCTGATATCAAACAGACCAACAGCCAGAAGAGTTAAAGCTAGATGATGCTGTTGGGTTCAGGGTTGAAGGTTCTACGGCCTGCTGGTCACAGCTCTGACGCCTTCACCTCGCTTGGTCTGAGCCACTTTTCAGTACCTTCATAAACACTAGGACCTCGTGCACGTCGCCACGTTCCCCACATCCAGACACCAGCCTCAGAGGCGTTATTCCACCAGCTCTGCTCGCCTGCCAGCGGTCTTCTTCCAGACAGTCTCGTCGTTCAGAGATAAAAACCACTAACTGTTCAGGTTGAGCTCAGAAAACTCCACTGGTGTTTCATGTTGCACAGTTGTTTGTTTGCATATTTCCTCACTGTGACCATAATTACGTTGCTTGTTTGTCCTTCAGCGTTCGTCAAAGAGAGTCCAGCAGTATGTGAGGTGCAGCTGCCTGACACACTTGCCGCCTCTCCGGACTGAGGATATATTTGTGTGAAATGACTTTAAGCAGATATGACAGGTTTCAGAGCCAGAACAGCGTGCCACTGTGTCTAACTTCATTAGGAGAACTGTTAATTCCCCGGGCGGCCCACCACTCGTAATCAATATCCTGGGAATACTGTGTTCTCCCTCGTCCATGCTCCAACACTTGATTCAATTCGTTTTCATTAAAAAAGATCCATTTGACTTCTCGTCTCTCGTTCTCTCAGCCTTAATCTCTCCTTGCTGTCTCGCAGCGTTGCTGAGGTCCTGAACACTTACAGCTCATCACATGAAGAGTTTGATTCCTGAGGAGTCGCTGGCACGTGGTGGTCCGTCAGTTCAAGCTCAATCCCAGGAGAGGCGTGAATCTAACAGAGAACGCCTCTTTCCCTGCCTTCAACAGAGAACTAGAAGCAGTCGTGGTGTTTCTGCCACATCTGATGACCACCTTGTGTCTTCTGCTGGCGGCTCATCAACACATTCATCTAAATGAGAAGAAGACCTTCTAGAAAGGACCTTTCCTCTGGCGAAGCAGCTCCATCCTGCAGGACAGGCCAGCAGTGGGGGGAGTCCTGACCTCACAGGGCGGGGTCTTACCCAGGTGGGGCTGACAGGGCGGGGTCTTACCCAGGTGGGGCTGACAGGGCGGGGTCTTACCCAGGTGGGGCTGACAGGGTGGGGTCTTACCCAGGTGGGGCTGACAGGGCGGGGTCTTACCCAGGTGGGGCTGACAGGGCGGGGTCTTACCCAGGTGGGGCTGACAGGGCGGGGTCTTACCCAGGTGGGGCTGACAGGGCGGGGTCTTACCCAGGTGGGGCTGACAGGGCGGGGTCTTACCCAGGTGGGGCTGACTGGCTGACACCCTTTAAATAATCTGCTGAAATCCTAACAAGAAGCTTGTCTGATGAAAGATGATTTCTGAAACAGTCACCGCTCGATCTTCTTTTGCTTTATTTGAAAGATGAAATGTTAAATTAAATCTATGGCAGAAATTTGTTCTAAGTTTAATTTCAAATACTGATTCATGTTGAAACCTAAATTTTATTAAACAAAAAAAAATAATTCAATTTGGCCACAGTTTTGTCACCATATGTAAATTAGACAAGTCAACTGAATTCAACCACAAACTTTGTGTGACAGTCATCTACTGTAAGTCGGTCTGTCTAAACACTGCTCCGCTGACGGAGTGGGTGGAGAGAGGGTGGAGAAGGGAGGCGGGGGGGGGGGGGGGGGGGGTCGGCCCTGATCGGGCCAGACAGACGTCAGTCACGCCACAGCGAGCAGAAATCCAACATGGCTCCTGGTCTCTCGGGTACTCACGCTGGCCCCAGCGGCCGGTGCGCGGGTTCAAGTAGTTCGGGTAGAGCCCGTTGGGTCGGTCCATTTTGGCCAGAAGCTTCCGAATGTGCATCACCTGAAGGACACAACGTCACACTGTGAGTTCACACACAAACACACACACACACACACACACACACACACACACACACACACACACACACACACACACACACACACACACACACAAACACACACACACACCTTCTCCAACACTTGTGTTGGTGTACTGACTGATTGTTTAGTGCTGTTGGAACAGAACTAGCACGACGTCCACTGCTGTCCACAGTCGGTCCTCCAACATGAAAACGTGCGATTGGAGCAGACAGTGGAACGCTGCGGTCGTGCAGACAGCCTCACCTTCTGGTAGTAGGCAGGGTTTCCGGTCAGGTAGGTGAGGTGAACGAACTCCATGTGGAGAGTCCCAAACTCCGCCAGGATGCTGCTGCCGGCCGACGCCCAGCCCCAGTTCCGGCCCACACCGCTGAAGACCAGGAAGAGAAAACGCGCACACACGCACGCACACACGCACGCACACACGCACACAGACACACAGACACACAGACACACGCACGCACGCACGCACGCACGCACACACACACACGCACGCACGCACACACACGCAGACACGCAGACACGCAGACACGCACGCACACACACGCACACACGCACACACGCAGACACGCAGACACACAGACACACAGACACACAGACACACAGACACACACACACACACACACACACGTCATTAACTCATCAGTGGGGGTTACCTTACCTACAGTGAGGGAAGTCATTATTCGATCCCCTTCAGAGGTTGTAGGTTTTCACGCTTGACTCATTTTTATGGTATTATTGCAGATGACAGAATATCAGTTGAAATGCATACAAAGTACACAATATTAAAGTCATCCATTACTGAGCACTGTGTCCAGTGAATGAATTATTTGATCCCCAATCAAAACATGAGTGAGACCTGGGCAGGGCAGGCAGGGATGAGGCTGGTCTCCAGGTTTACTCTCAGCTCAGGACGGGTTTTCACCCTTTCTTTACACCCAGGCTCGACATCCTCCATGTGGAGGGGTCAGGTCATGGAGCTAGGGCTGTCACGATATCAAATTTTCTCTTCACAATTATCGTGGGCAAAAAATATCACGATAACGATATCACGATATCAGCAAAAATGTAACTAATAATGGCACAAACATTCAGATTCATCTTTAATTTTATTTTTGTTTGTTTTCTCTCTTTTCCCAGATGAATTACAGTCAGAATACCTGTCAAATGAGGTGTTGAAACAATATGAGAACAGTAACTGTACAGCTGCATACCAACAGTGTAGTTACACTCCACTAATTAAAATCAGATGAACTGATGAACAGAGGATCCACAGCAGAGTAATCTACGTAGGGTTGGTGGGTTATGAAAACCCTCGGACCCTGTTGGGGTGAAATCCTGTCCCACCACCACACTGCCGAGGATTTTTGTTTGTTTGTTTGTTTAAATCGGAGGCAGAATGAGCAGCAGCTGCTTCTCTCCAGCCAGAGGCGCCGCTACTGGCTAGGGCCCCGAGCTGAAGGGGGCCCCGAGGGACGGCTGACATCAGTCAATTTCAATGACAAATTTAAGGCGCTACACTGGACGGTGTCAACGACAACGTGTCGAAAACCCCCCACATGGGGCCCTTTTCCGAGTACTCACCGGTTAGTTGCTAGAAGGGGGCCGGCGGAGAAGACGGCGGATATCAGCGACACAACTTGAAACCCCCCGGACACATTACAATGACACGTCTGGAACCTACCTAATGGGGCCCCACTGCTACCCGGCTAGCTTCAACGTGCAGTCAGTGTTGCTAAACACACTTTTTTCGGGTGAGGATAGAGCGTCTCGCTGTCGCTGTCGGCCACCGCCGACATGTTTAGTTCACTCGTGACGCTCGCTAACTGGGAGCCACGCTAGCTAGGAGCCGTGCCGCTACCGCTGCTCTGCTGTGTTTATATGGGGGGGGGGGGCTGCAGGGGGGAGACGAAGCAGGGCGGAAGAACAGGAGCGGGTTTTGAAAATACACTTCAACACGTTTCAAGTGGCTCTAGATCCTCTTTACGATATTATCATGTGCGCATTTTGAACACGATATTGAAATTTCATTTTTTTAATACCACGATTGTCATCAATACCGGTTTACTGCAACAGCCCTACATGGAGCCTGACCTGACCCCCCATGACCTTAATGGGCTTCTTTTTCAGTCATCGTCCTGCTGGACGACCCACCAGGAGACGTCTTCAGTGCTCTGCTGAGGACAGGAGGGCTTCATCCAGATGTTCCAGTAAAGGAGGGTTTCATCCAGATGTTACGAGGGGGGACCCAAAAGAAACCAGAATTTGGTCAGAAAACAATAATAATAATGAGTTCCGACTTCTGGCCGTCAGATGTGCTGCAGGTAAGCCTCGTGCACATCTGTGAGAAATCTGAGCTCCGAGAGTGACACCGACGCCTGTCAGGCGCTATTTATAGCAACAGAGTGCAGAGGCGGTCTGCGATTTTTCCAAAACGGCGACATTGACTGGGAAGCCAGAGCAGCGCAAACATTAAATTCTGCTTTTTGCTGGAAAAACAGCAGCAGAAACACTCAGCTTGTTGCAGCAAGCCTACAAGGATGCTGCTCTGGGGAAGACTCAGGTCCATGAGTGGTCCGGGGGTTTGAGAAGGGCCAGATGTCGGCGCGTCAGGTCCACTCAGCCGTGAAAACAATGCTGAGCTGCTTCTCGGCTGTCCAGGGTCTCGTCCACAGCGAGTCTGTCCCTCCAGGTCAGACTGTAAACCAGGACTACTACAGGAAGTCCTCAGACGCTCCGTGAGGATGTGAGGAGGAAGCACAGCGTCGTGGCGGAGTGGAGCCGGTTGATCCACCACCACAGAGCGCCAGCGGACACGGCGCTGCGCCTCACGCAGTTTCTGGAGAAGAATGAGATGAATCTCCTCTCCCATCCGCCTGATTCTCCAGATGAAGCCTCCAGGGACTTTTTCTTGTTCCCCAGGTTGAAGAAGCAGCTGAAGGGACAGCGGTTTGCAGATGTGGAGGAGGGGACAGAGAAATCGCAGCCGGCCCAGAATGGCACAATTACGCACGGGTCTGACGACGCATTGGTGAAGTGGGAGACACGGCTGGAGCGCTGCATTAATGCAGATGGGGATTATTTTGAAGGCGACGGTGGTGTTTTATTTTGAAATATCAGAAAAAAAAAGTTACAGTCAAATTCCGGATTCTTTTGGGTCCACCCTCGTACAGTAAAGGAGTTTCATCCAGATGTCTCTCAGCAGCTCTCCAGTGGTCTGGTGCCTTGTTCATGGGCTCCAGGCAGGATTTGTGCTTCAGGTCAAGCTCAGTAAACCCCGCCAGAGGAGCCTGGAGCTGATTGGCTCTGGACTCGTCTCCATCACAACACATCCCCCACAGCATTCTGGACCCAGCACTTGGTGTGGCTCACAGAGCCTGCAGAGACCCAGCAGCTCCGCTCCCTGCAACCAGCAGGTCCAGAGACCCACAGCAGGTCCAGAGACCCACAGCAGGTCCAGAGACCCACAGCAGGTCCAGGGACCCACAGCAGGTCCAGGTCCAGGGACCCACAGCAGGCCCAGGTCCAGGGACCCACAGCAGGTCCAGGGACCCACAGCAGGTCCAGGGACCCACAGCAGGTCCAGGGACCCACAGCAGGTCCAGAGACCCACAGCAGGTCCAGGTCCAGAGACCCACAGCAGGTCCAGGTCCAGAGACCCACAGCAGGCCCAGGGACCCACAGCAGGTCCAGGGACCCACAGCAGGTCCAGGGACCCACAGCAGGTCCAGAGACCCACAGCAGGTCCAGGGACCCACAGCAGGTCCAGAGACCCACAGCAGGTCCAGGTCCAGGGACCCACAGCAGGTCCAGGTCCAGAGACCCACAGCAGGCCCAGGGACCCACAGCAGGTCCAGGGACCCACAGCAGGTCCAGGGACCCACAGCAGGTCCAGAGACCCACAGCAGGTCCAGGTCCAGGGACCCACAGCAGGTCCAGGTCCAGAGACCCACAGCAGGTCCAGGTCCAGGGACCCACAGCAGGTCCAGGTCCAGAGACCCACAGCAGGTCCAGGGACCCACAGCAGGTCCAGGGACCCACAGCAGGTCCAGGGACCCACAGCAGGTCCAGGTCCAGAGACCCACAGCAGGCCCAGGTCCAGGGACCCACAGCAGGTCCAGGGACCCACAGCAGGTCCAGGGACCCACAGCAGGTCCAGGGACCCACAGCAGGTCCAGAGACCCACAGCAGGTCCAGGTCCAGAGACCCACAGCAGGTCCAGGTCCAGAGACCCACAGCAGGCCCAGGGACCCACAGCAGGTCCAGGGACCCACAGCAGGTCCAGGGACCCACAGCAGGTCCAGAGACCCACAGCAGGTCCAGGGACCCACAGCAGGTCCAGAGACCCACAGCAGGTCCAGGTCCAGGGACCCACAGCAGGTCCAGGTCCAGAGACCCACAGCAGGCCCAGGGACCCACAGCAGGTCCAGGGACCCACAGCAGGTCCAGGGACCCACAGCAGGTCCAGAGACCCACAGCAGGTCCAGGTCCAGAGACCCACAGCAGGCCCAGGTCCAGGGACCCACAGCAGGTCCAGGGACCCACAGCAGGTCCAGGGACCCACAGCAGGTGCAGGTCCAGAGACCCACAGCAGGCCCAGGTCCAGGGACCCACAGCAGGTCCAGGGACCCACAGCAGGTCCAGGGACCCACAGCAGGTCCAGGGACCCACAGCAGGTCCAGAGACCCACAGCAGGTCCAGGTCCAGAGACCCACAGCAGGCCCAGGGACCCACAGCAGGTCCAGGGACCCACAGCAGGTCCAGGGACCCACAGCAGGTCCAGGGACCCACAGCAGGTCCAGAGACCCACAGCAGGTCCAGGGACCCACAGCAGGTCCAGAGACCCACAGCAGGTCCAGGTCCAGGGACCCACAGCAGGTCCAGGTCCAGAGACCCACAGCAGGCCCAGGGACCCACAGCAGGTCCAGGGACCCACAGCAGGTCCAGGGACCCAAAGCAGGTCCAGAGACCCACAGCAGGTCCAGGTCCAGGGACCCACAGCAGGTCCAGGTCCAGAGACCCACAGCAGGTCCAGGTCCAGGGACCCACAGCAGGTCCAGGTCCAGAGACCCACAGCAGGTCCAGGGACCCACAGCAGGTCCAGGGACCCACAGCAGGTCCAGGGACCCACAGCAGGTCCAGGTCCAGAGACCCACAGCAGGCCCAGGTCCAGGGACCCACAGCAGGTCCAGGGACCCACAGCAGGTCCAGGGACCCACAGCAGGTCCAGAGACCCACAGCAGGTCCAGGTCCAGGGACCCACAGCAGGTCCAGGTCCAGGGACCCACAGCAGGTCCAGGGACCCACAGCAGGTCCAGAGACCCACAGCAGGTCCAGGGACCCACAGCAGGTCCAGAGACCCACAGCAGGTCCAGGTCCAGGGACCCACAGCAGGTCCAGGTCCAGAGACCCACAGCAGGCCCAGGGACCCACAGCAGGTCCAGGGACCCACAGCAGGTCCAGGGACCCACAGCAGGTCCAGAGACCCACAGCAGGTCCAGGTCCAGGGACCCACAGCAGGTCCAGGTCCAGAGACCCACAGCAGGTCCAGGTCCAGGGACCCACAGCAGGTCCAGGTCCAGAGACCCACAGCAGGTCCAGGGACCCACAGCAGGTCCAGGGACCCACAGCAGGCTAGTTTTCTTTCCAGTCTAGGTTTTAAATAAAGACTATTCAAATCACTGTAGACTAAACAACCAGTGGATGAGACCTGATGTCTCGGGGGGGAGGGGGGAGGGGGGGGCAGCTGGAGGAACATGTGTTCTCACCTGGTGGACGGGGAACAGAAGGAGCAGAAGGAGAGCATCTCCTGGACTACAAACCCTTCAGCTAGCACGCGCACGCACGCACGCACGCACGCATGCACACCTCTCTCTAAACCTGGTGCCTAGCAACCAGCGCCCTGTGGATTAATACTGAAGCTGTTTTGTTCCACTGTAGTGTTTCACACGATGAAGGAGGGAATGTAAAGTGAGGATGCAGAGGCCAGGAGGAGACGGAGCAGAGGACAGCACCAGGGCAGCAGTGTCCCCACCATCTCCATGGACAGAGACAGGGAGGGGGGAGACACAGTGAGACAATCAACAATACAAGCTGTGTTTCCCCTCAGTCACACAGAGGTGGAGTGTTTTGGTGACGTTACACCAGTGTTCCCACAGTTGTTTCCAGCATCTGACAGCAGCGTTGTCATGGAAACAGCGTGCTGAGTGTGTGCTGTGGAGGATGTAGTGTGACTCACCTCTTCAGGTTGACCATGGCCCAGGGGATGCCAGTGGGGGTGTTGAATGCAGGGAGGAGCTTCTCAGCCAGCTGGACAGCCTTCAGTTTAAAGACCTGGGGGGGGGGGGGAGGGAGAGGGAGAGGGAGAGGGAGAGAGAGAGGGAGAGGGAGAGGGAGAGGGAGAGGGAGAGGGAGAGAGGGGGCTTTTAAAGCGGGTCTTCCTCACGCCCCGGGGGACACCCTGCCTCCCATCAGCCTCCTCAGAAGCCTGACCAGTATAAAGCAGTGCGGACCCCCCACACCAAGGCAGGATGCAGCAGGGGGGCGTCAGGAGGCCGAGGACGGCTGACTGAGGGCTCAGCAGGGTTCCAGAGGACGGCTGTCTTCAGACGCCACGCTGCAGGACGAAGCCGAGACGAGGGCCGGGAGGAGCTCGGAGGTCAGACGGACCGAGCTGACCTGTGATCCAGACTGCTTTCTGACTGACTGGGACTGACGCAGGGACGGGACAGCTGCTGGTTTGGGGCGTCCAGCAGTTCCTGCAGCAGCAGAGTTCTTCTGTCAGGGTCTGTCAGACGGAGGACAGGGGACGGAGGTGACGGTCTGCTGAGGCCGGGGCTCATGGCTTCCTGAAGGCTCTGCAGCAGACTGCAGGAGGGAACTCCTCCTCTTTCATTACGATCGCTTACTCTTCTGAAAACCACCGAGGAAGATCAAACATGAGCCGACACGGTGTCTCCTGTCCCTGCAGGCCATCTGGAGGCGAGGAGCCGTCACACACCCTTCAGCTCAGGACACACACTCAGCCCCGTTCATCTTCAGCGGTCAGACGGAGCTTCACAGTGAAGCTGGAACGTCCGCAGAGTCCATCTTTAGTTCTTCCGCTGGAAGCCCCTCCAGTGGCAGGTTCTGGACCGGGAGCGGTCAGCACCGTGTCCTGCAGCCTGACCCAGACCAGGATCCCTCATGTCGTCTGCTGGGGTCTGAGGAAACCCTGGAGAAACGGCTGATTGGAAGACAGCTTCACCTCATCTTCAGTCTGCATTTACCAAGCTGATGAACGAAGACGATCGCTGCTGGAAAACCACTTCCTGCAGTCCAGCCAGCAGCCTGGCCCCCGCTGACCTTTGCCCTGCTGGACTGAGCCTGTTGGACAGGGTTCTCAGTCAGCCTTCAACGGGCTGGACGCTTGTTAACTTCTGCTCCAAACCAAATGATGAAAAGCTAGCATGGCCTGATCCGTCACTCTGACTGGGAAACGTGAAATCGCCCACACTCACAGGTCCACCCCCCCAGAGGAGCTTCACAGAGAGGTGGGAAGGCTGAGGAGAGGCGGACTACCTGGAGTCCAACACCAGAACCCCACAGAACCCCACCAGCCCGGACCCCAGCTCCTCCCACTGGAGGGCCACTGTTCACTAACAACTCCTGAAGAAGGGTGTGAGGAGCTGCTGGGGGGGCAGCAGGCCCAGCAGCGTTATACAGAAGAAGAAGAGCAAAGCCTGCTGGTCCCAGGAAGAACACAGAGACCTGCTCCCATCAGAACCCACTGCGCCGCGCTAACAGCAACCTGAACCCACCGACCGAGTCTGAGCTGCTCTGGAGCTGACCGAGCTGCTCCCCCACCTCCACCACCTCCACCACCTCCACCACCTCCACCACACCTCCCCCACACCTCCACCAGCTCCCCCACACCTCCCCCACACCTCCCCCAGCTCCCCCAGCCGGGCCTTTTCCAGGAGTGTCAGGACAGCCAGCCTGCTGTACTCTGCGCTTCCAGCAGTTGAGCTGATGACTTCCGGGAGAGAGCATGATTCCTGTCTTTTGGTGTGAGCAGGGCAGCGCAGGAAAACAAGAGAATCCTCTCCCAGGCAGAACTCTGGGTAAATAAGTCATGTTTATGGAGTAACTGAGTTACAAGACAATAAAAATGTGTGATTTTACTGTGTGACCGTGAGAAACGCTGTGAAGAGCGAAGAGCTGCCAGCTGGCTTTATAGCCGTTTGAGACCAATCCACAGCAGAGTGCCGGAGAACCTTCCGGATCGTGCTGGACTTCCAGCTCCACCGCGGCCTCGGCTGAGGACGGCGGGACTGAAGCTCGTCAGGAGAGCAGATGAAGACACCTGCATGACGGCAGGATCTGAAATGCATGAAGGGGAAGCAGTGCCGGGCCGCACGCTGCCTCACCGCAAGAAGGTCCTGGGTTCAAGTACCGGCCGGGGGAACAAACACACACAACAGACTGAAGGTCTGAGGAGAGGACAGACAGGCGTGTGGAGGGGGAGGGGTTTGAAATGGAGACAGCTCTCTGCGTTCCTTCTCTCACCGGCATCCAGCTCAGCACTGTCCTCAGTCTCTGCCCTCTGTGTCCTCACACCTGTCTCCTGCCACCTCTCTGTTCTCTGTTCCCTTCCAGACATTCCTGTTTTCATCTCTGGGTTCTGCATCTCCTCTTGTTTTCCACGTTTATTATTCTCCCTGTCTGCAGTCCCCCCCTCCCTCCATGCACCTGCTGGCCAGCCATCGCTGTTCTGCAGCTGGTGTCATGAAGTGACGCTACAGGGGTCGTCAGGCGCCCTGACCTCCTGCTGCTCCTGCTGCCACACACTCCCACTCTGTTTCTCTGTCCAGCTTCAGCCGTCCCTCTGTGGACTTCAGCGTCTTACAGGTTTCTTTTCTTAACATAAAAGACTGAGCCGTCTGCACAGCAGCACCGATACTGACGGTGAGGATCAAGAGAGACGACGGCTGTTCACTAAAGACAGCAGGAAAAGGAGGGATGAAACAAATCACCCAGTAAATGAGCACAAAGTGATGAAACAGAAAAGAGGCGAGCGTGAAATGGGAGAAACAAACCGTCTGCAGGACGTAACCTCCATGAAGTCCTGAAGGAAATTCATTCTGCGCTGCAACGGCGAGAGGAGTCATCAGGAAGAGGTGGGAGTGAAAGTGTCACCTCAGAACAGCAGCTCTTAACGGGGCTGTCTGTTCTGTTAAAACCTTGCCCATGGGCCCCGTGGCTGGAAGGATTCCCTTCACAAACAGAAAACCAAATGAGACGACAGCACGGCTCCAGTTAACTGTTCTCATCTTCAAACGACTGAACCTCTGAGTCCAGACCTGGAACATATGACAGGAAAACACAAACACGGTGCTTCCACGAGATTTATCTTCCATCTGCCCCTCGTGGGGCGGCAGGCAGAACAGGACTAAACTCAGAGTACAAATCCCAGACCTGTGACACATCAGCTGCTCTCCATATCGGAGGACAGCTGGACGTCCACGGCCAGTCTCAGTGGTGTTGACACTCTGGTGAAGGCTGACAGCAGCAGAGGAGTGCCGAGTGGTCTGAAGGAAGGTCCTCCTCCACGTTCTGCACAGCAGGCAGCTCAACTCTGACCCCTGACCTGCTGGTGTCCAGCCGTCTGACAGATGTGTTCGGTCTGTTGTAGCAGAAGTGAAACGGTGACGCAGGAATCCCTCCGTCAGCCTGCAGGACGCTCTGCAGCTGCTGCGTCTCTGTGGCGTTTAGAGAAACGTGGCGAAGACGCCGGCGAGCTAATGAGCAGAACACACCTGACACCGACAGAGGAGGGGAGGAGGGGAGGAGGAGGGTTGGAGCTCTGTCTCTCGCTCCAACCGAGCGCTGAAAATCCCCAGAACTGGCAACATGGACACAACCTCCTCACATTACTGACGCTCTGCTGCCACCAGGCCAACCGCCGAAAGGAGAATCAGCCTGAAGGTTCTTTCACTGTCCGGTCCTGAAACGTTCTGGAGACCACATACTGAGACAGGAAGAAACCACAGCAGCCAAAATGCAAGAGAGAACTGCTCAGAGAAAAAGATAAGCTGGAGGAGCTCAGACAGGTGAGAAGGGCGAAGCAAGGCAAGGTGAGAATAGAGAAGCAGGACCATGGACAGAGGCAGAGACTAGGACAAAGAGGAGAGGACGACAAGCTGAGGACAAACTGAGGACAACACAATCCATCAGTGCTGAGTCAACCTGCTGAACGCTGAGTTACCCTGCTCTGCTCTCTGCCCTCCGGCCTGACTCCTGGAACCCACTCTGCTCTGGACCTCCTCCTCCTCCAGTCTGATCCTCATAAACACTCTGCTCTTGGGGGGGGGGGGGGGGGGGGGGGGGCAGCTCAGGTGGGATTCAAGCTAACATGTGTTGACTGGTTCCAGAAGCGAGTCTGAGCTCCTTCTGATCATTCAGTGAGGCTGAGTAAAGTTAGAGGGGGCGTGGTCTCTTGGTGAGGGTGTGGCCTTCTGACGAGGGGGCGTGGCCACTGAATTCACACGGTTTGTCCTGGTAGTGAGAGCTGTCCAGACTGAAGGCTGCTGGCAGACGTCAGGAAGTGACCCCTGGTCTTCTTCTGGGAGGATGAAGGTTTAAACCCACTGATTCTGTCAGGAGCTGCAGAGCCTCATGACCTTTGTGCATTTTCACTGAAACACTGTTGTGCCATCGGACCTTGGGTTAAAAATGATTCAGGCAGTCTGCGGATGTCTTCAGTACAACGACAACTTTTCTTTCAGATCTGCACAGCCGGCACAAAGACAGGAACCAGACATGGCGGAGGTGGAGGCTGAGCTAACATCTGATGGATTTGCTGCCATGACCGAGGCGGCGGTGCCTGCTGTGGACGTGAAGGACAGAGAGGACAGACGGAGGGATCCAGCAGCTCTTTCGCCATGGCAAAACATCTGGCTGCTGGCCATGAGCAGCAGCAGAGGGACAGGCGGGAGGACGAAGACAGGCGTCCGTCCTGCTCCACTGTCTCCTCATTCTCACTCCTCCCACCCACACAGAAACAAGGGACTTACTTCCTGTCCGGAGAGGTAGTAGGCGGCCAGCAGTCCACCGATGAATCGGATGTTGACCTCGAACACTGAAACCTCGGCATTCTGGGAAAACAAGCAACAGACAGAAGAACATCAGCACTGGGCGTCGTCCGCTGATTCCAGGTCAGCAGGTTTCTGAACCTTCGTAACAGACAGAGGGTTGTGATTCCTGTCCTGAGTCCTGCCAGGGGTGTGAACAGCGTTTCTCCACAGACACACGGAGCAGATGCTCACCCATCTGCTGTCCAAACGCCGAGTGCTGCTATCAAACCGCTCTCACTCCACGCAGCGTCTCCAGGACTGAGCAGCACCGCTCAGTCCAGGTTCCACCGCCGTCTCATCAGACGCCGCTCCGCCCTGCAGCTTCACGAGCCGGTTCTCATCCCCGTCAGTCAGTCAGTCAGATCAACGTCTCAGAGGAAACTCCACAGCAGGAGGTTTCAGAGCTGTGATGGAGGAGGCCCGACCCAGCCTGCAGGGCTCCCCATGACGGAAATATCTCCAATCAATCAATCAATCAATCAACAGCAAAACCTGAGCAGCTGGGTGGGTCAGGGGTTTCTGTAAGGTGTCAGGACAGTGGAGTCATAACTGCAGACTTTTACCTGGACTGAGCTCAAAGCTCCAGAGACTTCCAGTTAAAGCTTCCACCGTCCAGGTCTGAGAGGACGGATGTAGAAACCTCCGTCAGGCTGGAACAGAGGAGTGTTAGAAAGCTGTGAACTGCAGGCCACGCTCCTGGTGTGACACCAGTGCTTTCCTCCATGATGTGAACACCCGCCTGCTCACACGGCACCGCCGGCATGCCAACGCCGAGCACCGAGGATTTCCACATTAGGAGTGAAAACATGCACAGAGCACGGTGCTCATCTCCTCAGGCTGAAGGATAGGAATTAGCACCGACTCATTTAAGACCAAGGTGATCAGCCTGGAAGAGAGCTAGCGGGATGCTCTGCTCTCACTGCAGTCAGGAAACCACAGCATCTTCCAAACGACAAGCGTTTCACCCAACTCAACTCAACTCCTGTAGCACTCCACAACCGCTGCTGGGCACAAAGTGAGGAAGTGAAACTCCCTGGTGCCACCAGGTGTCACTGTGTGACAACAGAACGCCGCTACGCTACCAGCCACAACTGACAGTGAGACGTACAGAGCACAGCGGATTTTAACCAACAACTGAAAAATAAAGTAGACAGAAACCAAGCAGCAGGAGCGACTGGAGAGTCCCAGTGAGGAACAGCAGAGGGCGCTCAGCTGAGACCCCTCCTCTCCACCTCCAGCAGATGAGCTTACAGAAGACACCCACCCGGACAGAACGTCCCTCAAGACAGGAAGAGGAAAGCTGCTCATTTTCAAAAACATGATCTTACTTCAATCACTCTCCTTTAACTGAATTTAATTTGAGCCACTAATCATTCCAGCACATCAGAGATCAGAGGACAAAGGTCACATTTGAGGAAAAACACAGTCCGCACTCAAGTTCCAGCCAGAAAATGAAGAGACGATAAAAGAAGCACTGAGAGAACAGTAATGTCCCCCAGTACTCAGAGTGTTGGTGGCTCAGGCTCAGGCCTGAGGGCCTCCCTCTGCATGGAGTTTGCATGTTCTTGGTGTGTCTGGACTGTCGCTGCTGACCTGACCAGCATGTGCAAGCGACATGTTAGCAAGGCGAAGCTTTTTCAGCAGCACGACCATGTTCTGTGCTGTGAAGAGCGTTAACCAGGGTGCAGGATTTAAAGAACCCCGCCAGGGACCAGGCGCTCCGGTGGGGGTAGAATACCCGTCTGCTTTCATCAATATATCATCAATGACTAGACCGTTTGTTTTACTGATGATGGACTGGGATGTTATCAATCACAGGCTGGACCTGCACTTGAAGTGTGGATTACTCTTGTGGGATGCAGAATATCAGCATTAAAGCTCCTTAATGAGTTGAATCAGGCTCAAGAGAGGGTGAATACAGTCAGACAGCTATCTGCCTGTTTGTAAAACTCCTCACCCTGGAGACCACGCCTACAGCCTTCCATAGGGCTGTGATTGGACGACACTTCCCAGTCACACGGCACTGCTTGGTTAACCACAGGTAAACTGGGGATTAACCACAGGTAAGCTGGGTGGCTGGCCAGCAGAGGGGAACCACGCCAGCCGACAGGAACACACTAGGCCTGTCACCACAACTAAATCTGCCCGACCATAAATTTCCTTCAAATTATTCCCGATCAAACAATATTATTGCCATTATTTTGACACCATTTATAAGTGATGTAACGATAATAAATGGCATAATAATGCAAGTTTACCATATCAAAAGCAATAAACTTTAATTTCTTAAGAGTATTTAACAGTGCTGGTGTTTTGATCATATTTACTTGGCGACTAAACTCCTCTGAGCGCCGCCTGTTGGGCTGAAGGCTCTGTTGCTCCTCCAGCTGCACTTTTTTTTTTTTAACAAGTAATGAAAACCGTCGGCTGCCACCCAATCCACACTGCACCCGGCCCCTACGGGTCCCTCGGTGGGTGGTGAGCCCACAGCTCAGCCGCCATGTGTTGGAGTTCACCCCAGTGAACGAGAGGGTTGCATCCCTGCGCCTTCGGGTCGGGGATAGGTGCCTCACTGTTGTCTCGGCTTACGGGCCGAACAGCAGTGCAGAGTACCCGGTAGGGATGTGCCAATTTACGATATAATCGCGATTTACGATATTGGACAGCCGAGATTATCATATCACGTCATTTACAAGATATCGTCTGTTTCATCTGGAGACAAGCCCATTACTGAAACAGCTATTGATCTAACCCAAGGTGTCAAAGCCTCTGCAGCAAAATGTACTGCAAACCACCACGAAAGTCCCACATCCATAGAAAACCCCTAAAGTAAGTAATTTTATGCCAGGATGATTAAAACGAGGCATTAACGAGTTCGGCCCGACAGACACTGTACCGCCCCCCTCAGCTGCACCTCCCGACACAAAACACAACAGAACCAGAGATCCGTCTGCTCCACCCCAACATACTGGGCCTCGTATAAAACTAGAAAAGCTGCTCTTTAAGAGACACCAGGCAGAACCTTCTCTGAGCCGACCGCCTCCCGTCAGCGGCAAAACAAACCCAAAACCCATCTTTACATGTCACAGCCAGCGCCTCAGATTGCACGTTTCTCACACACTTCTTCACCAAATCTCAAAGCTATTCACAGCAAACACAACATGTTTTATTTCCTTACCGTTCTGTGGTCATTTTCCATCTATCCACGCTCTCCTCTGACCAAAATTAACTTCATAATCCTCTGCAGTAGTGACAGCGTGTCATGCGCCTGAATGTTATTGTCGCCATCTTGTGGGCTTGTCGTTAATCTTGGGAGTTTAAATAAAGTTTGTTGACATTCGTTCGCGGCTGGTGAGCTTTCGTACGTACGATATGATACACGTGACTGAGGCATCATCCAGCTGGGAGACATCTTTTAGCATAACCGCACGAGCGCCGCCGCCATCTTGGTTCTAAAAGACGCAGCAGTGCGCACCGCAGAGCGAGACACACGCGACACACACAATCAGTGATTGTTTCTGTGGTATTTGTCAATTTTTTATTCTGAAACGTGCACATTTATCTTCATTGTGCGTTTCTACAGCTCATTGCACACTGTTTTTGTTTTTTTTCTTGATGTGTTTACATGTTGCAAAGGGGATTTTTTTTTGTTTTCCCTGTCATATAATTGGCTATTTTTGTATTGATTTTATTATTATAAATATATTTCAGTTGGAAACTAAATGCTATGGCTCAGTCATTTATTAAAAAAGTATTTTATACTGTGCACAATACTGTGCAAAATTATAAGTTCCTGCACAAAAACTGTGCAGAAATGTATGATATAGTGGCTAAATATCAGAGCCAAAGGCTGCATTGCATACAGACTCCTGTAGTGGAAATTAAAAGTATTTTAAAGTCAGATTCCTTTCAAATAAGTTATAAACCTACTTATTATAGTTTGGCATAGGTTGGTCTCCAAATGGCCAAATGAAGGGTTCTCCTGGTTCTATCCAAACTAAACACTATAAAATCTGTGTGCTTTATGCTGATCTCATAAAAACCTGGTCCAGTTGTAGTCCAGGAGCTGCTGAATGCAGTCAGTGGCAGCTTTATGGCTGCTTCATTGTTATCATGGTGTTTTTCAGTATGGAATCTGGAAAAAAAAAATAGGCGAGAGTAAAAGTTTCATTTTTTTTCCCTCTACTTTATCAAAATGTGCTCAGGCATGTTAAAATGCACAGTGTTGTTGACAGATGTTGATGGATTTCACAGTGTTTTGGGGCATTTTCAATAGTATTAAAAGCAACGCGCCAAATATCGTGATAATATCGTGAATCGTGATATTTTGGGCCACCAATATCGTGATATCAAATTTTCATATCGGCACATGCCTAGTACCCGGCCTTCTTGGAGTCCCTGGGAGGGGTGCTGGGCAGTGCTCCGACTGGGGACTCCATTGTTCTACTGGGGGACTTCAACGCCCACGTGGGCAGCGACAGTGAGACCAGGAAGGGGGTAATTGGATCGCACGGCCTCCCCGATCTGAACCCGAGTGGTGTTCTGTTATTGGACTTCTGTGCTAGTCACAGTTTGTCCATAACGAACACCATGTTCGAGCACAGGGGTGTCCATAAGTGCACTTGGCACCAGGACACCCTAGGTCGGAGGTCGATGATCGACTTTGTTGTCGTGTCATCTGACCTCCAGCCGCGTGTCTTGGACACTCGGGCGAAGAGAGGGGCAGAGCTGTTGACCGATCACCACCTGGTGGTGAGTTGGATTCGCTGGCGGAGGAGGAAACCGGACAGACTTGGCAGACCCAAACGAGTTGTGAGGGTCTGCTGGGAACGTCTGGCGGAACCCTCTGTCAGCATGGCTTTCAACTCCCACCTCCGGGAGAGCTTCTCTCATGTCCCGAGGGAGGCTGGGGACATTGAGTCCGAGTGGACCATGTTCTCCACCTCCATTGTCGAAGCAGCTGCTCGGAGCTGTGGTCGTGAGGTCTCTGGTGCCTGTCGTGGCGGCAACCCCCGAACCCGGTGGTGGACACCGGAAGTAAGGGCTGCCGTCAAGCTGAAGAAGGAGTCCTATCGAGCCTTGCTGGCTCATGGGCCTCCCGAAGCAGCTGACGGGTACCGGCAGGCCAAGCGAACTGCAGCCCGAGCAGTTCCGAGGCAAAAACTCGGGTCTGGGAGGAGTTCGGGGAGGACTATCGGACGGCCTCGAAGAAATTCTGGCAAACCGTCCGGCGCCTCAGGAGGGGAAAGCAGGTCTCCGCCAACACTGTTTACAGTGGAGGTGGGGAGCTGCTGACCTCAACTGGGGATATTGTTGGACGGTGGAAGGAATACTTTGAGGACCTCCTCAATCCCGTCGCCACATCTTCCGTGGAGGAAGCAGAGGCTGAGGTCTCAGAGGTGGACTCGTCCATCACCCAAGCTGAAGTCACTGAGGTGGTTGGCAAGCTCCTCGGTGGCAAGGCACCGGGGGTGGACGAGATTCGGCCTGAGTACCTTAAGTCTCTGGATGTGCAGGGACTGTCTTGGTTGACACGTCTCTGCAACATCGCGTGGCGGTCGGGGACGGTGCTTCTGGATTGGCAGACCGGGGTGGTGGTCCCCCTGTTTAAAAAGGGGGACCGGAGGGTGTGCTCCAACTATAGGGGGATCACACTCCTCAGCCTCCCCGGAAAGTCTATTCCAGGGTACTGGAGAGGAGGATCTGACCGATAGCCGAACCTCGGATCCAGGAGGAACAATGCGGTTTTCGTCCTGGTCGTGGAACAGTGGACCAGCTCTATACCCTCCATAGGGTGCTCGAGGGTTCGTGGGAGTTTGCCCAACCAGTCCACATGTGTTTTGTGGATTTGGAGAAGGCATTCGACCGTGTCCCTCGTGGTGTCTTGTGAGGGGTGCTCCGGGAATACGGAGTCCAGGGCCCCTTGTTAAAGGCTGTCCGGTCTTTGTATGACCGGAGTAGGAGCCTGGTCCGCATTGCCGGCAGTAAGTCGGACCTGTTCCCGGTGCATGTTGGACTCCGGCAGGGCTGCCCTTTGTCACTGGTTCTGTTCATAATCTTCATGGACAGAATTTCTAGGTGCAGCCAGGGGCCGGAGGGGGTCCGGTTCGGGAACCACAGGATTTCATCTCTGCTTTTTGCAGATGATGTTGTCCTGTTGGCTTCATCGAACCCGGACCTACAGCATGCACTGGGGCGGTTCGCAGCCGAGTGCGAAGCAACAGGGATGAGGATCAGCACCTCCAAATCCGAGGCCATGGTCCTCGACCGGAGGAAGGTGGCTTGCCCCCTCCAGGTTGGTGGAGAGACCCTAGCCCAAGTGAAGGAGTTCAAGTATCTTGGGGTCTTGTTCACAGTGGGGGACGGATGGAGCGTGAGATTGACAGGCGGATCGGTGCAGCGGCTGCAGTGATGCAGTTGTTGTATCGGTCCGTCGTGGTGAAGAAGGAGCTGAGCCGAAAGGCGAAGCTCTGGATTTACCGGTCAATCTACGTTCCCACCCTCACCTATGGTCATGAGCTTTGGGTCATGACCGAAAGGACAAGATCCCGGATACAAGCGGCCGAAATGAGCTTCCTCCGTAGGGTGGCTGGACTCCCTTAGAGATAGGGTGAGGAGCTCAGTCACCAGGGAGGAGCTCGGAGTAGAGCCGCTACTCCTCCACATCGAGAGGAACCAGCTGAGGAGGCTCGGGCATCTGTTTAGGATGCCTCCTGGACGCCTCCCTGGGGAGGTGTTCCGGGCATGTCCCACTGGGAGGAGACCCCGGGGAAGACCCAGGACACGCTGGAGAGACTATGTCTCTCGGCTGGCCTGGGAACGCCTTGGGATCCTCCCAGAGGAGCTGGAGGAAGTGTCTGGGAACAGGGAAGTCTGGGCATCCCTGCTGAGACTGCTGCCCCCGCGACCCGGCCCTGGATAAGCGGTAGAAAATGGATGGATGGATGGATGGAAAGTAGTGAAAACTGGACCAGGTGGTGATGTTTAGGGGCTCATGCATGTTGATTGGTTCCCCTCCTCTGTTGCCATGACCTTGGAGTAAATGCTAGGCCGAGCCTTCAGAACAGGGTCCAACTGGTCTCAGTACGGTCCACCACGGTACCAAGCCTCCACTCTTCCTCCAGAGCCTGGGAGCTCTTCCTGCAGCTTCACCCTCTAGGTAGAACGAATCTGTCATGTTCCCCAAGGCCAGGCTAAACAGCACTTCCACTGCTGCTAGCGCAGCTGCTAGCGCTGCGGTCCACTGATGCTAGTGCTGCTAGCGCTGCGGACCACTGCTGCTAGCGCTGCGGTCCACCATAGCTAGCGCTGCGGTCCACCATAGCTAGCGCTGCGGTCCACTGCTGCTAGCGCTGCGGTCCACCGTAGCTTGTGCTGCGGTCCACTGCTGGCTGGGAGCTGCAGTGACGCCCTGAGTGCTGTTAACACTGAGCACTTTGTGAACATTCCAGCCTCTGGGAGCTGAAGTGTGAACCCTGCGCTGGATGCTGGAGTGAGAGCATCAAGTGGAGGTCACCCCCCTCATCAGCACACCTCAGCTTCACTCCAGCTTTATTCGTAGTGCCGAGTACTGTTTCTGTCACACAGTGAGGGTCAGGGTTTCACCAAGAATGACAAGGTGAAATATTGTGGGAGATTAGAAGCAAAAACACCATAATACACAAGCTGCTACATTTCTGGCTTAGCATTGTAAGAAACACACTGAATAGTTTTATTGTAGTAAAAATCCTGGCCCTTGGTGCTCTGTGATATAGACGGCTGTCTCTTTCTTCATCTGCCGGCCTACCCTGACTGATCGTCATCCTCCTGTTTCCATGACACACTCTCTTTCTCACACCTTTCTCTTCTGTTCTTACAAAACCTGTTTTCTACAGACCCAATTACTCCGTCGTCCTCCATTCAATCTCACCCCTCGGTCTGTTTTCCATCCATATTTTCCCCTCCCTCGCTCCTCTTTCTGCTGCTCAGCCGCAGTTATCCTGAGGTTAATTAGCCCTCCAAGTGTCAGCCTCTTAGATCCCTCTGCCCACCGGCCCGCCGCCCTGCCATTGCCTCGGCAGGGGGACTAACAAGCCCAAGCAGGAGGGGCGGGGGGGCAAAGACGAGCTCTGAGTGTGGATCCGAAAAAAACAAGGACAAAAACTCCTTGGAAAAAATTCAATAAAAGCTAAAGCAGTAGAGGAGAGACTGACATGGAAGGAGAGTGGAGGAGATGGGGGAGGGGGGGTCTGGGTGGAGGTGATGGGGAGGTCTGGATGGAGGAGATGAAGAGGGGGTCTAGGTAGAGGTGGTGGTGGTGGTGGTGGTGGTGGGGGGGGGGGGGGGGGGGGGTGTCTGGGTTGAGGTGGCTGTTGGTACATATGTGGAGGATGTGCAGTCAGCTGGAGGAGCCACAGCCTCCAGCAGCGGCCCTGAATCCACACAGAACACACCTCAGCTCAACCACAAATGACACAAAGCCAAGTGCCTCAGTGGAAGCAGGGGGTGGGTGTAGCTGTGGACAGAATGAAGACGAAACGAAGCAAGAGTGGAGGGTCGGCTGAGAGAACCAGATACGATACCAGGATATGACCCAATGAAACACTGGAGATGAAGACAGTAAAGGAGAGGGGACAGCTAACAGGCTGTGAAAACAAGGACGAGACAGACGACGGGTCAGAGTCCTGAAGACGGGGCAGGACAGAAGGACAGTCAGGACAACAAAAACAAGATGAAGACGGTGACTGGCGGCTAAATCAGGGAAAGGAAAACTGGCGACAGGCGAGGACGGTCAAAAACCAGAAATCAGAGGAGCGGAGCAGGAAGGAGGACGGGAGACAGGCAGACAGCAGGACAGAACGAAGGGACGAAGATGAAAAGAAAGATGGAGACAAAACATCTGAAGAACAGCTCGCATTCTGCTATCTGTCATTTTCAGGTATTTTGTTTTTAGCTTCCCTGTAAAGGGAGTTTGATCACCTTTAAAGGCAAGATACAGAATAAACGTCTTCTCAGTGTTGGATGGTGAAGAGGACAGCTGACTGTCTCACGGTCTGAATGGACCAGAGCTGCTCCTGCAGGAGGCCTGGACCTGGACCGGGTTCTGCTCACTGATCCTCCGGGGCCGGTTCTGACCGAGCAGGTCATCAGAGACACCGGCAAATGAAACATTCAGGAAGACTGTGAGAAGCAGCCTGCTGGCCTCAGCAGCTCATCAGCAGAGAGCAGAGAACATCCACCATCAGTCAGCAGAGTCTGGTAACTGGAGAACCTCCTGGCCGCTCGACTCTCTGTCAGCTAATCCAACAGCTCAGGACAGGAAGCGTTAAGCCATCAGGTCGGTACACACCACGCCGAAGTCCAGGTTCTGCTCGATCCACTCCTGGCCGTCCTTGAACTCGTCGTGCAGACCCATGATGTACAGAGTGTCCAAAGCGTCCACAATGGAGGCTCCGAGCTGAGAGTTACCTGTGAGGAGACAGGAGGAGACAGCACAGCTTCATTTCATCTGCTTGATGGAGGGACAGAAAAACGAGGGACTTAGTCTGAGAGGAAGAGACGGAGGACAGGAGCTGAAATCATGAAAATCTGCACAGAAGTGTGAAAGGTCAGGTCAGAGATGAGAGCTGCAGTGTTCTTCCACTGCTACGCTGTGTAGTTTGATGTCCCGTCCAGCATGAGGCGCTGTTCCATGACCACAGTTCCTCATCCTGTCTTCTACGCTGCTGACCTTCCAGTGAAACACGATGAGCTGATTAGAGCCTGGAGCTGGGGTCGGACTGAAGCTCAGCAGGTCACAGTAAAACCCTTTAGCCGGTCGGCTCTCTTTGTTTCAGGAGATAAAGTCAACCTGAGCAGCTCAGCCCATAAACTATTTAACTCAGGAGTGTGTGGACGATGATCTGAAGCCCCAACCAAGCAAAGGAGAACCTTCACAGTCCACACAGAACCCCAGTGGGCCCTCAAGAGGCTCTGGTCCGCTCCGTCAATCCAAAACCTTTTCTTCAACCCATGTTCAGACAGTGACAGACCACTGCAGCTCGCCAGCCAGGCTAACTAGCATTAGCGTCAGGGCGGTGCTGTCAGGAGACATCCAGAGGACACGTCACCAGTTCACCCAGAATGCATCCTGAACACGGTCTCATCCGGGCCTGGAGCCCCTGCTAGAACAATGTCCATATTCCCTCCACAACAGTACTTCGTTACTGTGCTTAATTATTTTTTTTGTGTATCTGTACTTTACTCAAGTAAACAAAATTATTACTTCTTCCACCACTGCCAGTGTCTCTGTCTGTCCAGCGTGTCTGTGCTCTGACTCTCTGCTCACATGAACCTGGTGTTTCAGCTGTCTGGTGTTTCAGCGGCGCCGCCCTGTAGAGCAGGTGGAGCAGGTCGTGCCGGGACGGCCGTCCTCCGTCCTGACCACTGCTCCCCTGGTGAGGACAGAGTGTATCGTCTCATGCCGGAGCTGCAGTGTTATCGCTGTCGTACACAGGAGCCTCTGAATCACTCTGAAAACATCCGGCGGGGCCGAGAGCCAGACTGGCTGCCTGCCGGGTCTGGACAGACCGGCCCTAATGCTGCTGGTGGAGCCAGGCCCCTCTGCTGCACCGCCAGACCCCATCACTCCCGTCTGGCACTTTCATCACCTGCAGCGACGCAGGTGAGCAAACGGCTCCTGGACCGTCTGGCTCAGGCTCCGCCCCTCTTCATAGCCGTCTATAGGTGAGACTCCTGTAAATCTGGCTCAGTGAGGTCAGGACTGACGCCAGCGCCATGTCTCCTCTGGGAGGAACTGTAAAGAACCGCTGACTCCGGTCTCCTCCAGGTCCTCTCAGCAGGACCGTTCAGCCGACGGCGTCACAGGCTGCTGCTAGCAGCAGCGCTAGCTTCATTACTGAAACTTAACCTGGAAATAAAAGGGTTTTTCACTGAATTAATTTATCTGAACAAACCTATTAGCGAGGCTAAAATGCAGCAGCTTTCCATAATGACGCTCTGTGGAGGCTGTTGGTGTCCTCAGCTCCTCAAACTGTTTCCAGGTGGATAGAGCCACGGTGATCATCCATGTGAGATGCTCTGGCCGACTGCTGAACACCGTTCTGTGTTCCTTCACGTTGTACGATCAGCGAAATACAACGTAACCGCTCCATGACCATGGCCTTGAAGTTAGCATGTGGCTAATCCCAGCAGCACGTTGTTCCTGAGCTGCAGCTGTGAGGCTTGATTCAACACCGCTCTGTTCACCAGACCACCGCACCGGCCAAAGGCACCAGACCACCGCACCGGCCAAAGGCACCAGACCACCGCACCGGCCAAAGGCACCAGACCACCGCATGAGCCAAAGACACCAGACCACCACACCGGCCAAAGGCACCAGACCACCACACCGGCCAAAGGCACCAGACCACCGCATGAGCCAAAGACACCAGACCACCACACCAGCCAAAGACACCAGACCACCACACCGGCCAAAGACACCAGACCACCGCATGAGCCAAAGGCACCAGACCACCACACCAGCCAAAGGCACCAGACCACCGCATGAGCCAAAGGCACCAGACCACCGCACCGGCCAAAGGCACCAGACCACCGCACCGGCCAAAGGCACCAGACCACCACACCGGCCAAAGGCACCAGACCACCGCACCGGCCAAAGACACCAGACCACCGCACCGGCCAAAGACACCAGACCACCACACCGGCCAAAGACACCAGACCACCGCATGAGCCAAAGGCACCAGACCACCGCACCGGCCAAAGGCACCAGACCACCGCATGAGCCAAAGGCACCAGACCACCACACTGGCCAAAGGCACCAGACCACCGCACCGGCCAAAGACACCAGACCACCGCACCGGCCAAAGACACCAGACCACCGCACCGGCCAAAGGCACCAGACCACCGCACCGGCCAAAGACACCAGACCACCGCACCGGCCAAACACCAGACCACCACACCGGCCAAAGGCACCAGACCACCGCACCGGCCAAAGACACCAGACCACCGCACCGGCCAAAGACACCAGACCACCACACCGGCCAAAGACACCAGACCACCGCATGAGCCAAAGGCACCAGACCACCACACCGGCCAAAGACACCAGACCACCGCATGAGCCAAAGACACCAGACCACCGCACCGGCCAAAGACACCAGACCACCGCACCGGCCAAAGGCACCAGACCACCGCATGAGCCAAAGACACCAGACCACCGCACCGGCCAAAGACACCAGACCACCACATGAGCCAAAGGCACCAGACCACCACACCGGCCAAAGACACCAGACCACCACACCGGCCAAAGGCACCAGACCACCACACCGGCCAAAGACACCAGACCACCACACCGGCCAAAGACACCAGACCACCACACCGGCCAAAGGCACCAGACCACCACACCGGCCAAAGGCACCAGACCACCGCATGAGCCAAAGACACCAGACCACCGCACCGGCCAAAGACACCAGACCACCACATGAGCCAAAGGCACCAGACCACCACACCGGCCAAAGACACCAGACCACCACACCGGCCAAAGACACCAGACCACCACACCGGCCAAAGGCACCAGACCACCACACCGGCCAAAGGCACCAGACCACCGCATGAGCCAAAGGCACCAGACCACCACACCGGCCAAAGGCACCAGACCACTGCATGAGCCAAAGACACCAGACCACCGCATGAGCCAAAGGCACCAGACCACTGCACGAGCACTCAGCTGTTCCACGGGCTTCCAGCCCCGTTTACACGACAACAGCGCCACTGAGAACAGAACATGACCGCTGAAACAGGGCCTTCTGGTTTTCACTGGAGATTTACAGGATGAGCGTCGTCTGCCTGAGCTGAACTCTTTCATGTATGAAGTTCACACACATCGGTCCACTATAACCACCCCCAGCTGGCTCACAGCTGACTCTGCCAGCTGTGGTGCCCCCCCACATCCAGCATGGTGTCCTCACCCCTCACTCCTCGGGATTCCACTGGGAGCTCAGCGCTCATCAGGAAAAAGGCGTTAGCGGTCCATTCATGCATCAGCCCGGACCTGCACTGAGTCTTCTGCCCCTCAGATCGTTTCCAGTCTCCGCCGTGCTTCACACCTCGCCAGCCCAGCGCGTCACCAGACGCCCGGCTGGAGCGCCGAGAGGCGAGCTGCTGGTTGCCAGGCACTGCTGATCGGAGACCAATTGGCCGGGATGACGGTTATTTATTTAGGGAATTATCCCCACAGCCCCATTACACGGACACACACACGGACACACACACACACACGGACACACACACATACACACACTTGTCCTCTAACACAGATGTATGTAAGCTGCTGCTTTTTCTCGGATTGAATTCGCAGCTCCCCCACCTCTGCTGAACTTCCTCCCCGCTCTTCAACAGCCTCCCTCCATCCATCACCTTTCCACACAGCTCCTCTCTGCCCGCCCCCCACCGCCCCCCCAACACCACCACCACCACCCGACCCCCCTTCCCTCCGGCCCCTGTGCCAGTTTCATTAGCCGCCAGGTTTCAGAGCTCTCCGCCACACATCCACGCGAGGCGGGCAAACGAGACGCCATTATTCAGCCTCCATTCTCCCGTCTTGTAAACTGTCGGCTCAGAGAGAGCGGGACATAATGGAGAGCTCAGGTGTGTGTGCGTGTGTGTGTGTGTGTGTGTGTGTGTGTGGAGTCATCTGGTCTTGGCTGGGAACAGAATGAGGATGCTGGGGAGCGTGGAGACGTGGTGAGGGAGTTTAAACTGTCCAGCAGGGGGCGGTGCAGTCTGCTGGGGTCCACCTGAATGCAGGGCGCTGTGGACCTAATGGACCTAATGCTTTTCGTCACTGCGATGCTCTGCTTTGCTGCTCTGGAGTGAGGTACGGCTTACACACGGATGGACTCTGGACAGAGTAGGAACGTCAGAATGAGAAGCGGCAGCGGCAGGAAGACTCCCAGAACTCCCAGTGACAGAAATCACCCAGCTGTCCGTCTAAAACACAGGAATACTCCAACTCCCAGGATTCTGAATTCACACCTGAAAGGGAGGCATCGAGGATCCATAAGTCTGGAAAACTAAAACACAGTGAGTCTTCCACTTTTCCCTCAAAGCTGGAAGCTCCGTGGACGTACATGTGGTACGTGGACAGAGACTGTGGACATGTCAACCTGCATGTAAAGACAGCTGAAGACACGCCAAACAGTCAGAGATGTTTCATCTCACAGGAAGACCAATGCCTGATGTGAGACGTTTGGATAAACACACCTGAGCAGATTCATTAGCCACAGCCCCTAGACATGCTGGATATCAGCTCCAGAGAATCCGGGCCGGCTGACCGTCAGGCCCACCGCCCGGCTGTCTGAAACCTCACTGTGACGCTCAGCACCAAGACTGAAACCCTCCAGGGTCTGTCCAGGGTCCTGAGAGCCTCCCTGATACCTGCTTGGTCAACAATGGCTGAAGTTATTGGCGTGAGTGGTAAGTAAATTGTAACGATATAAAGTGCCTGTTCAAACGTGTTTACATGGAGATCGTCATGGAAACATGATCCCACGCATGCTGAGCGCATGTCTGGTCAAAAGGCGGAGCGCGGAGACGCAGCCGTACCGCATCAGGTGGACGCTCTAGTACGGCTGCAGAACGTCTGCGACCTGCGACCTGCGACCTGTGGCGCGGCGTGGCGCGGCGCGGCCGTTCCGCAGTGTGTGGGCGCTCGGCGTGACACACTCAGCCTCACACCACTGGAACTTCCTGGCTTCACCACCCAGGACTGGCCACAGGGCGTATCCCCTCTAACGACTCCACAGGAGGCCCGAGAGCATCAGGAGGGAGCGAGCTGGAAACCACAACAAACATCGCCGGAGACCGCAGACACGAGGGACAGGACAGGACAGGACAGGACAGGACAGGGCAGGGAGGACAGGACAGGACAGGACAGGACAGGGAGGACAGGACAGGGCAGGACAGGGCAGGACAGGGCAGGGAGGACAGGACAGGACAGGACAGGACAGGGCAGGGCAGGACAGGGCAGGACAGGGCAGGGAGGACAGGACAGGGGAGGACAGGACAGGACAGGACAGGACAGGACAGGACAGGACAGGACAGGACAGGACAGGGCAGGGCAGGGCAGGGCAGGGCAGGGCAGGGCAGGGAGGACAGGACAGGACAGGACAGGACAGGACAGGACAGAGCACCAACGCAGCATTTACATGTCATGTTCAGGACTGAGTTGGTGTCAGCTCAGAATATACAGATGATACTTCAGACATTCACGACTCCCTGGTCTGCTGGATACACTCTTCACTCCCACAATGCCAGACGCTGAGCCAGTCTATATGATGAAGAGCAGCAACTCTCTGTGGGACATCAGTTTCACACCACCGAACAGCGTCCTGGCATCAACCCTGCAGCATGCTGCATCTTATCAGGCTTGGTGAAACAGACATAGCAGATATAGATTCCAGGAGCCAGCTCTGGTGTAACACTGAGTCACATAACGTTCCCCGAGTCTCACACAGCTTCCAGATGGGTGAGTTTAGAGGGGTGTTGCACTGGTGAAAGCATTTTGTCAATGACAGGCGACAAATCAGAGCAATTTAACTTATCTCAATGTTAAAGGGACTGTATCATGCAAAATTCACTTTTTGTATGTTTTAACCTTGTTATATAGTTCTGTACTCACTGAAAACACCCCAAAGCGTTTTTTTCGTTTGTGCCTGTGTGTTTAAGCTTTCCTGGTGTTCCTGCTGCTCAGAGAGGCAGCCCCTCCCACACCCGTGAAAACGCTCTGTTTCCCACGTTGACGTCACACGGAGAAGATGGCTCCCCTGAGCCCCCCTCCCTCCCGCAGGCCCTCGGCAATCAGCGTTGCTGCTTTTTGTAACTCCGATTTCGAGGATAAACTTTGACCATCGTCTGAAAGCAACAATCAAGCAAGAGCAAGAGTCTGAAGGGTCTGAAGGGTCTGGAGGGTCTGGAGGGTCTGGAGGGTCTGAAGGGTCTGAAGGGTCTGAAGGGTCTGAAGGGTCTGAAGGGTCTGAAGAGTCTGGAGGGTCTGGAGGGTCTGGAGGGTCTGGAGGGTCTGGAGGGTCTGGAGGGTCTGAAGGGTCTGAAGGGTCTGAAGGGTCTGGAGGGTCTGGAGGGTCTGAAGGGTCTGGAGGGTCTGGAGGGTCTGAAGGGTCTGAAGAGTCTGGAGGGTCTGGAGGGTCTGGAGGGTCTGAAGGGTCTGGAGGGTCTGAAGGGTCTGGAGGGTCTGAAGGGTCTGAAGGGTCTGGAGGGTCTGAAGGGTCTGGAGGGTCTGAAGGGTCTGAAGGGTCTGAAGGGTCTGAAGGGTCTGAAGGGTCTGAAGAGTCTGGAGGGTCTGGAGGGTCTGGAGGGTCTGAAGGGTCTGAAGGGTCTGAAGGGTCTGGAGGGTCTGGAGGGTCTGAAGGGTCTGGAGGGTCTGGAGGGTCTGAAGGGTCTGAAGGGTCTGAAGGGTCTGGAGGGTCTGAAGGGTCTGGAGGGTCTGGAGGGTCTGGAGGGTCTGAAGGGTCTGGAGGGTCTGGAGGGTCTGGAGGGTCTCCGCTTGGTGAGTTTCTCACAGGAAAAGACGTTTTTGCGTGTGGAGAAGCTAGAGCTAAAGAGCTAAAGCTAGCCAGCGTATTTGTTTTGAAGCTCTGATTGGTTGAAGTAGCTGTCAGTCAAAGTCCACAGGGGGAGAGGCGGGATTTCAGTGAAACAGAGCGTTTTCTCTTCCGGGTTTCAGAATTAGCCCCAGAAAATCTTTTATTTAACACAAAATGACTTTTTCTTAGCGCCAAAATTAAACTATTACCATGTTAATGCCATTTCTAGGGTTTGGACGAGCTAAAAAAGCAGGATACAGCCCCTTTAAAGTTCTTACTGATTGCACCTTTAGAGTTCAGCCACTGGTTAGTGTGCCAGTGCCTCGTCTCATTCTCTGCAGAGACAAATGAAAAGCTCTGGACGATGCCAGCTCTGAGGGGGGTCTGAGGGGGCCTGAGGGGGGCCTGAGGGGGTCTGAGGGGGATCTGAGGGAAGTCTGAGGGGGGCCTGAGGGAGGTCTGAGGGGGGTCTGAGGGAGGTCTGAGGGGGGTCTGAGGGAGGTCTGAGGGGGGTCTGAGGGGGGTCTGAGGGGGGTCTGAGGGAGGTCTGAGGGGGGCCTGAGGGAGGTCTGAGGGGGGTCTGAGGGGGGTCTGAGGGGGGCCTGAGGGGGGCCTGAGGGAGGTCTGAGGGGGGTCTGAGGGGGGTCTGAGGGGGGCCTGAGGGAGGTCTGAGGGGGGTCTGAGGAGGCCTGAGGGGGGCCTGAGGAGGCCTGAGGGGGATCTGAGGGGGGTCTGAGGGGGGTCTGAGGGGGGTCTGAGGGGGGCCTGAGGAGGCCTGAGGGGGGTCTGAGGGAGGTCTGAGGGGGGTCTGAGGGGGGTCTGAGGGAGGTCTGAGGGGGGTCTGAGGGGGGTCTGAGGGAGGTCTGAGGGGGGTCTGAGGGGGCCTGAGGAGGCCTGAGGGGGGCCTGAGGGGGCCTGAGGGGGCCTGAGGGGGCCTGAGGGGGGTCTGAGGAGGGCCTGAGGAGGCCTGAGGGGGGTCTGAGGAGGGTCTGAGGGGGCCTGAGGGGGCCTGAGGGGGCCTGAGGGGGGTCTGAGGAGGGCCTGAGGAGGCCTGAGGGGGATCTGAGGGGGGTCTGAGGGGGGTCTGAGGGGGGTCTGAGGGGGGTCTGAGGGAGGTCTGAGGGGGGTCTGAGGGGGGTCTGAGGGAGGTCTGAGGGGGGTCTGAGGGGGGCCTGAGGAGGCCTGAGGAGGCCTGAGGGGGATCTGAGGGAGGCCTGAGGGGGGCCTGAGGGGGCCTGAGGGGGCCTGAGGGGGGTCTGAGGAGGGTCTGAGGGGGCCTGAGGGGGCCTGAGGGGGCCTGAGGGGGCCTGAGGGGGGTCTGAGGAGGGTCTGAGGGGGCCTGAGGGGGCCTGGATGAGCCTTTATACCAAACACAAGACGCAGTGAGTGGCTAGAAAAGACCAGGCAGACATGAAAGATGTCCTCCAGTCAGAAGGGCCCAGCAGCTTGTGTCATGTGAACAGATCAGAGTAATCTCATAATGGAGGAGGCGGGTCCTCTGGATAAGGACACATGGTCTCTCCGGCTGGTCGTGGGACATCATGTCCTAACTTCATCATTTCCATCGACTCGAGAAGAGCTGGCTATTGTTTAGGATCCGGTCACAAAATACACAGTAAGGATCGACCGATTATCGGCCTGGACGATAATATCGGCCGATATTGGGCATTTTTCTAATAATCAGCATCGGCCTTTTTTTCCACCAATATCTGATAAAAACATTTTTTTTACCGTATTTTCCGCACTATAAGGCGCAACGGTCTGCCTTATATTTCGGTGCGCCTTTTTTGCAGAAAATACAGTAATAAAGACCACTCGGTTGTCAGTCCGTAGTCTTGACTACGGTTCCCATAATGCATTGTGACGTGATCACATGAGCAAACAACTTCTGCTTGCTTGTAGCTAAGCTAGCCAGTTCAGACGGAACAGCAGATTCTCCACCTCTGACCCGTCAGTCACCAGAACCACACCGTCTGTCCTCCAGTCTCCCGACCGGAGAGCACGGCGCGCGGCTGCACAGCGGTCTGACGCGAGGAGCGGGCGGACGCCGGCGGACAGCCCGCTCGCCGGGACGCCGAGAGCTGGTTACCATGCCGAAAACAGTCTGCCGTCCGAAAAATGACTGTCCCCGACGGGGACGCGCATCGATTAGTGATAACATTGATTTTAAAGTATTTTTTATCGTTACAGTAGCTACAACTTTAGTTCAACCAGGATTCTCCATTGTTTATTTTATTTACTTTTTTCTTACTACAGCACAGGACATACAGGGGACCAAATACAAGAAAATGAAGGACAGAGTTGTCATCGGCAGCGACAGATAGCTGAATATTGGAGTTTTGGTTAAGTTATGGATGAGATATGACTATTGTGAGTGTGTGTGTGTGTGTGTGTGTGTGTGTGTGTGTGTGTGTGCATGTGTGATAAATATATTCACATGTATCAGATAGTAATAATAATAATAATAATAAAGCAATCACAAAATTACAAACTGAACAAAAACAAAAGGCCTGAGTATAAAGAATGTAGAAGTGTTTTCCACTGAGCACATCACATCTCTCTTCACTCGTCACTTCACTACTAAGTCACTCCTCTGGGCTGTGGAACAGTGTCCCACCCACAGCTAAAGTTTGACGCCAAAATGTTCATTTTTACTGCAAATGAGTATCGGTTCAACATATCGGTTTCCATAAGTACCAATAATCGGCATCGGCCCTAAAAAAGCCATATCGGTCGATCCTTAAAACACAGAACAACACAAATCACACCATATTACAACCACATGCATGTTTTTGTGGCTTCACAGTAGTGGAATCTACTTTTTACTCCCCAAAAGAGTCAAATCCAAACGTCTTCTGCTCTCCTTGGCCTCTGGGCTGCTTCCAGGAGGAGGGTGACTCACGTGATGAGCTGGGGATTGAAGAGCGTTTCTCTGGGACACAGTAGTCACCCGGCAGGGATTCCAACCAACTGTCTGGTTGCTAGAAGTCAATCAATCCAATCAATCAATTTATTTTTGGATATCCCAGTATCACAATCACAGTTGCCTCAGAGGCTTCAAGATGTTACATTGGTTGGTAAAAAAAAGTCAAGGCCAAACTGTGTCACCTGCATTACGTGAAGAAGCCCAGACTCTGCTGACGAGTAGGACTGACTGTCTGGTTGCTGGAGTGACGCTCACCGGCTGACACCAGTGTTTAAGAGACTTTCACAGCAGCTGAAACTACACCTAAGCTTTAAACTGTGGAGACGAGCTGTTCATACCGCCAGAAACACTGACGGCTTCAGTCATCTCTCCTCTAGTGAAAATGTCTGAACTGAATGCAGCTCAGTAAACGGTGATGTTGTGCTGTTCTGTTCACGCGGTAGATGGTTAAAGGTCAACAAGCGACGCTCCCACCATGAAGTGGGCTGGAAGACGCCATCGCTGTGAACGCTGGTGATGCACTGGAATCACCCGGAATGACCAGACGCTTGTGTGAGGTTCTGCCTGTTCTCTGGCCTCCTGGCGGTCCTCAGTCTGCTGGACGCTTCCTCTCCCTTCATCCCTCCTGGTCACATGTCACTGAGGCTCTTCTTGCTGAAACAGGATTATTTCTTCATGTCCGCTGATGCTCAGCGTCTTGACATGTCTGAGCTGTAGCTGTGCCTGACTGGACGCAGCACACAGCTGCGACTGAAGCTCTGCAGGACTCCGGGGTGTGTGTGTGTGTGTGTGTGTGTGTGTGTGTGTGTGTGTGTGTGTTGGAGTGATTTAAGGCACACTGCAGCCGACTGTGTGCCACTGTGTGCACGGCACTGCTCTGAACCTCGCCTCCTTTACACGCTGTCCGGACTGAGCTGACCGACTGAAGACCACGGCTGTTAGTGTCTGCGCTCCAGATCAGCTCTGCTCGTTTCCCACTGAGAGGAGCAGAACCTGAGGAGCCCCGTGGCACAGTGAGAGGCTGCCTGGACACTCGGGGAGAGCCGGACGCCACGTGGCCGCCGCTTCTCTTCCTGCGGCTGCACTGACTTCCTGTGGCGGAGAGGAGACGCAGGACACCACCGCTGTCCTGCAGCAGGACTGTAGGGCTGTGACCAGACCAGAGGAGGGTTCCTCTTTACGTTTAAGAAAACTAAAAGGACAAAGCACGGCTGGATCCTCACGGCTGTGGTCCACCGCCTGCCGCCACAGCCGCCGCCGCTCCCCGTGTTGTGCTGAGTTATCCAAACAACACACACCACCCGCTGCTGAAGACGCCTGCTGCTGAGTTCCTTCTCCTTCCTGTCAGTTTCTGGCAGACTACATGCAGTAAAGAAACACTACTGCCCCCCACTGGTCACTAGCAGAAGCTGGGATGTGTCCCAGTCTGATCATGGGTCTGAGGCTTCTGCCCGAGCCGCCAGACAGCCCCTCTCTGAACCACAGTCTGACCAGATCCACACCTCCACTCAAACATGGAAAAGGTGCAGACCAGACCTGAAACTGAGTCTTCTTTGTCGATGAGCTGTTTCAGTGTCGACTTCCAGATACGATCAGGCGACAAAGAGCTCTCACAGTAATCACCATGCTGGCAATCAGAGTGATAAATACAAGAAGAGTCGAACCAAAACTCAAACAGACTCTGACTGGAACACAGCCATCTAATCTATTCACAATTTACCCCACTGACATCTGGCATGTACGAGTCCCTCTCATGTCAGCCTGTTTCAGACCCCGTCAGAGCGCCGGTCCTCGGTCGGAGCGCCGGTCCTCGGTCGGAGCGCCGGTCCTCGGTCGGAGCGCCGGTCCTCGGTCGGAGCGCCGGTCCTCGGTCGGAGCGCCGGTCCTCGGTCGGAGCGCCGGTCCTCGGTCGGAGCGCCGGTCCTCGGTCGGAGCGCCGGTCCTCTGTCGGAGCGCCGGTCCTCGGTCGGAGCGCCGGTCCTCGGTCGGAGCGCCGGTAGCTCGGTCAGAGCGCCGGTCCTCGGTCGGAGCGCCGGTAGCTCGGTCGGAGCGCCGGTCCTCGGTCGGAGCGCCGGTCCTCGGTCGGAGCGCCGGTAGCTCGGTCGGAGCGCCAGTCCTCGGTCGGAGCGCCGGTCCTCGGTCGGAGCGCCGGTCCTCGGTCGGAGCGCCGGTCCTCGGTCGGAGCGCCGGTCCTCGGTGGGAGCGCCGGTAGCTCGGTCGGAGCGCCAGTCCTCGGTCGGAGCGCCGGTCCTCGGTCGGAGCGCCGGTCCTCGGTCGGAGCGCCGGTCCTCGGTCGGAGCGCCGGTCCTCGGTCGGAGCGCCGGTCCTCGGTCGGAGCGCCGGTCCTCGGTCGGAGCGCCGGTCCTCACGGCCTGGCCTGACAGGCAGGACACTCCTCACCAGCAGCTCCAGAGTGATCCTCCACTCCTCGCCTCGGACCAGTTTCTAATCAGCTGCCGACACCCAGACGATCAGCAGGGGGCCGGAGGGAAAGCACTCACACAAACACAAGAGGACACGCTGCAGGTCAGCTGCTACACACACACACACACCAACAAATGGAAACGCCGACAAACAGCATCTATCTGCCTTTAGCAGCAGCTCACGGAAGAAGAACAGCGCCTCTGGACAATTCACCAGACGGAACATCCCAATTCAACACAAAGCCTCAGCACGCACGCACACACACACACACACACACACACACACACACACACACACACACACGCACACACACACGCACACGCACACACGCACACACGCACACACACACACACACAGAAAGACATTAAGGAAGGACACAGGAGTCCAGCTGCCAGAGGAAACAGTCACATGAGCGAGCATAAAGCTATAAATGAACACAGAGCAACCTCTTTATGGACATTTCCTACATCCTCACTGTGTCTGACTGACTGTTTTGTGTGTGTGTAACGTCTGTCTCTCTCTCTCTCTCTCTCTAATGTCTGCAGCCACTGAGAACAGAACACTATAGAACACATCTCTTCAGACTTCATGCTCGGCACGGAGCAGAGAGACTCATGAATGGATCCTGATGAGGCTGTTAAAGCGACCTGGCTGCTCCACACCAGGAGTGACACTCAGTTCAACCCATTTATTTCATGAATAAACCCATTAGCAGGGGGCGGAGCTAGCCAGCCACGCCCAGCCTGACCTGAGAGGAAACTGAAGGCTTCAGGGAGTCCACTCCCTGCACTGAGACAGAACACACTGCTCACCACGGACCCAGCAGCGGCTCAGGACTATCAGCTCCGGACGCTCTGACTGAGGAACATGTCACACTCAACTGGAAATGGAGAATTTATATGACTTTGTATTTTATATGACTTCATAGTGTTAGACCAACAAATGACATGTACATTTGGCTGACAGAGAAATTACCTCCCAACCAACAGACATTAGTCTCTACTCCTAACAGACACTCATCCCTACTTACGGTGTGTTTCCACCGGACGCGACGCAAACATTTTTGTTGCAATGAGATCACATACAAAGTCAATGTAATGACGCGATTGTCACTCAACCTTGAGCGGCGGACGGCGAGTGATGACGCGGCGGGCGGCGGACGGCGAGCGTTTCCAGCGAAAAATCCGCGCGCCCGTCGACTTGCACTGCCAGTCGGCCCCGCCCACCGCTCGCCGTCCGGAGCCCCCCACCCGCCACTTCACCGCTCCACGCTCGTCGCTCGAGTTGAAATAATTGAACTTTTCAAGCGAAGTCGCGCCAGGACAGCCTATCAGCGTGGAGGTCTTCACGGACGTGCTGACGGAGGGCAGCAGGGCTCCGACCACGCAGGAGAGTTGGCGTGATCCCAAGGTGAGCGGCGAGCGGCTTGGAGAGAGCGGCGTGTGCGATCTCATTTGTTCACCGCTTCTGGTGGAAACGGCGTCAGCCTGAAGCAGCGCTGGAACCGGCCGTCCGGGCGCAGCTCGTAGTGCTGTGACCTTCAATGAACGAGCCGTTGGTTTGAACGACTCTGTTAAGTGAACGACGAGAGCCGTTCACAGCTGTCTGAGAGCCGTTCCTTTGTGCAAACTGTCCACGCTTCCTTCACCTGTCTCCTGGGTGTCTCCTGAGTGTCTCCTGAGTGTCTCATGAGTGTCTCCTGAGTGTCTCCTGGGTGTCTCCTGGGTGTCTCCTGAGTGTCTCCTGGGTGTCTCCTGAGTGTCTCCTGAGTGTCTCCTGGGTGTCTCCTGAGTGTCTCCTGAGTGTCTCCTGAGTGTCTCCTGGGTGTCTCCTGTGTGTCTCCTGGGTGTCTCCTGGGTGTCTCCTGAGTGTCTCCTGAGTGTCTCCTGGGTGTCTCCTGGGTGTCTCCAGAGTGTCTCCTGAGTGTCTCCTGGGTGTCTCCTGTGTGTCTCCTGGGTGTCTCCTGGGTGTCTCCTGAGTGTCTCCTGGTTGTCTCCTGAGTGTCTCCTGGTTGTCTCCTGAGTGTCTCCTGAGTCCAGCTGTCTCCGCTGCCTTCATGTGAACGACGGAGTTTCAGTTTTCCGCCGCTCGCTCCAGTCACCTGAACGCAGCAGCTAGCTAGCGGAGGAGGAGTGTCCAGAACCCGGAGAGGAGCCGGGGTTTTGGAAGAACTGGTTTCCCTATTAACTGGCGACTGGGTTTCTTTCACGTCCCTTGTTGCTGATAGATGTTAACAACCAGACAAAAAGCCGTTCAGACCTTTAATGAGTCTGATTTCAACATCCGCTGCAGCAGCAGCAGCAGGAAGTGCTAAAGGAAGTCAGTCACCAGGTAACAAGGACACCAGTTCATTTGAAACACCGTATTGACCGCTTTATCAGAGGTTTTTTTGCACACACACACACACACACACACACACACACACACACACACACACACACACACACACACACACACACACACACACACACACACACACACACAGCCGGGTGCACACAGGACTGTGGGACAGACAGAAGAGTCCTGTCCACTGCTGCTGCAGGAGACGTGATGAGGAGCTGTGATGTTTCTGCAGGATGTTCTGTGTTGCATAGTTGTACCAGCGTGACGCGTCGCGCGAATGAATTCACACACCAGCGATAAAACTCGGGCGTCCAGCGCGCCGCCGTGTCATTTGTCGCGTGAATGCAGTCACGCTACACACGTCCGGTGGAAACACACCGTTAGGGCTTGACGATACAGAAAAACACATTCAGAAAAAAAAAATAAATAAAAAAATTGTATCGCTCAATGGGGATGGTTATTGATAATTATTAAAATATTCAACAATAGAAGTGCAGCTACCTGGCTACCTATGTTTAATAAAGAACACACAAATCATGCACCTTGTGAACAAACACCACAGGAACACATCCGCTGGCTCCAGTCCAGCAGCTCTGACGGTTTGGTTTGTTCCTCACTCATCCTCCTGGGGGCGCCGCTAGCTGCTAGTGCTAGCCGCTAGCGCTAACACACCCAAAGCAAAGCAACCTGTTCCAATCAATACATATGCATCAATTAACAACTCTGCTATTGTGCCTAGCTCATGGACACTTCAGCAGAGCCACGGTGTGGAAACACACTGTCCACCGCTTGTCTCAACGTGCGCTCCACATGCGCTGCTCCGCGTGGACGCGCCCGTGCACGTCAGACGGGGTGGGGCTATGCGGAGGGAGCAGGGCTCCACCCCCAGCCGGAGCGTCTGCCCCCTGGTGGAGCCAACAGAGCCTCCAGGGCTGCTGAATGGCTGGAACCTTCAAGGACACTTTCCTCCGCCTGTCCCGGCTGAGACACCCTGCTCTGCTGTGTTTGAGGGGGCGGGGCTTGGTGACGGAGCAGGCCTAGGTCTGCGTTCGTGATTGGTTGGGAGGAAGTATTGATTAGTATCATGATCGGCTGTCATGAAGAGAAAGCTCAACTGCTTTTACCTTCCAGCTTTTTCTACATCCTGTTTGTTCCCGTCGCTCCACACGTCTGTCCATCAGTTTATATCGTTACTGAATTACTGTCCAACCCTACTACTGCTAACAGACACTCGTCCCTCCTGCTAACAGACACCCGTCCCTCCTTTGAGAAGCAGGCCGTCTCGCTGAACCATAGGCTTCCTGAATTAGCCAGTTCTGAGCAGGACTGTGATTATAACTGGGTCAGGATCAGTTCAATAGCGACTTCCTGGATTGACACAGTGAGGAGCAGCCCGGTGAATGTTTCTCCCCTGACGTGTGCTTCCAGCCCGGGGTTCAGGACAGCTCGTGTTTCTGCTGCAGACGGACCTTCCAGGATGACCCGTCTCCTGCTGGGGACATTACCACATAACCTTGTCCACGACAGCAAAGACGCTGCGTGTGCCTTTGTGTGGGCGTGTGTGGGAACATAAGTGTGAGAGGGGAAGAGTGTGTGTGTGCATTCATGCATGCGTCCGCCTGTGATTTACAGCGGTGTGAGCACAGGCGGCGGGCGGGGGAGGCAGGGTGTGTGTCTGGCTTACCAAAGATGTTGGTGGAATGTCCCTTCTTGGCGAGGGGCTTCAGCTCGTTGTGGCCCCAGCCGTACTGCCGGTAGCTGTCCCACGCGTGCTTCATCATCTGGAAAGGCAGCAGAGAGCCGGTTAGAGCAGCCCAGATCCACAGGGGTCCTGACTCCGCCCACAGACAGCGGCGTGGCGAAAACGGCTCTATTCAAAGCATCATCAGTAGGGTGAAACTAACCTGTCTCACGACGGGCTAACCCCTTTAACCGAGCGTCATCGTTTCACTTGGCACTGTTAGTTTAGGTGCAGAACGACATTTTAGCGAAGTCCGTCTCTCTCATCCAGATTATCTCACTACACTGTGCAATACAGACCAACACATCCACACACCAAACACAACACCAAAACCACTTCCATGACATGACTGAAGCCCCGGTGCACGCATCTGATGAGGACCAAAACAAACACTGGATACGCCGGAGTTCCTTCACCGCTTCAGAACAAACACTCCCCAAGTGCTGGAGCCTCACGTTACCATGGCGACACCGGATGTTTACTGGACTGATGGAGTTCTTTTAGCTGAGCTAGAGGAGATTGTGTTGCATTCACATTAATCAAACCCAAAAGAGACTCCAGCCTGACCCCCTGACCATCAGGTCAAGCGTTCAACAGACGAAGCAAACCTTGATGGACTGGATGTTTCCCTGCATTCAGAGAGCACAGCACGTCACCCAACCAGCCCCGGTCCACTGTCCTCCCTCTCTGCACTGGCACTGGCATGTAAATAAAATCCTGAATGTTGACACACCAGGTTTTTCTAATATAGTGCAGCCTAAACACTGACCGTCTGGAGCCAGACGCAGCAATGAGCCTCGGTTTCCTGAGACTCTGTTACCGCTGTACTGGATGAAGTGTCAGAGAAAATCAGGCAAAGGAGAAAGATTTCAGTGTACTCTTCAAATATGACTCCTCAACTTTCAAATTAAGAGGCCGTTCCGTGGAAGACTTCAATTTTTTCCACCACTGGAAACGTGAGGCTGATGCCCAGTCAGGCTCTTTGAATGTAAACACTGGGCTGCACAAGTTATTGATTTCCAACAGGAGCTGGATTATTGGATTATTTCTGAGAATATTTAGACATTAAAGTGAAAACCGCTCTCACGCTGAAAACACAATGATGGTTGATCACCTGGTGGACTGCATTAAAGTGTCAGGAACGTGAGTTCAGGCGCTTCATGTCTTTTTCCTTGTCTGCTGTGTCGAATTCTTTCAGTCTCATCAATATGCACAAAAGGCCAGTTCAAGGAATCAATAAATAATCACCCCATAAATGCATATTTTACACAAAACCTGACATCTTGACATCTCATACCTCTAACTATTAAGACATTAGAAAACTGCCGGTGAATGTAGAGCAGACACGCATGACAGCATTTCAAAAAGGACTAACTGTACTGGATTTCTCTCTCCATGGAAAATCCTCGATACAACCGAGCGCCGCCGTTACCGGGAGGAATGACGGAATCCCGTCACTTACCCTCACCACGTCGTTCACTGCTCGCTCTATATTGCTTTATCTACGTCAGAGATCCGATCTGCCTCTCCGACTCAGTGACGGGACGGACGCTCACTGCAGGACACTCACACTGCACGCCATTCAACACGCTCACATCACCCACAACACCAAATGGTTCCACGCCATGCTGTTCAAACCAAACCACAGGGGGGAAGAGTCGTCATGTGGCAGTTCCTAGATTAAAATACTCTCCTGATTCACTATTACACTGAAATTTGCCATCCAGTTCTAAAAATCCACTCAGCGCTCTGGTCGGCTGCCTGCTGGGTCGTTTTAAAAAGGGACGTAGAAGTTGAGGTCACCAGATTCCCTCCATATCAGCTGAACATGTGACTGTAGGCGGAGCCTCTCTGAGCTGGTTCTGGATCAAACACCCCCTCATGAGGGAGTGGCCATGGGGGGCGTTCACCTCGAGAGGAGCCGTTTTCAGATCAGAAGAGACAGGAGACGCCTCTGGAGCCAGCATGAGTGTCTCCTGTGAAGCGGCGCCACTTCCCCAGCATCCCGACCCGCTGCCAGCCCCCCTCTGGCCAGGCCGATGAGGACCAGGGCCAGGACTTTCACTGTGCTCCCGGCCTCGTGGCGCTCCATGACGCACTCCATGCACAGGCGGTGGACTATAAATCTAATTAATACACGGCGCGACACCCACACTTAAGAGCTGGCAGACTTCCTCCGATGTGAGTTGATTCGAAGCTTCATCAAATTTTGATTGGCCCATATGTCAAGGACAGGCCCTCCAGAGCGGGCTGCTCGGCCGTGTTGACAAACCGTTTATTTAAAGGACCTTGGAATACTAATTGGACATTAAACTACCAAATTCAGAGATTAATCTGACAGCTCCAGCTTGGTGCTGCAGCATCTCGGGAGCCGGGAGGAGGGGGACGGGGAGATTCGGTTCTCATGGCCCCAGCGGCTCAATCAATACGCAATCAGAACACAACCCCGTCGCAAATGACTCAGTCACAAGCTGGCCAGCGAGGACAGAGACACGCCTGATGTTCCAGGAGGGCCGGCCCGCTCTGGGGGTTCCTAAGTCCTTTTTTCAGACTTTCTCATCTGGGATTCACAGTAAGTTCAGTCCAAATAAAGAGAGACACGAAGAGCAGGGATCAGAGGGGTTGAAGGGGACAGTTCAGGATTTTTGACATGAATCTGTACGGCGTCCCCGTCAGCAGTGTTGTCCACTATATATATATACTTTTCAAAGGGTGCCGCCCTCGCCTGTCAAATTTCATGTGGACTAAATTTCAATAGAATGGTCGGAGAATTTATTCAAAGATTTGCCCAAAGATCAGGACATATACAATGGGGGAAATAAGTATTGAACGCATTAACTGTTTTGTCATTACATTTATTTCCAAAGATGCAATTCATGTGACATTTCTTCCAGACACTGGTATTAACTCAAATAATCCACACATGAAAAGAAATCACAACATTCAAATCCATAAATAGTGATTATGTGGAATTAAGTGCAATAACACAGGAAAAAAAGTATTGAACACACCATGGGAAAGCTGTATAGTTTGTCAAGGAAAGGCACCATACCATCTCACACCTGAAAGTAATTAGTCTTTGTACTTCCTATAAGTGCAAACCAACATCAGCTGGGTTCGTGCTAATTGATGGCCCTATAAACAGGTTGTTTTTTCACCAAGTAGTCAAACAAGACACATCTCATGATGGGTAAAAGCAAGGAGCTCTCTCAAGACCTTCGCAGCCTGATTGTTGCTCAGCATCAGAATGGAACTGGTTACAGACTTATCTCAAAGAATCTGAGTATTCCAGTAAGCACCGTTGGGGCCATTATCCGCAAGTGGAAGAAGCATCACCTTATCATCAACAGGCCGCGCACAGGAGCTCCTCGCAAGATTTCTGACCAGGGAGTCAGAAAGATGGTCAGAAGAGTTCTCAAAGAGCCAAGGACCACCCGGAAAGCACTCCAGCAAGACATGGAGGCAGCAGGTACAAGTGTTACAGAGAAAACGATAGGCAATGCACTCCACCGCCATGGCCTCTATGGACGCTCAGCCCGCAAGACTCCGTTCCTCAAAAAAAGGCATGTTGAAGCTCGTCTAAAGTTTGCTAAACAGCATCTGGATAAGCCTGTGGAATACTGGGAGAATGTTGTCTGGTCAGATGAGACCAAAATTGAACTTTTTGGCTGTCATACTACACACCATGTTTGGAGGAGAAATGGCACTGCACATCACCCAAATAACACTATACCAACAGTGAAGTTTGGTGGTGGAAACATCATGGCATGGGGTTGTTTCTCATCTCGTGGTACTGGCAGACTTCATATAATTGAAGGAGCAATGAATGGAAACATCTATCGGCAAATTCTTGAGATGAACCTCCTGCCATCCACCAGGATGATGAAGATGAGACGGGGCTGGACCTTTCAACAGGACAACGATCCGAAGCACACGGCAAAGTTGACTCTCGAATGGTTTAAAAAAAAGAAAATCAATGTGTTAGAATGGCCCAGTCAATCACCTGACTTAAATCCGATCGAACATTTGTGGAAAGAACTAAAGATAAGGGTTCACCAGAGGGCACCAGAGAATATTCAGGATTTGAAGACAATCTGTGCGGAGGAATGGGCAAAAATCACACCTGAGCAGTGTGGGCGATTAGTTCATACATACAACAAGCGTCTGGAAGCAGTCATTGCAAACAAAGGCTTCTCCACAAAGTATTAAACGAGTCTCAGATAGTGTGTTCAATACTTTTTTCCTGTGTTATTGCACTTAATTCCACATAATCACTATTTATGGATTTGAATGTTGTGATTTCTTTTCATGTGTGGATTATTTGAGTTAATACCAGTGTCTGGAAGAAATGTCACATGAATTGCATCTTTGGAAATAAATGTAATGACAAAACAGTTAATGCGTTCAATACTTATTTCCCCCATTGTATATAAAGTCTACTCACCTGCAAAGCAAATCTGTAAAAAAATCTCTTCCTGTTAATAAGTGGGGTGTATTTTCAATCGATGTAAACTTTGTCGCTCTACGTGACAAAGACATTTAAAAACATAAATAATTTGGTCCTCGAAACATTTGTTCTATCTTCAAAGTAAAGTTGTGTAACACCCTGAGTGGACTGTTTACAACAGCTGATTCTAAAACCTGAACAGTGCATCATTGGCCCAGTTTACATGGGTGTTTTTTTCAATCGGATTGTAAACAATCGTATTAAACGGAGTGTATTCATGAAGTGATCCACGATGAATCCTCGTTTACAAGGACCCTGGGTGAAGCGGATTATACAGCGTCTTGTGACATGCGTCAAGTCTCACGAGGAACTTGCAGGTCTTTAGCTCCGCAGCAGCAGTCCTCAGCGCCGAGCAGAGAGTTTTTATCTGCTGATATCTGCTCAAATAATGTCCCAAAAGTCCATGATACCTGCTGAAGGAGCAGCTGCTCCCCTGGCTGCAGCACCGCTGCACCAAGCGCCACGTCTCGGTGTGAGCTCTGCTCCGCGTGTCGATGTTTCGAATTAACTGGTGCCCGTGTTAACTTGTGACCAATACATGATTGAAAAATGTAGTCGTTGTGGCGAACGTCGGTTATCTATGGAAGCCCATTTCCGCCACTTAAAAAAAAAAAAAACACCACACGGTAAGTCATAATTATGAGATAGTAAGTCATAATTATGAGATAGTAAGTCAAAATTATGAGATAGGATCTGCGCATGCGCTCCAGTGCAGCCGCCTCCCACACAAGATCTTTGGCGCTGTGAGCTGCCAGGGAGCTGTCAAATGAACACAGAAGTAGACTGTCTGTACATTGAGATTTATGGCTGAAATAAATGAAATACTTGATGTGCTTGCTGATTCACGTGGTATTATAGTAGCAAACACACCCTGGAATGGATTTTAAGCAAGAAGCAGCTCTGAGTTGGAAAGGATAAAACCATAATATGGCTGAGGTTGTAACTTCAACTGCATCTGGAAACCTGTGGTCACTGTCAACAGACTGCTGTCGGCAGGTCACAGCCCAATACGACACATCTTTATTAGAGCGTGTTGTACCTGGTCTCCACAGTAGGTGGCGCATCCAGACCATGAGTCACGCATGACTTTTAAAGGAGTGCTGATTATTACCTGTCAGGTACACAGCTTACCGAGGAGCCACACACTTTTTGACCGCTGTTTCGTGGCCTCACTTTGAGCTGTCTGTTTCTGGTTTTACACACAAGGTCTGGATAATATAATTACGTGTAAAATAAATACGTTCTGAACATAAATGGGCTTTGGCTTCTTTTGAAAAACCACGAATGACGCATCCACTCGATGTTTCCGGGAGCAGCCCCTCAGTAGCTTAGATTTTTCACGTTTAGTACTCAGATCTCCATAGTACTCAGACCTCAGTACTCAGTACTCAGATTCAGATACTCAATACTCAATCTTCATACAATCTTCATACAGGAAGCGGTTGTGATGGGGCGCATGCGCAGATGTTATCTCATAATTTTGACTTAGTATCTCATAATTTCGACTTACTATCTCATAATTATGACTTACCGTGTGGTGTTTTTTTTTTTCAAGTGGCAGAAATGGGCTTCCATAGTTATCGACAGTTACAGTGAGTGTGTACGTTTAAAGTCTTTTGTGAGTCTTACTTTAACAGCTGCTGTAATCAGCCTGTGTTTACACAGACCTCCGCCGTCATTCGTTAACACGGGAACCTGTTAATCCATAACACCAACGGCGATCGCTTGTATTCTGCTATAGAGCTCTTTATACAACTCGCTATTGCGCGATTTGGTTCCATCTCGCCTCTCCAATGTTTTTTTCTGTCGGGGTTTTTTACTAAAAAAGTGTTTTTCAACCACCGTGGCGTTCTCTGCTGGTTTTTTGACTGTGCTGCTTCCCGTTTACTGGCACGTCACACGTCACTACATGCATGCGCAGAACAAACACTCCCCCAGTTCAATCCGCTCCGCTGTCAGACTCTTTTATAAGGGACACGGAGCGGATTGTCGATCGGCGTAGACCACCTCATACAATCAGCTCCAAAATACAATCCGCTCCGAGTGAAGCGGATCCACTCGGTCGTTTACATGACACATTTTACAATCCGCTCCACGTACAATCCGCTTATACGTGGTCCATGTAAACGTGCCCAATGAGTGATGAGGAGTCAGACGGCGGCGTCCCGGACAGCTGCCCAGTAATGACGGTCAGGATCCACCTGGACAGCGACTCATCTGGCTCTCCAGCTCTGACCCTTCCTCCTCTCAACTATTTTGTTTATTAAAAAAGTCTTTACGTTTCGCCTGTTTCCATGTGTCTCCCGCTGTATTGTTGTTGTGCTGCGCGCTTTGTCGGAGTAATGAAACACTGCTACGAGTTTAGTTCCGCCTGAAAAAAAGTTTTTTCCCACATGGACCAGGCCTATTCATAAAAGATAAAATTCGGGGTTTTATTGTTTTTTTTTTCATATATATATAAAATGACATGGAAACTGCCTTTTTGAATTCAATTTTTGCTTGGAGGGAATATTCAAATAAAAACTGAGCTTGGAGGGAAGATTTTTCACCGGACATTTTGACCGGTGGTGTTAAAATATATCGGACTTCGGCAGATTTTACCGGTCAAAGTCCAGTAATTACCAGATAACAGAAACCCAGCTGGGGTCATGAAAATAAAGCGCTGTTCTTCTCAAACGGTGAACGTGCGGGCTTGAAAGAGGCCAACGTGAAGGGCCTAAAATGAAGACCCAAAGCAGCTTCCACAAATTGCATACAAAAAGATGCCTTTTTCCCAGGACTCTGGGTGTTTCTCAAAGGAGCTGGTCCCACCCTGAGACTGCTCCAGCTCTCTGCAGAGGAAGTGATGAATGTTGAGTTGAATTCTGGGTACCTCGGATAAATAACAGTTTTATTTAATGTGGACTGATCCAGGAATGGATTAAATCAATTCCTCAGCCTCACATGAAGTTTGTTTTTGTAACTTTTACACTGAGGCCCCAGCTGAATTCCTGAGACGGCTCTTTTCTAAACTCTGTGGAGGTCTGGATGCTTCCAGCAGAGCGGTTAGAGGCTGAACTGCAGAGAGATCTGACACACTATTTTCTCGGATCTGTTAAGGATTCTTCTTATCTTCTTGTCTTTGCTATTTTCCTTTTCGCCTTCAGGAGAACGCCTCAGAGGAAGTGTTGCCACAGAGAGGAGGAGTGTGCTGAGAGCTGCAGTGGCTGGTGATCGGCTCCAGTCCTCTTCATGAACCAACTCAGACCTGACTGTAAACCACCGGCTGAGCTGCAGGGACCACAGAAAGTCCTTCGCTTCATCCGTGGTTCATAAAGCAGAGCTTCTGAGTGTAAAGAACAATTACATCACTGATGTCTCACTTGATGGTAAAAGCTGCAGAGCCTTGTCTGAACTTCTACTTCCGTCATGTGAGCGCTGCACCGAGTCAGACGTTCACCATGAGAACAGGTAAAACACACTCAGCTGTCTCCATCAGCAACGTCTGGGTCAAAGTTCATCTTTCAAAATGAGAGTCCCCGGCTAGAACAACAGAGGGCGGAGCTAGACATCACTACTTCCCTGGGAGAGGGATCCCTCCATACTGTGGTTCTCCCCAAGATCTCTTCTTCTCCCACTGGGTTTTTGGAGTTTTTTCTTGCCGGATGTGAGGGTCGAAGGCGGTGGTTGCTTCGTTCTGTCTCGTTACTGTAAATATTGACATATTACCATTATGCTTATTCACTGTTTTTACTTTTACCGACAAATGTAACATCTTGAAGCCCTCTGAGGCAACTGTTGTTGTGATACTGGGCTATACAAAAATAAATTGATTGATTGATTGATACTTCCTGGTTCCAGAGCCAATCACATGTGACTTACTGAGGTTTCCACATAAGCAGCGCTGCCGGGCGCCACCAGCCGTGCGCGCTGTGTGATGCCACCTATGCGGCCTTCAGTGGAGAAAACGAGGGAGTTTCCCGTCCACAGAATAAAAAAGCCACGGACACTCCAGGAAACGGCGTGCGAGCTGGCAGCAGCACGTGTCCAGGCGCTTGGCGGTCTCATTCCCACTTCTAACAACAAAGGCTGCTGGGAGCAGTGCTTTCTGAGAATGCAGCCTGCAGCACAGCCGCCAGCGTCTTCCTGCAGCTCAGCAGACGATACTTCAGAGAGGCAGGTGAGCAGCGGTGGAACCGCCAATAGTCACATCCATCCATTTCTGTTCTTTATCGCCCTAAAGCGCTTTTTATCTGCAGACGCCATTTAATGGCCACTAATGTTTAGCTGGCATCATTAGCCAAAGAGCGCAGAGCTGATGAAGTGGTGAAACATGGAGTCTTTCTATTCTGTACCTTCAGTCAGGTATGTATTTAAAGCCATTACAGCAGGATTAATTCTACATCTGCTAAAACTCAAGCGGTGAACAGAACACACATCCATCCCTTAAACAAGTACAATGTTTTACAAGCTTTGGGAAAACAAAGTGTAACAGCACTGAGTAAACGGTAACAGTCCAGCGGCTCAACAGAGAGGAGGTCTGGAGCGACCCACCGCCCAGTGGGCTGAGTGAATTCAGAGTCCAGAAAGGCACGATATGGAAGCAGTGCGCTGCTCCACCGGTGCCGCTGGCCGTGCGTTTGGGTTGTGGCTGAATGGGGTCTACAGACTGGTGTCCAGCTCACTGTGGCCGTTTCCAGGTGGAACCCAAAACATCCCAGGTGTCTGGGGTCTGCTTACACTGTCATGCTGCTGGGAGTTATGGAAAAGGCAACTTGGTGAAAAGACACTGTCTCTAAATGTACAACAACCTTTCTGAAGCAGTGCTGCGGCTCATGAGCACCACGGCAGCAGTAAACAGTAGTTCTGCACAGGCTCAGTAGAGGAAGAATCAGAACTATGTTTTGCCCCAGAATGTCCTGGTCCTGGTCCCGGTCCACTTCCCCCCGGACTTGGTAGTTTCAGAGTGTATAGTTCTCCGTGTTCTCCAGAGTTAATGTTCAGAGTGTGTTCTCCAGTGTTAATGTTCAGAGTGTGTTCTCCGTGTTCTCCAGAGTTAATGTTCAGAGTGTGTTCTCCGTGTTCTCCAGAGTTAATGTTCAGAGTGTGTTCTCCGTGTTCTCCAGAGTTAATGTTCAGAGTGTGTTCTCCGTGTTCTCCAGAGTTAATGTTCAGAGTGTGTTCTCCGTGTTCTCCAGAGTTAATGTTCAGAGTGTGTTCTCCGTGTTCTCCAGAGTTAATGTTCAGAGTGTGTTCTCCAGGTTCTCCAGAGTTAATGTTCAGAGTGTGTTCTCCAGGTTCTCCAGAGTTAATGTTCAGAGTGTGTTCTCCAGGTTCTCCAGAGTTAATGTTCAGAGTGTGTTCTCCAGGTTCTCCGGTGGACATTGTTTTTAAAAGCTTCCTGTGGAAACAGTAAAGCCCACCCGGAGCGTTTCCCCTCTGTCGGTCCCTGTCAGGATCTGGACTCTGAACTGAAGTTTTCGGGACACAGAACCGAGTCAGAGCTGGCAGGGCTCCGGGTCACTATATTAGGAAAACTCAGGGTTGTTCTCTCAGGTTTCAAACTATAATACACTGTGTGACCATTTGAACAGTCGACTGAACGATCAATCCTTTTATCCTTAGCTGCAGTCCAGAAAGACAAAAACAAAAAAACACTGAATTGAATTTCATAACTTAACTTACAACAGAAGCAGTGAGCCTTTTCACTCTACTGTTGGAAATATCAACCCAACATGGGAGCTCCTCCTGAAGCGTGTGGGTCAGAGTAGTGTAGTCAGACTGAAGTTACTGCAGTTACTTTGGAAGTTTCTCTGAGGGCTGAACAGGAGGAAGAGTCACTTCCTTCAACAACTGGCAGAAACCCACCTCGATTCCTCATTCAGCCAATTATTGTAGATCAAAACAGAAGAACGTGGACTGGGTGTGTCCACCTCTTCTCTACAGTTTGTGCTCTTCTTAAAGCGAAGCCGGACCCCGCCGACCTGCAGCGCTCTGCAGCAGCTCCAGCGAACCCAGCCAGCCAGTTCTGGTCTGGCCTGCTCACCGTTCTTACCGAGTTCACTTCCTGCTACAGGCTTGAGCTTGCTAGAAAAGTGGAGAAGATTTCTTCATGAAAGGATGGAGGTTCCCTGTAATATGAAGACATGGGCCCTGAGGAGTGAGCCTGGAAGAGTGAGTTTAATCAGCCTCCTGAAGGAAGCTGGAGAACCTGACTTCCTGTCCTCCAGAGCCAAAGCCCACGGCCACCTCTGGTTTCCACTTCTACATTCAGAACACTGAGGAGGAGCCGTCCGAGGGCCAGGCCCACTGGGCTTCCAACGCTAGAAGTTTAACAGCATCCTGAAGCTCGGGGTGACGATGTTACTGTTAATCATTTCCTCTCTGAATATCCAGGCAGTCCCGCCACAAACGTTCTGAATGAAATCCAACTAAAAGAGAGAGGACTGCAGGAACACATCGTCAACAACCACTACCTGAAGACCGTTTCCAAAAATACCGCTGTGCCGGGACCTGGCCCTGACAGGACCACAGAGAGCCCTCAGAGGAAGGCAGGCCGTCCACTGTGTGGAGGAGGAGGGGAGGGTGCTGCAGCCTTACAGCTGCTGCCCTCGCCTCATCCCATGTGCACAGCGTTCTCTCTGAATGGTGATTATGACGGGAACAAAGGGGGCATTTAGAGACAAAGGCGGCGTTGGAGTGAACGGGCCTGCTCCTGTTCTGAGGCCGGCGATACGAGGCTCAGAGAGCCAGAGGCCGGGCTGGCTTCACGGACCACCGAGCAGCGGCCCCGTCCGACCGGCTCGCCGCTGCCGTCAGTAAAAGCTGGACCAGAGACCCGGCAGGCGGAGAGGACGGATCCGAACGCAGAGCAACACGGAGCATCGAGGATTCCAGCTGCAGCACAGATCAAACCAAGGCCACGACCGCCCACCTGGAACCATCAGCATCACTGAGGCTTCAGCGAGGGAGGACGGCTCAGCGAGGGAGGACGGCTCAGCGAGGGAGGACGGCTCAGCGAGGGAGGACGGCTCAGCTCAGGGAGGACGGCTCAGCGAGGGAGGACGGCTCAGCGAGGGAGGACGGCTCAGCTCAGGGAGGACGGCTCAGCGAGGGAGGACGGCTCAGCTCAGGGAGGACGGCTCAGCGAGGGAGGACGGCTCAGCTCAGGGAGGACGGCTCAGCGAGGGAGGACGGCTCAGCGAGGGAGGACGGCTCAGCTCAGGGAGGACGGCTCAGCGAGGGAGGACGGCTCAGCGAGGGAGGATGGCTCAGCTCAGGGAGGACGGCTCAGCGAGGGAGGACGGCTCAGCGAGGGAGGACGGCTCAGCGAGGGAGGACGGCTCAGCGAGGGAGGACGGCTCAGCTCAGGGAGGACGGCTCAGCGAGGGAGGACGGCTCAGCGAGGGAGGACGGCTCAGCGAGGGAGGACGGCTCAGCTCAGGGAGGACGGCTCAGCTCAGGGAGGATGGCTCAGCTCAGGGAGGACGGCTCAGCGAGGGAGGACGGCTCAGCGAGGGAGGACGGCTCAGCTCAGGGAGGACGGCTCAGCGAGGGAGGACGGCTCAGCTCAGGGAGGACGGCTCAGCGAGGGAGGACGGCTCAGCGAGGAGGACGGCTCAGCGAGGGAGGACGGCTCAGCTCAGGGACCACTTCAGCTTCATCAGACTGACAATGTCCATGAGGAGAACCCAGGAACCAAGTGTTCTTCAACTGAAGGCTCTCCAGATAAACACTCCTCGCATAATGAGCTCTCTCAGGAAGAGAACTCAAGGTTCAGGGTGATCGATGGCAAGCTCACAGCAGTGGAGAACACGGAGAACAAAACACTCTGAACATTACCAATGAGAACACGGACATTCACATGGACAGAACACCAGGTTGGATTGTTGTTATGGTGACTGTAAAACTACCAAGTCCAGGAGGACCTGGACTGGAACCAGGACCAGGAGGATCTGGACTGGAACCAGGACCAGGAGGATCTGGACTGGAACCAGGACCAGGAGGATCTGGACTGGAACGACGACTAGGAGGATCTGGACTACAGACGTCCAGCTCCGGGACCTCTCGTTCTGGACAGTAAAGACTGGCTTGGTCCTGCACAGATGAAGGTCTCTGCCTGTCTTCACAGGGACGTCCCCCGGTTTGGTGGACAGAGCGTCTTACCTCTCGGATCTTGTCGCGCTTCTCTTTGACGTTGGGCTCCGTGGGCTCGCCGTCGCTGACTCCCACCACCTTGGGCATGGGGACGGGCGGCAGGGGCTTCGGCCCGGCGTCCTTCTTCTTCAGGTCCTCCACCACTTTGCTCTTCTCGGTCTGGATCTCTTTCTGCAGCTCCTCGCGGGACTTCCTCAGCTTCTCCTTCGCCTCCTGCAGCGCTCGCTCGTGGTCGGCGCGGATCTTGTCTCGCAGGCTCTCCTCCTCCTCCCTGCAGGACAGAAAGGGGGACACGTTGAGTCCTTTATGCACAGCTCAGATCCTCAGTTTTCGCCACACAGTGAACACACACACAGTGCTATCTGGTCTGGTTAAGGCAGTGGGGAGGAATCACGGGTGAGCAGTGTGTGAACAGGTCTGTGGAGGCGCTTCTCTGTGGGAACCCCAACCGTCCATATCTGGATCGTTATGAAGAAAATAAGGCGAGTTCAGAATGTAATGGGAACTCACTGCTCGGGTCTGCCAGCTGCAGCGAGGCCAGCAGGCTCCCGATGACACCCGGAGACCCGGTTCCACATGGAGCGACAGGCTGCAGGGTGTCGACACCACTGTCCTCCATGAGGAAGTGTCTCAGCAGGGAGGCTGAAGCTCAGGGGACGGCAGGACGCCACTCTGGTCTTCTCCACCTCTAACCAACGTCAAAGACAGCTCCAGATGGCTTCGATGCTGTTTAAATGACCGGGGCAAAGAACCGGCATACCACGACTCCACTACCACACCAAACAAACCATGTTCCTAATAACCCACAATGAAGAGGGTCCTCCAGGCTCTGGGGTCCACATGCTGCTCCCTGTGTCAGATAACGGATCACAGGCTTCAACATAGATCCACTAACACTCCGAAGGCTTCAACATGTGAGCATGTGGAGCCTAAAGGTCACTAGAACAGCATAAGGATCGACTAGGGATGTGCCAATTTACGATATAATCGCGATTTACGATATTGGACAGCCGAGATTATCATATCACGTCATTTACAAGATATCGTCTGTTTCATCTGGAGACAAGCCCATTACTGAAACAGCTATTGATCTTACCCAAGGTCTCAAAGCCTCTGCAGCAAAATGTACTGCAAACCACCACAAAAGTCCCACATCCACAGAAAACCCATAAAGTAAGTAATTTTATGCCAGGATGATTAAAACGAGGCATTAACGCGTTCGCCCCGACAGACACTGTACCGCCCCCCTCAGCGCACATCCCGACACAAAACGCAACAGAACCAGAGATCCGTCTGCTCCACCCCAACATACTGGGCCTCCTGTGAAACTAGAAAAGCTGCTCTTTAAGAGACACCAGGCAGAATCTTCTCTGAGCCGACCGCCTCCCGTCAGCGGCAAAACAAACCCAAAACCGATCTTTACATTTCACAGCCAGCGCCTCAGATTGCACGTTTCTCACACACTTCTTCACCAAATCTCAAAGCTATTCACACCAAACACAACATGTTTTATTTCCTTACCGTTCTGTGGTCATTTTCCATCTATCCACGCTCTCCTCTGACCAAAATTAACTTCATAATCCTCTGCAGTAGTGACAGCGCGTCATGCGCCTGAATGTTATTGTCGCCATCTTGTGGGCTTGTCGTTAATCTTGGGAGTTTAAATAAAGTTTGTTGACATTCGTTCGCGGCTGGTGAGCTTTCGTACGTACGATATGATACATGTGACTGAGGCATCATCCAGCTGGGAGACATCTTTTAGCATAACCGCACGAGCGCCGCCGCCATCGTGGTTCTAAAAGACGCAGCAGTGCGCACCGCAGAGCGAGACACACGCGACACACACAATCAGTGATTGTTTCTGTGATATTTGGCAATTTTTTATTCTGAAACGTGCACATTTATCTTCATTGTGTGTTTCTACAGCTCATTGCACACTGTTTTTGTTTTTTTCTTCATGTGTTTACATGTTGCAAAGGGGATTTTTTTTTTTGTTTTCCCTGTCATATAATTGGCTATTTTTGTATTGATTTTATTATTATAAATATATTTCAGTTGGAAACTCAATGCTATGGCTCAGTCATTTATTAAAAAAGTATTTTATACTGTGCACAATACTGTGCAAAATTATAAGTTTCTGCACAAAAACTGTGCAGAAATGTATGATATAGTGGCTAAATATCAGAGCCAAAGGCTGCATTGCATACAGACTCCTGTAGTGGAAATTAAAAGTATTTTAAAGTCAGATTCCTTTCAAATAAGTTATAAACCTACTTATTATAGTTTGGCATAGGTTGGTCTCCAAATGGCCAAATGAAGGGTTCTCCTGGTTCTATCCAAACTAAACACTATAAAATCTGTGTGCTTTATGGTGATCTCATAAAAACCTGGTCCAGTTGTAGTCCAGGAGCTGCTGAATGCAGTCAGTGGCAGCTTTATGGCTGCTTCATTGTTATCATGGTGTTTTTCAGTATGGAATCTGGAAAAAAAAATAGGCGAGAGTAAAAGTTTCATTTTTTCCCTCTACTTTATCAAAATGTGCTCAGGCATGTTAAAATGCACAGTGTTGTTGACAGATGTTGATGGATTTCACAGTGTTTTGGGGCATTTTCAATAGTATTAAAAGCAACGCGCCAAATATCGTGATAATATCGTGAATCGTGATATTTTGGGCCACCAATATCGTGATATCAAATTTTCATATCGGCACATGCCTAGGATCGACCAAATGGCTTTTTTAGGGCCGATGCTGATTATTGGCACTTATGGAAACCGAAACCGATACGTCGAACCGATATTCATCTGCAGTAAAAACTAATATTTTGGTTTCGAAATGTAGCTGTGGGTGGGACATTGTTCCACAGCCCAGAGTAGTGGCTTCAGGCAGAGAGAGAGACGGCTGCATATATGATCCAAAGAGCCTGTTTTTAAATGAATTTATTCTATCGGCTATTGGTGGAAAAAAATGCCCAACATCGGCCAATATTATCGGCCAGGCCGATTATTGGTCGATCCTTAGAACAGCAGACTGAACCACACATGCTCATGTGGGTGAGTCTCAGTGTCCACCATGAAATGCCGTCAGGACGGCCTCTGATCGGCCCCCGGTCCAGGAATGACCCCCACAGAGCCAGGCTTTCAGAGCGAAGTCCAGCGAGACACAGAGATCCAGCACTACAGCACAGCAGCCGGACGCCCCGTCGCCTCCAGGAAGCAGCTCCTGCAGCTCACAGGTCGGAGGACGAGGCGTCCCGTCATGGTTCAGTGGACGGCTCTACAGCGTTCAGCTGACTGTGCTAACATGGACATGGAATGTGAAGAGCGAGGTGGATGTAACAGCTCGACACAGTGATGAAAATCAGAAATAAAATCTTCATCTTTTTCACTGAAAGCTCCATTTTAATTATGATGGAATTTATTTTGTAAATGAAAAAACATCAAGAATGAATTATTTCATTCACTCTCCTTTAACTGAAGGAAGTAACAGATTTGTCTTTTGGGAATCAAGTGGCAGTGAAATCCTTCAGTCCCCTCAGAGCGAGGCCTGCTCTGTCTCCACTGAAGGCTGTCAGCTCAAGCTCCACCCCCCCAACGGGGGGCGCCGGGCCCTGTGACGGGTCTCCACATGCCCCCTGCACCTTTTGGTACGTGGACCGTTCCCCACCCTGGACCTGGGGGCGGTGGCCCGCCCCTGAGGGAGCAGGAGGTCCCAGGTGGTTCAGGTCTGAGCCCCCTTCACCCAGAACTCCTCCAGGCTTCAGGCCCGGCCGTGCTTTCCACAGGGCGCGTCCGCAGGCGTGCACGTGGTTCCAGTCAACGTTCCACGCCAGTGCATTGATCTGTGGGTAAACGAGCTGCACAGTCCCGACCAGAGTGGCGTCCAGTGGCGTCCCAGCCGTCCAGTGTCCCAGTCCAAGGTCTCACGTTGTCTATGTACGTGCTAGCTGCGTGGCCAGCCCCTGACCGTCTGTCCTCTCTGGCAGAGCAGGAGGTCTTCTCCCACTCATCAAACGCTGCCGTCGCTCCACCGTGAATGACAACGCTTTGTGTATTTTGTGGCGCCGTTTCCTGATTCCCAGCAGTCGCTCCTCGCCACGCCGCTCTGGACTCGTTCTATTTGAGTCTTTTACTGGTGTCAATATACCTGCAGTCTTACTGTCATTTTCTAAATTAAAGAGTTCATGTTTATGTCACCGATTTTTTTCATTCATGGGAAAAGTGCTGATGAGTGCACAGTGATGAAGAACAATGGGAAGGTAACAGAGTGATGCATCATGGGACCGAACTGAAGATAAGACAATCAGAACGGAATAGAATGGTGAGACCAGTGAAGAGGTACAGCAGCACACGAAACCAGTGTGTGTGTGTGTGTGTGTGTGTGTGTGTGTGTGTGTGTGTGTGTGTGTGTGTATTTTGTTGGGCTGAAGGTGAAAATAAATGGATCTATGTGGAGAATGAGTCTTTTCATGAATGACCTTCCAGAAGAGGGTCGGTGGAAAAGTGGGCGGAGTTAAGTCCATCTGAGGCTGAAGTGGTCTCAGCTGGAGGTCAAACACCAGTAAGCAGTACTAAGTGTGTGTTTCTTTAATGAGAGTCCTGCAGAGTGTGTGTTTATGTACATGAGCAGGAAGCTGTGTGAAAGTGTCAGCATGGTGAGGACGAGAACGGACCGCCACATCCTGAAAGACGACAAACTCTGCTCTACTGGGGGCCGTGGTGGATGAACGTCCAGAACACCAACACACCATCAATCACCCCACAGCTCAGCACTGAACGCTTCGATGGTCCAGTCTCCGCCCAGACAAACACGCCGGTCAGAAAGTGAGCCGAGGGGCAGACAGAGCACCCATTCCACTGCTCATTAGTGACGAAAACCAAAACCTGTGTCCAAGCTGACGTGGTTCCTGTTACGTCGGAGCAGACCCAACACCTCCTGCAGTATCGGACCCAACACTAGAGGTCAGCCAACTCCATTCCACATCCCAGGTGGAAGGGGGAGTGGAGTTGGCTGACCCCCAGGACGTCTTCACACAGCATCAACATGATAAGAAGAACCTGGGACTGCTGAGTGAAACTCACTGATGTCTCTAATTTCTCCACTGAGGATTTCCCAGTCTGAGCCAGACTGGCAGACACAACACAGTGAGATCCAGAGCTCTGCAGAATGCTGCTCTTCCCAATCAAGATCCTAGTAACACTGAACACACACAGTGAGTATCGACACGCTGCAGGCTGCAGAAACGAGGAGCCAGGGCCTGCCGCCAGCTGCAGTCAGTAGACAGAGCTTTGAGAGCAGACGGGAGATGTTTCACACAATAACAAAGGTATGAATACTTGGAGCAGAGTACTGTGCTGTCAACCTGGCCCGTTCCAGACTAAACCAGACTGAAACCCGGCCCATGACCTTGGATTGAGTTGATTTATAACTTGAATAAGCAAAAAAACCTAATTCCATGAAGCTCCAGAAGTTCAGGCGCTCTGGTATCATGACAAGCTTTCACCATTAATGCAAAATGAGTAAGCGAGCGACCGAGCAGGTCGAAGCTGTCAAACAGCCGAGCTTCCACATGAAGAGGAGCCCTGGGAGAGCAGCGTATGTAGGCCAGAGCCGTCGCTGGGAGACCGCCACCGCCACGTTTCTCCCTGACAGCCGGGAACTGGAGCAGTCACACAGTGCGTCTGTGAGAAAGGAGAGGATCGCTCAGCTACCGGACGAGAAGCACCGCTACAAGAAGCAACACACAGGACGGACAGCCAGTCTGAAGGAGTGGAGACTCCTCACACAGCGCTGCACTTCAGGACTATCACCATACTTGGTCCAGAGCCAGCAGAGCTTCTGATCCACCAGGGTCCTGGGAACCAGTGATGGACATCCAGACTGCAGCTCACTGCCACTGATGAAGACTCCGCCACGCTCTTCACGCCACTGAGGAGGAGTGTATGGCTCTGTGGACACGTGTTTTCTGAACAGCGAGGCTGGGAGGCACGTCCAGGGGTGTCTCTGTGTCCTCTGTGTGAAGGTCTCTGTGTGGTAGAGGAACCCTGGAGGGTGACGTCTCGCTCCTCCTCAGCTCGCCGCCGCCCGCCGCGGCACGCCCTCGGCAACATGCATCCAAAGGTGATATTCCAATGAAGCCGGGGCTGAATGCTCAGAGACGTGTGTGTACCGGAGGAGTGTGAAGGAAGAATGTGACGGTTGCAGTGACGGGAGCGTCGCCGTGGTCAGACCAGAACCTATCCTACACACCACCAGGGCCTCTGAACCGGCTGCTTCCAGGTCACCACATGAGACTCAGAGGACGTTCACATGGAGAGGAAGTGGTTAATCAACCAAAACCAAGCGCGCTTCATGTCTTTAGACCGCCTGAATCCTGATGAAGGGACACAGAACCGAGAAGTAGAATGTTCCAGAAGGTCCACATCCACACTGGAAGGTAACACTCCTGCAGCGATCCTCATGAAACGTGCTGCTCAGCACAGCTTCTGCACCGACAGCACACCTGCTGCCGGACGCTGGGGGGATGTAACCATGGTAACACGCACACGCACACACACACACACACACACACACACACACACACACACACACACACACACACACACACACACACACACACACACACACAGGAGAGCAGAGGTCACAGACTGGCAGCAAACGTTTAAAGAATCAACTGAGTGATTGGAGTGAGACCGCTGAGCCGTTCAGCTGCAGGAGGGAAACACCGCTGCCGCCGCTGCCGCCGCTGCCGCCGCTGCCGCCGCTGCCGTTCATTAACACTTCCTGTCACTGCTACAGTCTCACAGCACATGGATGCAGACCAAATGCTGGAGTTTTGTGTATTTAATGTGTGTGATTTTGTATTTGACCCGATGTTAAGACATGCTTTGTTAAAGCAGAACTATGCAAGATCTGCTCTGGTGCTCCCCCTACTGGTCTCCTGTGAAAGCTCACTGTTGTAAACGTTCTCCACATCACCTCCCCTCCCCCACCCCGCATGCAGAGAGCGTCCCACTCCCGTTTCCTTTTCTTCTGCTCGTCAGACAAAGTTTTTTTTCTGTCTTTTTGGTTCTGTCATCTGTGAGCACCTAAGGGTGGCGTTGCTAACGCTACCGTAAAGCAGGTTTGTTCTCTCAGATGTAGTCGGGTCGCTCCTCTGAAATTGCAGGCGCTGTTTTCAGGACAGACCCCGGGGGGAGTGGAGGGACCGGCCAATCACCGTGACAAGTCTCTGTTTCCCCCCACAGGGATTCTGAAACACATTTATTGAGGTAAGTTGCATAGTTCTGCTTTAAGATGTTAACAAGCTGCAGTCGATTCCATCTTAGCGACAAAATTAGAGCCTTTTTGAACGATTTCATAGTCCAGGACGTAACTATGCTTGGATGACTGTAAGAAAACTACTCTAATTACTGCTCAAACACACCTGGATTAATTCTGCTGCGATGCTTAGATACATTTTCAAATTAATTTAAAGCAACACTAAGGAACTTTCAGTGTTTGTTGATTTTGGCGGCGCCAGTGGACAAAGCGGTAGTGTTTTGCCTGAAGGAATACTACAGTTCCCATGAGGCCTAGCGTGTGGCGTGGTAAAATGCTGCTCCCGGTGGCGTGCTGTCGGACTGAACTCGCCTTCGTTTGTTTCCAGTGGCTGTGTGAAGGACGGATAGCGACGAGGTCATGAATCTAATGGATAAACAATGTTCTATCATGATGTGACGCATGCCGTAAAGCAGTCCGCACATGTGGAGTGTTTCAGTGAGCAGGGTTCCTACTAGGGCTGAACGATATGGGCAAAATTTCATATCTGGATATCCATGCCAGATATCTCGATATCGATACGATATATTACAATGGATTCAGTGAAAGTTAAGCATTTTTCATAAAAATAAAAACATCATAATCCAAAAGGATGTAAAAAAAAAAAGCAGTTTTATTTATGAGAACTCACTGCCACGACCACCAAACTGGTTTGTGCAGATTCTGCAGCCGCCCTCTGCCATCAGCTGTCAACCAGTAAACGAGGCTTGTGATTGGCTGGCCTTACCTGTGCATGGGCGAGCTGACACGCAGGGCAAGCAGGGGAAATCCTGATATCGTTGATTTTGAGAAACTAATGTCCTGAATGTTCATATCCCGATATCGATATGATAACGATATATCGTTCAGCCCTAGTTCCTACCACCCTCCTCACAGCTGCTCAGTCCAAGTGAAAGCAATACTGACGCCCTCACGCCGTGACAGAGGGTCATTCAACTAGTGGTAAGTCGATGTATCATAAGATACAAAAGATATTAAAATGTTTTATTAAGGTTGAAAAGTTCCTTAGTGTAGGTTTAAACGGAAACAACTGCATTTATTCACCATCAGTTCTTTAATAACGGAATGACAGTGATGGTTCTGCTGTCTTGCGGAGTGTTCTGGAGGCTAAGATCCATTCAGCACTGCTTTGTTATGGATCCAGAACGGCTGCACAGCGGAAACCTCTGTCACGCAGCAGGAGCTTCAAGCATAGTCATATGGCCATAGATATGCTACTAGCATCAGCCCCCATTGTATTAAAGGCTGTATTTCCACTGGACCTGAGCAGATCCCGAGGTTCATCGTCCCCACCAGATAAATATGTGTTGCAGAGTGCAAGGGGGAACGTTTATTTTGGAGGACCAGCATCCGGTCATCTGTGGCTCTACTGGTAGTGGTCCAGTCCTGGCCTGCTGGCTGCTGCATGCAGAGAAAACAGAGCCGCTGTGGGATCAGCTGAGACTCTGCTGCAGCTGCAGGACGTCAAGCCACCAATGAAATGCATCCAGTGGAAATACAGCTGGTTATTACAGTGGGGTTAATGCTAGCAGCTATATCTATGGTAGGGCTGGGCGCTATAGCCAAAAAATTCAGTCTCAATTTTTCTGGCTTGAAATCCGATAAACGATTTTAATAAATTTTTTTCTGTGTAAAGAAGCACAATTAAACAGTTTTCAAAAACAGGATGTTTTATGGAATGCCGAATCGTCAGCATTTAACTGTATAGGCAATATCGTTATTACTGAGGGAATTGTAACAAAAACACTTGCATGGGCACTGCATTGAAATAAAGACATAAAAGGAAAACTGAAGAAAAAATAAACAATTTATAAAAAATCCCACACAGATCAAATTTCAGCGCAGACAAAACGCGCAATTTAAGTTTCATTTTCATTTTTATCATACTGTAAATCCTCTAATAATGACCTGTATTCCATTAAACCCGTCTCCTTTAATGACCGCTGCGTCTTTGAAGAAAGCTCATAAAAGCCGCCTCCCAATATACGCTTTTTTTGTCTTTTTTTCTGTGAGGCGCTACGGCGCTGTACTGACAGGAGTTTGTGCTCCAGCGCCAGTCCTCCTGGTGTGGTGACTGTGTGTATGACACGCGTCCAGTAAAAAGGGCAGAGGGACAGAAAACAAACTGATGTTGAGATAATTTTTTTCACATCGACTGAAAAAATAAAATTGAATTAATCGAATTAATTTGATGTATCACCCAGCTCTAACCTATGGCCATATATCTATGGCTGAAGCTCCTGCTGCGTGACAGAATCTTCTGCTGTGAATCCGTTCTGGACCTGTGAAGCGGCCCTGGTGTCTGAGCCAGCTGCCAGCGGACTGGAAGGCAGACCTGCTGCCGAGGCTCCAGAGGCCTGCTGGAGTCCTGCAGGCCTGCAGTCCACGCCTCTGTCCAGTCCCGTTTGGGGCAGCAGGGTGTGCTACTATCAACACAACATGCAAAAACCAGCATTGCACCTGCTAGCCCAGTCCAAAACTGTTTTTTTTTTTTTTTTTTTTTTTTTGGGGGGGGGGGGGGGGGGGGGTCATGAGGGAGAAAAGGCCGAGGTGGTGTCTTATTATCACTTTCTCACGTTGTGAAATCGACTGCTGTTTTCATGAGCCTCATTGGACGAGCGTGTTCCAGGACGGTCACAGCCTGTCCAGGAGCCAAGGCTCCTGAGGAAGAATTCAAGGAAACACAGCGTCTCTCTGTCAGAGGTGTTCTTCCCCGTTACTAACCCACAGAGTGAATCAACCGCTGCCAGCAGCAGCTGCTCCAGGTTTCCTCACCGCTGCTCCTGGAGGGAGCGATAGAGCCCGGCAGAACCATCTGGCCGCTGCACCAGCCGAGTTCTCCGGAGAACAGAACAGGGTGGCGGGGAACGTTTTCATGACGCCCAAAGATGTGAGCAGACAGGTCAGCGTCTCAGCAGATCGCAACAGATCGAGAACAGATGGCCTGACGCCAAGTCGTCAAAGCTAAAACACATTGAGAAGAAACACAGTGTATTTTGGCTTGATGTTGACCTGGGCACTAACACCATCGGCTTTATTCCACCTGAACTGGTCCCATGGTTCCCGTCACTGGTTACTGATACATCAGAGGCTAGCAGAGCCAGCAGTTATTACCTCCAAAAGGTGTTTCACACATGAAAAAGATTGTTAATCAAAGAAATACAGCTTAAATAAACTGAAGTTGAAATTTAGAAAGAATCGTGATTTCCAGTCAATGGAAAGAACAAGTTACACAGAGCAACGGCGGCTCATGAAAATCCTCTGAACAAACATATGTATGTGTGTAAAAAAGGTTCTTATTTCAAGTCTATTGAGCAAATCTTAAGTCAAGGTACGTCTCTGCCCTCAACAGAAAACTGAAAGTGGTGTTTCATGCGGGGCTCCAGAAAGTCTCCCTGTGGTTTAGGTTGTTCTAATACATGCACTAAAATGTTTCTACTACAAAACACATCCCCACAAATTACAGGTTCTACTGTATTCTACATTTACTGCAATCATGACACATGAAACAACATTCCTGTTCATCTGCAGCAATAATGAAACTAGTAGCATACAAGATTAAATCACGATCAAATCATTTCTAGCTGAAGCACACCCCTAACACAGCGGACACCTTGACAAACGTGGACGACAGACTAGTTTTTACTGGCAATTTCCAGTCTTAGCGGACAGGAAACAGCCGAAATGTCGTCAAAATACAGTTTTTTCAGTCCGTCTCCTAGTGTCCTGCAGAAGCTGCTGATGTTTCTTGATTTAATAAAGCTCATTTTTCTGGTGCTGCGTTTCTTTTCAGAGCAGCGGAGTGTGAAACTCCATGCTCTGTGTCTTCTTCTCTGGTGTATTTCTGTGCAGAGTTACAGCGCCACTTCATTGGTTTGAATGGTTTTCATGATGGAGACACACTTAAAGGAGCTCTCCGTGATTCTGCACAATTCTGAGCCCTGACTTCAGTTTGAAATGTTGGCTCCGCCCCCGAGCTCTCTGACTGGTTCCTCACACTGAGAAAACCCTCCCACTCCCCCTCCGCTCTGCTCCCGCTCAGCGTGCACGACGCTACATGCACATCCCGTACGCGTGCACAATCCTCCGGAGGAAACAGCAGAAGCCACTTCGACTCTTTTTGTTCAAAATAAACGTCTCAGTAAACCAGATGTCACCCTGTCACTACATGTTCAATGCAGACAGTAGCTTGTTGCTCCTTCGGCCTCCATGCTGGTCTGTTTACCGGTGTCGTGCACGCGCTGAAGGCAGCCTGAAGACGGCCTGGCTCCGCCCCCGCCCCGCCCCCCCCCCTGCTGCTGCTGCCAGTGGAGCAGAGAGGGCGTCACGCTGAATCCTCAGGCAGCGCTTTGCGGGGCCAGACATCCAAAACACGCTGATTAATGTGTGATTTTTTTTTTCACAGAAATGTAGCATGGACTTGCTAGTACATGAGGACACAAGCATTTTTCTCGTCGTGGTTAAATTAAAATCACGGATAGCGCCTTTAAGCCCCAAATTATTCCTATTCCAGGCAAATTTAGGCTCAAAGTTACTTTTATTCAACCAGAGAGTTTTTAAATTGTGTTTACCAGAAATGATGGAGGCTTTTTCCAAAAGTTAATAAGATTATGTACGAGAAGCACCATTAGAGCTGCTCGATATATCGAATTAATTCGATTAATTCGATTTTATTTTTCCAATCGATGTGAAAAAAATTAAATCTAAACCTCAAGTTTAATGTTTTCTGTCCCTCTGCTATTTTTACCCGACACATGTAATACACACAGTCGCCACACCAGTATTCACCTCTGTTCTACTACAACGCATCCGGTCACACCTTCTCTCGGTCAGGCGTCCCCAGCAGGCAGGATCACTCCTAGTCGCTCTACGACTGACTGCATCCTTGCTCTCCGGATCATGGCTCAATGAAGAAGAGAATACTGAAAAGCGCTATTTTCAGCTTACGTCGACCTTAAAGGTGCTTTTGACTCTTTGGACCGCTCAGCTTTATGGCTACTCCTTCAGGGCATTGGCATTCCAAGTAAATACATTAACATCCTAAGAGACCTCTATACTGATACTACATGTCGCATCCACGCAGATGGATCAATATCCAATCCCTTCACAACGACATCTGGAGTTCGTCAAGGATGCATCGCTGCCCCGAACCTCTTCAACGTAGCAGTCGATTACTGGATAAACAGCGCCTTAGCACATAGCCCAGACACCGGAGTTCAATGCCATTCCCGCATCACTGACCTCTGTTATGCAGACGACGTTGTTATGTTCGCGGAGCTTATCGACACCGTCTCTGATGTTCTTGTCATCCTTCAGGAAGAAGCGACACCTCTCGGACTCACTATAAACTGGGGCAAAACCAAGGTACAATCCCTCTCCGCCTTCCTACCCCCCTTACAACCACTTCGAACTGCTGTCAACGATCAAGTCGAGGTAGAAGATGAGTTTATCTATCTTGGAGCCAAAATCACTTCCGATTGTTCTTCCGACTCAGAGATCATAAGACGCTTGCAACTGGTCCGCAGCTCCTTTGGACGCCTGCACCCCGTATGGCGACACAGCAACAACCGATTAGCCACCAAGATACGCCTGTTAAATTCAGTTGTACTCCCCGTTCTCCTCTACAGGAGTGAAACATGGACACTTTCGCATGAACAAACAAGACGACTGGACGCTTTTCACCGCAACTGCCTTCGTAATATTCTCGGCATCAGACGGTTTCATCACGTCAGAAACGAGGCTGTATACGCCGGAGCCGGTGATCCCGTACCGCTCTCGACCATCATCAGGAGAAGAAGACTACAACTCTTCGGACACGTCTCTCGCCTTGGCGTTGACATTCCTGCCAAAGCAGTCGTCACCGAGGCCACCCTCCATCCGCCAATCGACTGGAAGCGCCCCCACTGCCGTTGGGGGGATGATATTGTGCAAAGAAAGGGTACCGTGACTTCAGCTGTATGGACTTGGTTTGGATATGCGAGGTCGGACTCGGAGCAGACCGATGTGTTGTGCAAAGTTTGTAAAGGCGGTGAAAACGAAGGGAAGTAGCACAACAAATCTCTTTCAGCACCTCAAGCAGACGCACCAGCAGAGTGGGAGCAACGTGCCAGGCGTCGCCTCAATGCACCGAAGACAGCTCCAAGAGCAACACTTCAAAAGTACAGCAGTGTTGCTGCAGCTTTTCAAGAGCTACGCCGTACGACAATTCAGAACAGAGGTGGAAGGACATTACGAACGCAGTGGCCTTTTACAGGTAAAGACATGTTACTCGTCTACTCAGGTGAAAAATACCGCTTTAAAAAACTGTTGAAAACTCTTGACCACAAATATGAACTTCCAAGTCACAAATACTTTGCAGACGTTGTATTTCCCCGTTCGTACAATGAAACACGGGAAAGAATTTCCGTTTAACTGGAGAAAGTGGCGTTTTACTCTGCGACCACGGATCTCTGGTCCAGCAGGACTATGCAGCCTTTCATGAGCCTGACGGTGCACTTTATTGACGAAGACTGGGCGCTGAACAGTATCTGCCTCCAGACGTCCTATCTCCCTGATGATCATACGGGGGAAATGGTATCACAAGGTCTGATGGAGTGTCTGGCGTCCTGGAAGCTGGTAGAAGACCACATGGTGTGCATAACCACTGACAGTGGAACCAATATGATTAAGGCCATGAAACTCAGCAAGGACCCACCTTAAATGCTTTGGACACAGGCTGCACAACGCCATCGGAAAGTGCATATCACCACTGTCCACCGAGTATAAATTAGCTCAGGCTATACGAGGGGGGACCCAAAAGAAACCGGACTGTGGTTCTAACTTTTTATTTTTTTATTTTCACATTTAATCAAAACTGTCACCTTCCCAGTCCTCTCCTTCGGCTTGAATCCAGCGCTGCAGCCGGGATTTCCATTGCTCAGAACAGTCAGCATGCTGCTGCCAATGGTCCCTTTAAGAGCTTCTTCGATTGTTTTTTCACCTCTTCCACGTCATCAAAGCTCCGCCCCTTCAGTTCCGTGTTCATTCTTGGGAAGAGACAGAAGTCTCACGGGGCTAAATGGAGGGGATACGGCGGATGGAGCAGCAGGGCCATGCCGTTTTTCACCAGGAACTGTTCTACCGCAGAGCCCTGTGGGTAAAACAGTCCCCCCTCTCCCACAGCGTCGTCGCTTCAGCCTGACCGCCTCCCGGAGCGCCGCAGCAGGGAGGATCTTCCAGACAGCCTCCATCGTCCTCCAGCTGCCTTTCAGCTCCTGGTACATGTCCACCCAGCCTGGTTCTGCTCCTGGTTCAGAGGCGCCGGACCATTTTGGGATTTTTCTAAGAAGGGGGGGGACTGTAGTAACATAAACACTGGCTGTGAGCTGCCTGTGTGTCTTTGGGAGGTGAAATTTCTCACAGTTATGCTTAAGGCTATGCTATAGCGACATATAACGGCCAAAAGCCTGAAATCATTCTTGTTTTAATTTTTATAACCACAGTCCGGTCTCTTTTGGGTCCCCCCTCGTATATTCATTTCCTAAAAGGGGCATACGTACAGCCATCACTTTGCAATGTTTGTAAAAAATTAATAATACTGGGAGTTAAATGAGAAAATGACAACATGCTTAGGAATTGATATTGCTAGAATAAAAATAAAACATTTTTAAAAAATCCTCTGAGTAGTGCTTTTTATAGATTGAGAATGTGTATTTTATGTCACACATGATTTGGTGAGTTACTCTGATGTGGTTTGTGGACTCTCATTGTTTTCATTGACAGAGAACGCTACGAATGACAACCGTACTGTCTGTGCCATTGGGGTATGCAGAAAAGAGGTCAGTGCACACTCCTTTAGCTGGAAAAAGAAAGACAGGGCAGGGGTTCAAGCCGACCTTGGCCTGCCTTCTCACCAGCTCATCTCTGAGTCTGCAACACGCTGGGGTTCTCCACAACAAATGACTGAAAGAGTACTCGAACAAGAGAAGGCCACTGGACAGGTACTGGGATCAGACAGGAAAACAAGACATCTTGTCCCCACATGGCAAGATGCTGACGTGCTGGAGTCTGTCAATAATGCCATAAAAACCACTGCACACTTTCCTGATGCGCTGTCAGGAGAAACATATGTCAGCATTTCTTCCCTGAAACCAGCACTCCACTTATTCAACAACAGCAGGCTTGAGTCTGGCAAGGGAGAGACTGAACTCACACAAAAAATCCAGAGTAGCATACTGGAAGATCTGAACAGCAGATCCAGTGATCTGGCTACAGAGGAACTCCTTGACATGGCGTCCCGTGTCGACCCCCGATTCCAAACAACATACATATCACATGACCAGGTGGACAGATTAAAGAAAAGGACTGTCACAGGCTTATTATCTCTGTCAGCTGACAGGCAGACCCAGGGACCAGGCAGAGCTCAGCCAGAGAGGAAGGAGAGTCCTAAAGTTGGACCAGAACCTCTGGCCCAAGGTGATACTCAGCCAGTGTTAAAGCAAAAACACCTTGGGGAGTTTCTGCCAAAGCCGTGTGCTACTGTCCAGGTGTGTGAGGAAGACGGAGTCAGAGCTGAGCTGCCAGCTTACTGGTTCCCTGACATGGACCCTGACACTGACCCACTTCAGTGGAGGAAAATACATGTCGCAAACTTCCCAAGATGGAGTGTGTTGGCTAGGAAACACTCTCCATTCCTGCAACAAGTGTCCCCTCAGAGGGTTTTCAGCTCTGGGAGTAACGTTGCAGCATGCCATAGAGCAGGGTCGGCAGATAGATTTGGTGTCGGTCCACTTTTGTTTTTTGGGCACTTCAATCGCGGGCCGGGGGTTGGGGCTCCACGGACCGGAGAGTGGGGGGTGGGGGGGGGGGGGGTTCCATGAACCGGGGGTGTCGGCTGGTGGCGATGGAGGCATGCACCCACAGACCGGAGGGGAGAACCGTCAATTCGGGGTGCGAGATTCAGTGAAACAGAAGTACCTGCAGAAAGGCTGACACACAGTGACAACATGCAGACTCCACACAGACAGGCGTCCCCCAGGTCCAGAGTGAGCCACAGTGTGAACCACTGCCCAGCTGTGCAGCAGGAAAACCTAACGTGTGTATTCCATAGACCGGTTCAGACCGTCTGCTTCAAAACCCACCAACAGAAAAAGGAGGCGGGAGTCAGAGCGCCGCCCCCAGGTCTCCCTCAATACAAGCCATCACACACACTCCCTTCATGTTTTCCTCCCATGACCCTCTGGCTGTGTGTGCAGTGGCTCTCCCAGGCCGGCCTGCTGTGAACAGCATCCCCCACCCCTCACTCTGCTCCGACAGCTTTATATCGCTACTGCCTGCAACCTGCCTGTGTGAGGACACTAGCCCCGGCTCCGGGTGAGGACCCCAGCCCCGGCTCCGGGTGAGGACCCCAGCCCCGGCTCCGGGTGAGGACCCCAGCCCCGGCTCCGGGTGAGGACCCCAGCCCCGGCTCCGGGTGAGGACCCCAGCCCCGGCTCCGGGTGAGGACCCCAGCCCTGGGGTTGTATACATTCATGCTGTCTGCCCTCCTTCACGATGGCCCACACCTCACACACAGCAGGGGGTCTCCGACAGTCAACACAGCTAGGGGTGTGCGATATGACGATATAAGATCATTAAGGATTACAACGTCGGGACGATCTCATAAATCAGAAAGATGGTTAAACCGTCTATAGGGCACGTTCTCCTCGTTGTTTTTTCACCTGTATATAATATTTTTTGGAGTGAGGATGTTACCTGAAAGCTTCAGATAAAATCAACTAAATATTCCCTCTAGTGCAGTTATGCACATACATAATAGATACATGCGGAGCAACATTAACGATGATTAAGAAAAAAACAAAACAAAAACAAAACAAAAAAAAACGCAGCCACAGCCAGTGCTGCGTTCGGGGACGCAAAGGCAGCTAACAACGAGCGGAGCACGGTGTGACAGCTTCTCTGACCGGAGCTGCTGCTGGGTGGAGGCTGGGTGGAGGCTGGGTGGAGGCTGGGAGGAGGCTGGGTCAGGCAGAGCTGGGTTACAGCAGCAGGACGGGATCTACAAGAGATCAGCCACCATAGAAACACCCCAACAAGCTGGAGGGAGAGACGCTGAAGCTAGCACCGATGCTAATGCTAGCTAGCAAGCTACCGCTAGCAGTTCACAAGCTAGCATGAGGGATTTTATATACAACAAATCACAGAAATGTGAAAAGACACTTAGTGGACATACCATCAAGTTAACAGCTGAAACGGCCCTTTAGTCTGATCACTAGTGGAACGTCTGTGGTTTAATGGGATGATGAGGGGCTGTGTTTCAATGGAGACAGAGCCCTCTAGTGGTCATATAGCGCAACTATCAAAACTAGATCCCATTAAAACTGCTAAAAAGCTATTTGATATGTTTAGTTTTCTGTCTTACAAAAGTGCACTCTATTGCTGTTCATTACTTTTCATGTTTGTGTTCATTGCACATTTTGATTAGAAAAAAAACCTGTGAGTCAGGATTACTATTGCAACAACACATCATCAGCAGGGTAAAACTAACCTGTCTCACGACGGTCTAAACCCAGTTCACGTTCCCTATTAGTGGGTGAACAATCCAACGCTTGGTGAATTCTGCTTCACAATGACAGGAAGAGCCGACGTCCAAGGATCAAAAAGCGACGTCGCTATGAACGCTTGGCCGCCACGAGCCAGTTATCCCTGTGGTAACTTTTCTGACACCTCCTGCTTAAAACACAAAAAGTCAGAAGGATCTTTAGCCAGTTTCTTTAGCTTAAATTGTTTTTATATGTTTAATATTGGGGGAAAAATGGTCAAACTTGTAAATTAGTCAAGAAAAATCTATATAAAAAAGAATCATGATAAAATCGTGATCGTGATATTGATTTTAAAAAAGCGTGATATGACATTTTTGCCATATCGCCCACCCCTAAGCACAGCCACACATTACAAACATTAAACAGCCACTAAAGGCGACTGGCTGGCCTGCCAGGGCTGCACGATAAACTGTTTAAAAAAGAATCATCTGGATTCAGACACGTGGTCTCATTTCTTCACACGGCGCTTCTGAAGCTTTTCACCACCAGCTGCTATCAAACAAATGTTTTTTGTTTCCAGCGCCCCTAAACGCAGCACTGCCGCTGACTCCCCCCTTAAGCTATAGCAACGTGTCTTTACAACAGGTGAGTGTGTGGACGAAGCCATAAGCATGTCCCAACAAAGCCGCTGTCCAGACATCTGCTCTCTGAAGACAGCTCGCTCTCTACTCACACTCTGAACGCTGGTTGTTGTTGAAGGTCATGAGCAAAATGAGCTTTCAGTGGAAGAAGAAATCATGCCAGAGAACCACGATCTCAATCCCATGTTAAAAAACAAGGCTGAGGTTTTTTTTCAGAACGGTGCAGCTCTGGTTTCTGGTGATGTAAGCCTTGAACTAACTGGAGTGTGTCTTAGACTGAAGTCCTGGGCGACGCCTGGGAATCCCCGGGACTCTGGATGAACATCTATTCCGACCCTGCTGGAGGCGCTCACCAACACTCTGCTGTGCGTTCTCCCGTTACGGAAACGAGGAGCTAAACCGGCCCTCAGAATCACAGGGCTTTATTTGAAATTCAAGCCTCGAGAACCTGAGGGCCAGCTCTTCATTTGGCGGCGAGCGATGCCACTTTGATCCGGCGGCTCGGGCTGACAGGGAGCCATTGTGGAGCGGAGCTGCTGCTCCAGGCTTGGCAGGAGAGCGACTTGATGAGAAGCTTTGTAGTCAAACACAGTCACGTCTTCCCCGAGGACCCGGGACCCGGCTCCCCTCTGCATTTCACCGCCACTCTCCACGCCTCCCGACTTTGTTTCTTTCATGGACTCCGTCTCCTGGCGTCCTCCTCACTGACGGCCCAATGAGCGGCGCTCGTGCAGACCCATTCACGGAGCGTCCCGTCGTCAAGAGGCCCTGTCAGCACTGCAGCACGCCACAGTAAAGACCAGAGGGACACGGGGAAAGACACTCATCGTACACAAGAGCTGCTTCACTTCCTCTCTGGTTTACAGACACACACAAACACACAAACACACCAACACACAAACCGTCATCAGCCTCTTCCCACTCCATGTACACATGTTCAAACCCTCACGCCCCGACGGCAGCTGCTGAACCTCAGGGTGTCAGGGTGTCAGGGTATCGGGGTATCGGGGTATAGGGCTGCAGCTATCGATTATTTTAGTAATCGATTAATCTATCGATTCATTAGGTTGATTAATCGATTAATCAGATATTTTATTTTAAACATTTTTTATTTTATTTTGGCAAGCATAAAACTCACCATGGACAAAAAAATGAACTACTATTAATGCTTGCAGTAACATTTATTAAACTGCACAGGAACACTCATTGCTAGGATGAACATTGCACTTTAAATTCACAAATTATTTAAATAAAAAATAAATAAAATACCTTAGAGAGGGCTAAGGCCTTACCTTCATTATAAAAAAAAAAATGCACATGAAAGCTGATTATTAAAGAACACTTCAAGTACAGCAGGCAATATTCAGTATTATCAAACAAATCCTATTGACATTAATTTGCCATCTGTTTTGTGCAAAAAACAAAACCAATAATACTCAGGCTGAGTCCAAAATAGGGCTGTCACGATTAGGAGTTTTAGGAGACGACTAATTGTCAGGAAAAAAAAATCGCGATTGACGAATATATTGTGGGGGGTGGGGGTGGGGGGGGGGGGGGGGGTGCGCACGTGTTGTTGTTGGTGGTGTGTGTTTGTGTGTGTGTGTGTGTGTTGGAATCTAGTGGGGCCGTATTCAGCCCGCCGGCTGCCAGTCGATGATCGCTGTAGTATTAGCATTAGCATGTTAGCGCTTTTGACCGGCACTGTTTTACGGCAAAATGAACACATGGCTTCCTCCACGTCACTGGGCTCCCTTAGTTGGGCTGAAAACTGAAATGCATCCACAGCGGTGCCCTGGTACCAGGACCTCCTCACCCTCCGTGTTATTAGCCTAGCCTCGCTAAGCGTCCAGCCGAGACGAGAGGGAAACGGCAGGGAGAGCGAGGCTGCGACGCTGCTGCTGCTGCTGGCGCTCCACCATGACGTCACATTCTGAGCTTTATTCAACTTTGTGGATAAAATAAATAATTCACGGTAATCGCGAATATGAAAAATATTTGCGAATATGTAAAAAAAATCGCGATTAACGATTATTGTAATAATTGTGACAGCCCTAGTCCAAAACAGCACATTCACCTTTATAAACTGACAGCTGCCCTAACATTTAAAAGTGCATTCAAAGGAGTGCAAAACAACAATTTCAGAATACAGTCACTTTTTTTTTTTTTTTTTGTTAGCATGGACGTGGTGCTGTTATAATACGCCAGCTCCACTTGGTAGTGCAAACTTTGCACCGAGCTCTTCCCTTTTTTCGTTTAAAGTTGTCCTAAACTTTTGACATTTTCTGGTGTTTTGTTGTGCTTCCTCCTTTTCGCCAGCATTTTCTTCATTCTGTTCTTCAACGCCCCGACGCGCCGCGACAACGCGCCACGTCAGACGCGTCTCGTCGCGGCTGGAACGCGCGTTCCCATTTGTTTTCAATTGTATTTTGACGCAGCTCCATTTCTCGCGTCGTTTCACCGCGCTGTGCTCCACCTGCTCGCTCCGACATGTCCGTGCATCTTACACTCTCCTGCGGAAACATGCTGCGCTTTAGTTCCAGGCGCTACACGCTGGCGGTTTCAGGGTAGTTTCACTGTACACAATTAATAAACGAATCCTCGAAGCAACAGAATTTAATTTGAAGCTTTTTTATAATGGAATTATTTGATTTATTCGATGAATCGTTTCAGTCCTATCAGGGTATCAGGGTGTCAGGGGTAACAGGGTAACAGGATATCAGGGTATCAAGGTGTCAGGGGTAACAGGGTAACAGGGTATCAGGGTGTCAGGGGTAACAGGGTGTAAAGGTGTCAGGGTGTCAGGGGTAACAGGGTATCAGGGTGTCAAGGTGTCAGGGTATCAGGGTGTCGGGTAACAGGATATCAGGGTGTCAGGGGTAACAGGATATCAGGGTGTCAGGGTATCGGTGTCAGGGGTAACAGGGTGTCAAGGTGTCAGGGTGTCAGGGGTAACAGGGTGTCAGGGTGTCAAGGTATCTGGGTGTCAGGGGTAACAGGGTATCAGGGTGTCAGGGGTGTCAGGGGTATCAGGGTATCGGTGTCAGGGGTAACAGGGTGTCAAGGTGTCAGGGTGTCAGGGGTAACAGGGTGTCAGGGGTAACAGGGTATCAGGGTGTCAAGGTGTCAGGGTATCAGGGTGTCGGGTAACAGGATATCAGGGTGTCAGGGGTAACAGGGTATCAGGGTGTCAGGGTATCGGTGTCAGGGGTAACAGGGTGTCAAGGTGTCAGGGGTAACAGGGTATCAGGGGGTCAGGGTAACAGGGTATCAAGGTGTCAGGGTGTCAGGGGTAACAGGGTATCAGGGTGTCAGGGGTAACAGGGTGTCAGGGGTAACAGGGTGTCAGGGTATCAAGGTGTCAGGGTATCAGGGGTAACAGGGTATCCGGGGGTCAGGGGTAACAGGGTCAATCATCACAGTATTGGTACAGAGGTGGCGTGTGAACAAAACGTTGAAGTCGTCTCTGAGGTTAAAGCCACATTAGCTGGAAAACAAAAGGCTTCCCAGTAGGAAACCATGCAGGCCTTCTGGACCTTTACCGGCAGGAACTGAACTGTAAACACACCGCCCTCACTCGCTGGAAAACTAGCAGCCAGACTCCACATCAGCTTTCACTCTCATTCCAAGTCACTCATTTCTCTTTCAACTATTATTTTATTCAGTTGCTGTCAGTTAACAGATCCTACTTTTCCCACAGCGTCCTCGGTGACCTGTGTGAGCCCGACTGCATCTCCAGAGCAGAGAGGAAGAACATCCGCCACTTTCTGACGTCCATTCGTCAGCGTCAGTCAGCATAGAGAGCCGCCCAGCTGTGTGCTGAGGCGAGGAATCACCACAGGGGCGAGGGTATACATTATGCAGTTCCACCGAGTCTGGGCATGACATGGATTCAGAACAATATATGAAATTATCACCGTAACAAAATCAAAACAATAATGAGCACAGTCAGTTCTGGAGAAGGGGTCTGGGTTGTAGCCGGGCTGTGTGGCGTCGTCTGTGCAGTGACTGACCAGTTTTCTAAAATAGTCCGAGGAGACTGCATGTGGATTTACATGAAGAGACGGGCGGAGGCTAGCTGGTTAGCATGCTAGCTCTGGTAATCGCCCTCAAGAACAAAGCAGTTCATTGTCAATTGTTGTTCTCTTCCATTTAAATGAGAAGTAGCCCAGACCTGGAGGACCGCTGGTACAGTCTGCATGTTCTCTGAGAAAGCTCAAAACGCTGCATCACTCTCCTCTTTAAGGCCTCAGTATGCTCCCCCGTCGCCACGACGGCGTTCCTACAACGTCTACGCCGTAGTCCTACATCGGGCTATGCTGGGGCTTGACGTGTGCCTCCCGAAAATCGTGACTTTGTGTCGTGGCGACGCGTGGTGCCGTGAGCGTCGAGGGCTGTGATTGGTCCGCTTTCGCGTTGTTTATAGAATAAAGTAGAACTCACCCAGAATGCTTTTCTGATCCGAACAGAGCTTCAGGAGAACTTTAGATCCAAAATGGAGCAGCGCACATCCCTGTACTGTTAGCAGTGTTAGCACTGTTAGCATAGGGCTATGTGTAGAGCCGCTCCTAAAACGGCTTTAATCGTCCAAAAGCTCATTAGTTTCACCAACATTTCATCACGGTCCGCTCAGCCTCTCCTCCTCCACAGCCCGGAGTCCAGATATGTCATATATGCAGAGAGGGTTAGGGTTAGGTTGCAGAGGAGGGCGTTCCCTTGACGCAGAAGCAGGATATGTCCAGTGGCGGCGTAGGGTTGCCGGCGTAGGAACGCCGTGGCGGCGACGGGGGAGCATACCGAGGCCTTTAGTCCTTCTCTTCTTCAGGTGTGCACTATGAATGGAGGGAGCTCATTTTCAGGAGCTTTTAGATGATTTCCGTCTGAACAGGTTAAAAATACTGTTGTGTTCAACATCAGTAAAATACAAGAGGAACAATGGCGTTCCACCAACAGGAGGAGCTCAAGATTTTTTAACAATGGTGGTGTTGCTGCCAACGATTAAAAACCCTCAGCGCCGCCAGCACAAAAGCTGCTTTTCTCCAACCTCCTGAAGGCTGGAGGCTTCACCGGCTCAGTAAAGCCTCCGTGTGATTCAGTGTGGTTATCCTGGTGTGTGTAATCTGTCGGCGCGCTCTCGTTCCATGCCGTGAATCCCAGGTGTGAGGGGAACCAGACGGCATGTTCACACCGACTGGGGTCGAGCCAGGTTGTTTCTGGACACAGTGTGACATTTCCTACACCAGAGAGCTTCTCTGGATCCGTGGGGAAGAGAAGCTTTGTCTAGAGGTAACGGGGACGGTGTTCTGCTGCATTGTTTTCTTTCGTTTTGCTCCATCGCACTGATGATGTCATCAACGCGGGACACCATCAGCGCAGGAAAACGCAGCTTCGCCGCTCGCCAGCAGGCGGCTTGACGCGGGTCTGCAGGCGGTGGGAGAGGAGTCTTAAAAAAACAAAAAAAAAAGCCGATCGTTAGCGGGTGAAGACACGGGTCGACCCGCTAGCTGCAGTGGGAGAGGGGAAATAGAGAAGAGTCCCCAGCCGGGGACAGAGAACGCTCGCTGATCCCGCCGATCGGATCTCTCCCGGCGCCACGAGAGTCCCACACCGCGGCGCTTTTAACGGTGAAACACGGTCCGTTCCTCATCTTCTGCCATAATGCACTCGGCCGAATTATCAGAAAAATAAAAAGGAAAAGGCTGATATAAGGTACAAAATGAAATAAAGAGCACAAATATGATAAAAGTGAAAATGAAACTTAAATTGCGTGTTTTGTCGGTGCTTAACTTTGATCTGTGTGGGATTTGAACCCATTTAAATTTGATCTATGTGGGATTTTTTTTTAATTATTTTTTTTTCTCCAGTTTTCTTTTTATTTATTTCAATGCTGTGCCCATGCAAGTGTTCCTGTTAGAATTACCTCAGCAATAACTATATTGCCTAAACAGTTAAATGCTGATGTTTTGGCATTCAATAAAATATCCTATTTTTTTGAAAAACGTGTAGTTGTGTTTCTTTATACAGAAAAAAATCGATTAAAATCGTTAATCGGATTTCAAGCAAAAAAAAAAAAAAAATTGAGATTTAATTTTTTGGCTATATCGCCCAGCTGTAATCAGACTCCTCTTAAATAACTGAACCATGTTCTCACCGTTGAACCAAAAGGGCATCAAAGCAGACAGAAGCTAGTAGGAGTGTAACGGTATTTGTATTCGTCCCGTACCGTCACGGTACGGGGGTCACGGTTCGGCACACACAATCACACGACGAATACACCAGTGAGTAAAAAAAAAAAAAAAAAAAAATCCAACCTTAGATGGCGGTAATGAGCCTAAAAGCTGCCGGCAACCACCATTATCACAGAAGAAGAAGAAGTACAACAAGCAGGTCCAAACATGAACAAACAAAGAAGAAAGTACAAGCGGAATGAGAGCTGCAGCGTGTGGCGGAGCGGATTAAACGGGAGAGTATTTGTTCCGTGCGTTCCCTCATACGGAGTGACGTGTGACGTGCCAGTAAACGGGAAGCAGCACAGTCAAAAAACCAGCAGAGAACGCCATGGTGGTGGGAAAACACTTTTTTAATACAAAACCCCGACATAAAAAACATAGGAGAGGCGAGATGGAACCAAATCGCGCAACAGCGAGTTGTATAAAGAGCTCCATAGCAGAATACGAGCGATCGCCGGCTGGTGTTATGGATTAACTGGTTCCCGTGTTAACGAATGACAGCGGAGGTCTGTGTAAACACATGCTGATTACAGCAGTTGTTAAAGTAAGACTCACAAAAGATTTTAAACGTATACACTCACTGTAACTGTCGATAACCGACGTTCGCCAGAACGACTAGATGTTTCAGTCATTATTGGTCACAAGTTAACACGGGCACCAGTTATTTCGAAACATCGGCATGGAGCAGAGCTCACACCGAGACGTGCTGCTCCGCACGGCGGTGCTGCGGTCAGGGGAGCAGCCGCTCCTTCAGCAGGTATCATGGAGATTTTGGGACATTATTTGAGCAGATATCAGCAGATAAAAACTGTCTGCTCGGCGCTGAGGACTGCTGCTGCAGAGAGGAAGACCTGCAAGTTCCTCGTGAGACTTTGTGCGCATGTCACAGGGTCCTTGTAAACGAGGATTCATCGTGGATGCTTTGTATGCTGTACATGAATACACTTACGTTTAATACTATTGTTTACAATCAGATTGAAAAACACCATGTAAACTGGGCCAATAATGTGTCGCGTGGGAAAGCTTGGGAAAAATGTTCTGGTACATTTGTGAGCTTTTTTTTTTACTTTTTCCCCACTGTATCAAGAAACGTACTGAACCGTGACCCTTACACCGAGGTACGTACCGTACCGTGGCTTTTGTGTACCGTTACACCCCTAGAAGCTAGTCAGTACTGGAAGGAAACGCGATACTTGTTCCAAAGTAAGTGATTTCAAAATAAAATCTGTGTCGTGTTTTTGCCTTGTTATGCTATTTCTCTACTTCTTTTCTCGTTTTCTACAGAACAAACAGCGTGATGTAGTCGTTATACGCTTTAGAAGAATGAACGGTTTGTTCTTCGTCGCTGCAGGAAAGTCAAATGACACCAAAATGGCACAAAACAGCTCTGTGACCAGAGCAGTTCTGTGTTGCCAGATTGGGCAGGTTTCTGCCAAATGAAGCTTCTTTTTTTAACACGTCGGACGGGTCGAGGAAATGATTATGTGTTTATGACGTGTTTTTCTTTATACAAATACGGTTTTAATGTACATTTTCAACCTAGAAGTCGGTTTGGGCTGCTTTCTGTTGAGTTAAAAGGGGTTTAATATTGTTTACGGGGGAGAGCGACAGATCTGGCAACCTCCTCCAGCGGACTGCAGAGGCACCGCAGGCGGTGATGCAGTGATTCCATCCTGTAGATGGAATACAGCCACAACGGTTGTTCAGTTGTACAGGATTTTTCTGCATTCCATAGAAATCGCTGACTTTCAGAAGGAAGAGCGGCTCTCCTCTCCGCCGTGCTGGACGTGCGCTCAGAGTAACAGTTGGTGTCGTGCACTACGGAAGCCTCACACGGACAAAAGTGCGGCAAACGAGGAAAGTTGGCTGGACCCAGGGAGCGACCGTGTTCTCACCGCATCTAGATCAGCTCCACTCAAAAGCAGGTCGATCCAACGTGAGAAACGTGTTCGCACTGTGGCTCCCGGGTCCACCACGGGCCGCTACGTCAGTTAGGTTGAGCCAAACACCTCTGGTGTGAACACAGCCTGAGAATGCTGCTGACGCCATGAGTCCCAGAGCCCAGCCAAGCCGTTTCTACGGCGGTGGAGGGCGCCTCCATGGGGACGGCTGCAGCTCACCGGGCTGGCTGAAAATCTTAGTTCATGCTACTGTGTGTTTCCATATTTCACAAAGGATTTATTTAACTTGAAGCATTACAGCAAAAGTCAGACAGCCACCAGATGAGCCTCAGTTCTTACCAATACGTGACAGGACTTTCCCTGGATAGTCACCATCAAAAGAAAACACTTGAATTAAAACAGGCTGAAGCTCTGATTTCGACTCTCACTTTGCTCTCCAGAAACTTCACCAGAAACTCTTTGTTTTGCTGGTCTCAGAGGCACACAGACACACACACGAGAACAGTGAGGTTTCACCTCCACGTAATCATGGTTTTCCATATTCAATCTCAGAATCATACTTCACGAGAAAAATAACAAACATTCAAACAAGCAAACAGAAGGCGGCTGCAGCAGAAGAAGAAAAGCCGGCGGCCTGTGGGCTGTGAAAAAGGACGGAAATGTCACCTTGCGGGTGGAGGAAAATACATCTGCAAAGCTCAGACCGAGATGAAAAGAAAGAACGAGCACAGTTTGACCGAGGCGGGCCAGAAAAGGAAAGAAAGAAAGAGAAATAACACTGTGTATTCCTGAAGTCTGAGGACTGAATGTTACCTGAAGACAGAGGGGGGAGCAGGGCGGGGCTCCAGCTTCAACACGCTAACCTCACAGTGATCACATGACATGATCACATGACCTCTGGATCCAGGAGGAATTACTCTCAACCAAACAACCTCAAACGACGGCTGCTTGTTCTTTAAAGAGACAGGCGAGTGGAGCGAAGCCATGCGAGGGAAACAAATCGATAAATTACTCAGCCCCACTGAAAAGTTGCCTGTTCCAGGCAAACGGGGCCCTCGGTGTGTTTAAGCTCTCCTCCAGCCCCACGGAAAGACGTCCTGCCTGGAATCCACCCAGACTTCCTCATGTGCGCCTCCAGCTCCGGGTATTGACCTCGTTGTTTAGCTTTGCCTCAAGTTAACGTCATGGCAGTCCAGGCTAACTGGTTCAGACTGGTCCAGCCATCTCTATCCATCCAGAATAGCAGAATGTATGGACATCATGGCTGAAGCTGAGAGACGACTGGGACAGTGGGACAAGAACACTGACCAGCATGGAAACCATTACTACTGCCAGGGAGGGACTGGCAAGATGCAATCCATGAGATCAAATGTTAGAAGAATGAATTACAGAACAGAACAGAACAGAACAGAACAGAACAGAACAGGTATCACTGAATACAGGTAGAAGCAAGAAAGACGTTGACACAGGACAGGGCTTCAGGGGTCGAGGCAGCTCCCTCTTCCTTAGCTCTCATGTTTTATGTGGGTTAGTTCTGCATGATAGCAGGCGAAGGCGAACATGCAGTTAGACGTGGAAGATATTTCCAGACTAGAAAATTTCACAAGTCAAAAAAGAAGAGGAGAGCATGCAGGAGGTGTGCTGGAGCAGCTGTCAGTTCCTCTGATGTGCTTGGAGCAAGCGTTTAGCCCTCTGTTCTCTTCTGCTTCTCACCCGTCTCTGCCACGCCCTCTCTCTGATGATGTGTTGTTCGTGACGGAGATAAATTTCTGATCCATCATGTGATGGAGCGAGGTCATGGTGATAAATTCCTATCGATCAGCTGATCAGCTGCGAGCCTGCTGTTCCTGGTGTCTGGCCTCGTCTCAGTGCGATGGATCTCAGCACAGCAGGCTCTGTTTGACAGCAGAATCAACGCAGTGAGCGCTCCTGCTGGTGATTTAGGATCTTTGTTTCTATGGAGGGGGGCTGCTCATGGACATAATAAAGAGTAGACCCCGCTTGGGGCGCTGCAAAACGAGAAATACGGCCGCCATCTTGGTCCGGTCGAGAGGCGCAGACGCTCCGGTCATTTGTGTGGAGATTCAGCCGGAGTTCTGCTGGACTCCTGTGAGTCGACGGCAGCGAGCAGCGCTCAAGGAATCACTTTTCTCAGATAGGATTAAACGTTTTTTCAACATCACACCTGACTGTAGAGTCATTTGCAAACAGCTGCTCATTAACAATTACAGGAACTTTTAGGAACAGATTTGCATTAACTTGAAAAATGAGAATGAGAGGTTCTAAGAAACTTTAAGGAATAAAATAGAATGAAAAAGGAAGAGAGTGAACTCTTAGATTATTTTGTGTTGATCTCCTGTTTCATTTTGCAGATTTCCTAAAGACAGAAATGTGAGGAAGAAGTGGGAGATCGCTCTGAGGAGGGAGAATTTCCCAGCAAGAGACTCGTCTGTGCTGTATAGTGAGACTTCAGAGAGCAGGACGTCCACAGGACGGGACAGGACGGGACAGGCTGTCCGCCTTACAGATGGCGTTATTCCATCCATCTTTTTTTTTTTTTTCACATATAGTCAAAACAATGAGTATGTGCATGGGAACGGGGAAAAAGCCAAAAAGCTTGTACAAATCCTGCTTCTGCACAAATTTAAAGTGAAAAAAAAAAAAGAAATGACCATGTAAAAGTCGTACATAAGAAGATGGCATAAAATCCAGCACAAAAATAGAAAAAGAAAAATAAAGAGAAAAGAAAAGAAAAAAAGAGAAATCTTACAAAAATATAAAAGAATAATAAAAAAAAAATGTAAAGCAATTCCCAGGTATCTCATGTGTCTGTCATTGTGTTTGGATCAGGTCAGATATTAAGATATTAAATTGTTCTTTAAGTTGCTTTAGTAGCTGAACGTAGACGCAGCAGGGACAGGCACAGGAATATCTAGATTTTCCCCATTGGTGAAGAGAAATAACGGATTCCAGCGTTCACAGTGATCACGATAGAGAGAATCCGTCCAAACAGATGACCCCCCCCCCCCCCTCACCCCCACCCCCCACCCCCAAAAAACAAAAACAAAAAGACACACAAAATGAGTAGAAAAAAAGCAAAAACAGCAACAAAACAAAAGAAAAGGGAAAAACAAGCAAAAAGACAACACGGAAAACCTGCTTTAAGTGTGTTCTAAGTCTTCAAGTTTCCAGATCTCCTCCAGAGAGCAGCAGCTTCACAATGAGGCTGTGAGCTTTCTTTATGGGAAATATTCTATTACAGGGCAGAAATTACTTATCATTGTGATTCTCTCTCCCTCTATCTATTCTGTCTTTTTGTCTCGTCTTCATTTTAAAACAGACAGTCTGCTTCTATATGACATATTATATTTTGACAGGTGTATATAAATAAATAAATAGATATATAAATTTAAACTAAACAAAATAATTAAAAATATTACATTAGCCTATTAAAACCGCCAGTTATTAATAATTATTGAGACATAGCAGGAACCTAGCTCTAAACCTGGATATATCCCTGATTAATTATTATACTCTGGCATACAGCTCTGCCAGTATCTTCTAAAATATTATTTTATTCATATAAACATTTGAAAACACCAAAAATTGTGGCCTCTATCATGCCTTTGTGAATGACGTTTGCGGATAAATAAAAAAGCGTAGTATTGAGCGAACTATGATCCATTTAATGCTCTGAGACTTCACTGCTCCGGTCAAACAGCGGAGCAGAGCGAGGCGGACGACTGGACCAAGATGGCGGCCGCATTTCTCAATGGCGCCCATTGGTGGTAGCGGCCGATGCGGGGTCTACTCTTTATTATGTCTATGGGGCTGCTGGGACACACACACACACACACACACACACACACACCAATGCTCACACACACAGACACACACACACACAGTGGAGTGAGAGGTCCTGCAGTAGAGCCGAGCCTCGTATCAGCTCCAGGAGGGAATATTTCAGCTTCAGTGACAGACCAGCACCGACCAGCCAGCTGAGTAAAGCACAGACGACCCAGACAGGAAACATGCCGACAGGAAGCAGCAGCAGCGTCCAGGTTTCCAGCTGAGGCAGAACCTGCAGAACCTGCTCCGGTCCTCACTCGAACGTTTGGTCCTGGGAGCTTCACAGGAAGTGAAGGAATGCTGAGAGGCTGAGACAGACATGCTGCTAGCGTCTTACTGACAGAACACCTCATGTCTGATCCTGTTGTTTTACAGTGAAACTTCCAACCAGCTCCTGTGTTGTCAGTAACCATCAACCAGTGGCAGAGAGGCTCCGAACAGAACCCATCAGCACCGGGACGTTTCAGTCTTCTCCTTCAGGCAGCTCTTTTATTTCTTCCTCGTGAAACTCTCAGGACTTCACACTATTTCACTTATTTTAGATTTTCTCATTGTCATTTTATCGCTGAGTAAAAACTAAGTCTTGTATTTTTTTAACTCATCTTAGGCCTGGGCGATTATATGATCGAGATTGTTGATCGCGATTAATTTCCAGTCGATCACGGTGATCAGCTGTGAGCACGTTTACTCGATCAGACATGGCAGAAATGTGCGTGACCACAGCCAATCAAAGTCGGCTTTTTCCTGCTCAACTTCCGCCTGAAAGTTGTCTGAGAAGTAACCAGAGATGGAGCTGAACGTGGAGCCGAGGGCAGCGAAGCAGAGGAAGTCAGCCATGCCTCGGCGTTATCCTCTGAAGATGAGGCTGCTGCTGACAGGACAGGCTGCTCCACCCGCTCCGCTGCTAGCTCACCGCTGCTAGCTCACCGCTGCTAGCTCACCGATCCGCAAAGAATCTGGTCTTTTTAGTAGGAACTACTGGTGATACAGTTTAACTAACGATCGTTCAGTTCTTCTCTTTTACTGAAAAAACGATGCATCGCATCATTGAACATGTCACCACGTCTTACCGCTGACACTCTTCTTCTAACAACATGCAGAGAGCCTGCAGCGCTGCAGCGCCGTTCTTCTTCTGTGGTGTCTGTGTAAAATAAGGTTGAACATGCAAACAGCACCCCTAGTGGCATGAAGTGTAAATGCAGTCATGGCGTCGTCTGTGGCCGTGGTCTAAATGAGGATCTCCCTGGGGTTATTATGTTTCAGAAACCAGAATATTTATCTTAACACGAATATTGACGGCATGTAAACGTAGCCAGTGTCGTCTTTTCAGGCCACTGCACCATACGAGCAACATTCTAAGAGGATAAAAACAATTACTTTTGTCTATTTTTTTGTGTGTTATTGTAGTTTTGTACTGCTACATTTTAAGTCTAATCTGTCCAATCTAGATTATTTAAATTTTGTACATTTGATGCAAGCATTAATGATGGCAGCAGCATATTTAGCATCAGAACTTGAAAATAATGTTTCCATTCTAAAGCACCTTCATTATCCCCAGGCCGTTTCTTTAGTTTTTTAATCTTTCATAGCAACAAAAATCCTCAGGGCTGGAAACTGTCACACTTTAACCAACGATCGTTCAGTTCTTCTCTTTTACTGAAAAAACGGTGCATCGCAAGATTTTATTATCTTGGTGCTAGATTATTTTTTTTCCATTTACTGCACTGTTAAGTGAGATTGCTCTTATTTTTGTATGTTTATATTATTTAATTTGCATTGCTATTTACTTAGTTTGTTAATAAAATGTTAAATTATTCTATACTTCTAGTTTTCAGTGCAGATGCTTTAAAACTGGTTTAAAAACAATACAACATATCGTGATTATAATCGAGATCGAATGATATGAAAAAAAAAAATCGTGATCATTTTTTTTGCCATATTGCCCAACCCTAACTCATCTAATTAAATTAATTTTAATCAATGTTGATGAAATGTTTAATCTGGTTTCTGTAGTTTTCACAAGAAATGTTTTAAAACGAGCTTTACAAAAAGAATGGTCATTAAAATTTTAATTGGACAATATGGAAAAAATATACTGCAATCATTTTTTTTGGCATATCACCCAGCAAAAACATATTTTCTTCTAAAAGCGGCAGGACCATATATATCATCTTTATTTATATTCAAAGATATTCAAGCTGACAGATTTTTAATCATCAACAATGTGAGTTATTTACAAGTAGTGTTATTGTGGGGTTCATAATGTTAACATCAGGTGTGTTGAAGTTGCAGCTGACAGGCCTGGAGTGAGGGACAGCAGCAGAGGACGAGGACAGACAGGACGCCTCTCGTCACGTCCTGTTAGCAGCTGGAAACTCTGAAGACGCCGTCAGTCTTATGAGCAAGCGCCCAATCACAGAAATAAAAAGCTTTTCTGCAGGGCTGGGCAATATGGCAAAAAAATTATCATGATTTTTGTTTCATATCATTCAATCTCGATTATAATCACGATGCTATATTGTTTTTAAACCAGTTTTAAACCATCTCCACTGGAAACTAGAACTATTGAATAGTTTAACATTTTATTACTGCTCCACGCTGCATCGCTGCTAGCTCACCGCTGCTAGCTCACCGCTGCTAGCACACTGATCCGCAAGGAGTCTGGTCTTTTGAGTCCAGGAACTACTGGTGATAAAGTTCAACTAACGATGGTTCAGTTCTTCTCTTTTACTGAAAAAACGATGCATCGCATCATTGAACATGTCACCACGTCTTACCGCTGACACTCTTCTTCTAACAACATGCAGAGAGCCTGCAGCGCCATTCTTCCTCCGTGGTGTCTGTGTAAAATAAGGTTGAACATGCAAACAGCACACCTAGTGGCATGAAGTGCAAATGCAGTCATGGCGTCGTCTGTGCGCCGCGATCTGAATGAGGATCTCCCTGGGGTTATTATGTTAGAAATCAGAATATTTATCTTAAAGGTGCATTAAGGAGTTTTACAACCTTAAAAATACTTATTTTCCACCATAAATATGTTACACATTTTTAATGATGTGTACAATGTGCCCTGACATATTCATTACCAGAACCTCTAACAGCGCTAAATTGTCACTTGAAAGTCACAGTGCCGGTCCGGCTCCAGAGTTTTTTGGGGGAGAATTTGAAAGGAATGACGTAATGCACGCTCCGGCTGGTTAGGTTTCGTTTTGTCCGCCATTACTCCGCCAGATGCTTAGTGAGCAACAACTGAGCAGGATCTTCCAGAAAGTAAGAACAGACTGGCTTCTAGCACTGCCACAGCTCCACACAGACTCCACCAGGGAGAAGACACTTAAATCTTACTGGAGCACTACTAAAAGAGTGAGGAAGGAGTCCCTCTCTTCCGTGCACGCGAGCCACAGGGACGAGTTTTTCACTAAGCTGCATTACGCCCAACTCCTTAAGGCACCTTTAACATGAATATTGACTGCAAGTAAACGTAGTCAGTGTCGTCTTTTCAGGCCAGCAACATTCTGAGAGGAGAAAAACCATCACACGCCATTACTTTTGTCCATTTTTGTTATATTATTGTAGTTATGTACTGTTACAGTTTAAGTCTAATCTGTCCAATCTCGATTGTTATTTAAATTTTGTACATTTGATGCAAGCATTAATGATGGCAGCAGCATATTTAGCATCAGAACTTGAAAATAATGTTTACATTCTAAAGCACCTTCATTATCCCCAGGCCGTTTCTTTAGTTTTTTAATCTTTCATAGCAACAAAAATCCTCAGGGCTGGAAACTGTCACACTTTAACTAACAATCATTCAGTTCTTCTCTTTTACTGAAAAAACGGTGCATCGCAAGATTTTATTATCTTGGTGCTAGATTTTTTTTTCCATTTACTGCACTGTTAAGTGAGATTGTTCTTATATTTCTATGTTTATATTATTTAATTTGCATTGCTATTTACTTAGTTTGTTAATAAAATGTTAAACTGTTCTATAGTTCTAGTTTCCAGTGGAGATGGTTTAAAAACAATATAACATATCGTGATTATAATCGAGATTGAATGATATGAAACAAAATATCGATGGTTTTTTTTTTTGCCATATTGCCCAGCCCTAGGTGAGAGTCAGAGCTACACGACATGACGGTGATGATGACGTTAGATCTCGAGCTGCAGTGGTGACACGGCTTCAGCTCTCTCTGATCCGTCTTGCTCTGGAGCAGTAATCTAAAGACGAGACGGTTCTCATGAGGTGTTTTCACACCTGTTACTGCTGACCTGGAAGCTACTTTTGATGCAGTAAATAGCAATGCCTCCCATTTCCATGGCGACTGAGCATGACAACCCCGCGGAGCGACATGTTAGCATGGCTGCACAGCTTGTCAAAGCACGAGGATTTCCTCTTTCCTGCACCGCCGCCTCCCTTTCAGTGTGAGGATGTGGTTCTGTTCACTGAAGTCAACCCATACACACCTGTTCCTCTCAGCTGAAGGCAGACATCCGTGAAGTGATCACGCCAGATCATCCTCATCAGCGCAGTTCAGTCAGCCTGTTGCAAAGTGTACATGATGCATGTTGATCCTACAATCACTGGGGACATATACCGTCCAACATCCATCTGGCTGGGAAGAGACGATTCACACAATGCTCTCCGAAGGTACAGAAACAGTCAAGAGCCGGAGAACTTTTCAAGAGAAAGACAAAACCTCCAATCAGACCGACTGATCACCTTGAGCAAATACATTCCATCTCTGAATACAATATTCTAACTCCAACACTCCAATGTCAAATCTCAACAAATGGCCTCAAAACTAAAATGTAATAATGTCTGAGAGAGGTGAGGTACATTCACTTCTGGCTTCATTCTGAACGAGTGAATCTGCATTAAAGCAACGCTTTTCAATCTGGAAGGTTTCACAAGAACGACTACAAAGCCTTCCTATTCTTCACACAGTACAGCAACTGGGTGTCAGTGTTTACAATCTTCTCTACTCCTGTAACCGGGACTTCTAACCCAGTAACCGGTTACACGTTCCGTCAGAGATTCGTGAGCTTTTTCTAGTGCAGTTGAGCGATATGACCACTAGAGGGCTCTATCTCCACTTAAATCCAGTCCCTCATAATCCCGTTAAATCAAAGGCTGTGTTCGAAACCGCATACTGTCTACTACATCCTTACATACTCATACTATCCATCCTGCATCCTGCTTACTCAGTCCATCAAACAGTATGCGAAGCGTTTACACTACAGCATACTACGTAATAACCCACAATGCATTGCACTTCTTCCATGAGCAGAAATCGATCGGCTAAAGCTGATTTCACTTTAGCTCTAAACTCGTCAAATGTATAACTTCATCGAGATTTTTTTAAAAATTAGGCGACAAAGTGGTGGTTTAGAGCCCGAGTGTGTCGTTTATTTGTCCGAATACCAGCCGTTTAGGATTTTGTTCGGACGAATTCGGCGAAATTCAAGCCAGCCGCAGTGAGCAAAATAAACCACCCCTTTCCCTTTCTCATGCAAAAAAACCTCAGTGATAAATCTGTGCTTTTACTTTGAAAACAAGAAGCCAGTCTTTCAGCAATATATCTGGCTTAACGTCGCCGTTTGGACCGGTGTCCCGTTAACGGACCACTTGTTATGCCAATTATGATGCTTTACCGACGGAGAGTTTTTTCGTCTCTTCAACAAAGATCGGCTCGCCGTCTTCGGTCCATCATGGTCGCTTTCAGGATGCACTTGTTCTCTGATGTAAGTGTTTTGTTTTTTTTTTTTACTATTTTTAATCATTGTCAATCCAATCAGATATCTCGTAATATGACATACCTACGAGCACAAACAATGGAGGGAAGATTAAATCTAGAACCATACTCAGCTTGCTAAATGTACATCATGAAGAAACTGTCATTGTGAACTGAATAAAGTTTATTCAAATGTCCGTTGCGTTGCATCTTGGGCAATTTCAGTATGAGTAGTGAACACACGATGTATACTCAACATTTCTGGCGAATGCAGTATGCATCCGGGAACTTCTCGCATACTCAAAATCGCATACTGCCAGTGTAAACACACTGCATACTCAATAAGTTAGTATGAGTAGTAGGTAAGTATGCGGTTTCGAACACAGCCTAAGTCATACTAGTAGTTATCAGACAAAAAGGCCGTTTCACATTTCTTCCATTGTATATAAAATCCCTCATGCTAGCTTGTGAACTGCTAGCAGCTGAGGTTAAGCTAAACAGCTTTGACTTTGTAATAAGTTCATTTCCTGAAATGCAGGGTAGGCGAGATAACGTCTCGGCTGTCTCTGCAGTGCTTTTTACATGTTGGTGTGTTGTATTAGGCTATAGTTCAGGCTATTATGCTCAACTGCAAATTCTAATTGTATTGTTTTCGTGCCTTTTTTTGGTTTCACCATTTTGAGTGTCAATAAACCTGCTGGGACACCGCTACGTCTGCAGAGTGGTTGATACCAGGAATGTGTGATCAACCATATCGATCGTAACAGCACAGTTACTATCTGGAGCTTTCAGGAAACATCACCACCCCAAAAAACATCAAATACACTGGAGAAAAAAGGAGGAGGAGGAAAATGACATCAACACGGTGACTACACACACACAGACACACAAACACACACACACACAGACACACCTTGCTATTGTCTTACAGCAACAGGCAAGGCAGCAAGCACGTGGTTGACCGGTGACTCACGGTCACAGCTAACTCGACCCGTGGCTGACGGGTTCCACCGCACCTCTTCATTTCATCTACCTGTGGGTGTGTTTCCTGAGCCAAAGCTTCTCATCACATGAGGGAAAACACTCCTCAAACAAGCTACTGCAGAACATTAATACATCAAAAAGAAGCCTGAAAATGGTGCAGCAATTCTTTCAGTTACTTCTTTAAGTTGTATTAAATTCTCTACTTGGTGTGAGCCGTCAGCTCCTGCTGCAGTAGCTGGGACTCTGTAAAGCGGGACCCTCAGCCAGCAGCTCCCTGCAGCCCGATGGATCCTGTGAAGGGACGGATGGACGACAGTGGACGCTGTCCCCAGCGTCACACTGCAGTGGCGGACCAGGCCGACGGCCGGCCCAGACTCTGCTGACAGATGGCAGCACCGTCACACCTACTGGGCACTCTGACAAACTCCCAGCATGAAGCTGCTGCAGTCGTCAGACCTGACCGTAAAACACCAGTCCTTCACTCTGCCACCCAGAACAGGCAGATCAGCATTGTTTTCATGGCTGAGCCGACCTGACGGCTTTCTTTGGCCGAGGGGATCCATGGTGTTTCCACTGGCTGACTGCTGTTTGGGAGAGCATCACCAGAGCATCAAGCTGAGTGTTTCTGCTGCTGTTTTTCCAGCAAAAAGCAGAATTTAATGTTTGCGCGCTGCTCTAGCTTCCCAGTCAATGTCGCCATTTTGGAAAAATTGCAGAGGGGTCGGCACTCTGTTACTATAAATAGCGCCTGACAGGTGTCAGTGTCACTCTGGGAGCTCAGATTGTTCACAGATATGCACGAGGCTTACCTGCAGCACATCTGACGGCCAGAAGTCAAAACTCATTATTATTAGTATTTTATGACCTAATTCCGGTTTCATTTGGGTCCACCCTCGTATGTTATTTAATAGTTTAAAAACTACTTCCTGCTTCCATGCTTTTACCATGTGCTATGGTAACCATTAAAAGACTGTTATGCTGAAATTTATATATCATATTATACCATGATATATACCGTCTACCGTGTGAGTTTCAAATTATACCGTGATATAAATTTTAGGCCATATCGCCCACCCCAAGTCTGAGCAGACCTCAGACCGTGTGTGTTCGTCTTCACACTGCAGATCTCCATACAGACCTTCATCACCAGGCTGGACCACAGAGGGAGAAAGCCTCGTGTACGTTCCTCTGATGCACGTGGGCGAGTTGTTTTAACGCCGCCTGCCGTCGGCTACCCTCCACAGCTCCCGGCCCGCCGTCCTGGGCCCAGCCAGACCAGAACCACATGGAGCCAGGATGGTGCATGGCCTCGCAGGAAGTGAGAGCATTATACCCACAACACCCATCCCCAGGTGATGCATGCTAATCCAGCCCATAAAACCACCGTCTATTGACTCAGGGCCTTTCTTCATGATGTATGATCAAACATCCAACACAGAGGAGCTGCGTCTCTGACCTCGTGGAACAACATGAGGCTCCCATCAATACTGCACCAAATAAAGCATGAAAGAAGCTTTACACAACGAGCAGGCTGAACACCTTCACAATCTGTCTTTACTGCGATTTGAGCTGATGGAACTGAAATAAGTCGTTCCCAAGCCCCGTGTCTTCACGTTCTGCAAGTTTAAAACTGTCTACAAAATCTGTCTGACGGCCTGGAGCTCAAGTCACGAGACATGAGCATGTTCTGCTGAAGTGATGGAATCTGTAACCCTCCAGGTCCTGAGAGCGTCCAGCCCTGAAGCTGCTGCCTCTCCAGTCTTCAGTGTTTGTGCATTCACTCATGCAGTCATGGCGTTCTAAGCCAGGCCTCCCATATCTTCCTACCCATGATCCCATGTTGCCCGTTTGGCACAGTGGGATTCTCCGTTAAACCGTTCAACCCTGATTTAAACCCATCAAGCTCCCCTGTAATGACCAAACTCCTAATTAATCTGCAGATTACCGTGTTCCCGGCCACGGGGGGTGATCAGTACGGATTACAGACCAACCATCATATCAGTCCTGCCGCGTCGCAGGTGGAGCTTTCTAAAGAGCTACCGGTGGTTTCTGTCACTTCAGCTCACAGGCAGCCTGCCTGGTTCTTCTTTCTCTGAGGTGGCCAGCGCTGGATCCAGCTGCACTCAACAGCAGCAACAAGAACAATGAGGCTCTATCACCGCACCAACCACACCCTGGCACAGCGGGACACCAGGACCTACAGTGGACGGTGAGGGCAGCAGAGCGTCTCAGACCGGGCCAGAGATCTGATCCCTGTGAGATTCTACTCGAAAGGAGCCCAGCCTCCCCCACCCCACACTGCACATCCAACAATCCCCAATTCCCGGAGTATATTCTAACCTCTTCACCAGCACTGCCAGCAGTGAGCGGCCAACTGCGTCTCCTGGTTCAAACAACGACCATCAGTAACTACTGTGCTGTAAGGCATGCAGAGCAGGCAGGGAGAGCTGAACACGGCGAGTCTTCGGTTCAGTGCTGAGCGGGCAGACGGACACGAAGCTGCTCATTCCCTGTCGCCTTGCAGCCAGTGGCGTTCCAGTTGGCCTGTGAAATATTCAGTCAAAGCAGAAGGCTGCCCCATGGCGAACAGCGAGAGCCTCTGTGCCCCCGAAAGCTTCTGTAGGCCGCTAACAGGCTGGACCTGCGAACGCGGCCATGGATCTGAGCGCTCAGATGATTAGGAGGCGGTGTGTGTTCCCGAGGGTCTGGTTCTCCAGAGGCTGTGTGAGCCCTGCTCCTGGAGCACGGAGCCAACCGAACACACTCCCAGAGGCCATGGCAACCACTGACAAACAGCAGCTGCAATGCATCAAGGTCAACTGCTCTCACTCTCTATGTGCATAAAACTGATTTGGAGAGATGTCAAAGGTCAGGAATATTCCTCCTACTAAAACCAGAAATAGTAATCACACAGATATCACAGAGCCAGCGCTCTGAATCGTCATCACATGAATCCACGCAGCTAAAGCAGCACATAAACCATGATTTACTCTGAAACACTGCAGCCACGCACCGGGTCAGGACTTCCTGATTGAATTTCATCAATTTCATCAATAGAGTACAGAAAAGTCTTTTCTGTACTCAGATTCTTAAAAACTATACCAAATAAAAGTACTCTTAAATATCTATCTTTTGTAATTCCAACTCTGGAAATAACTCCAAGATGTAAAGAAGAAGGATGTGCTCGTAAAGACGTATGATTTAGAGACTGTAGCAATGACCAGGACAGAGGAAACTGAACGGGAGGCGGTGGAGCTCTGAACGTCTGAGTGAGCACAACGCACAGGACACCACAGGGAGGGGGCGCTCTGGAGGGACGGGTGAGGACAGAGCTGCAGGAAGGACAAGGATGAAGGACAGCCTGGAGGTTTGTGGATGCAGACAGGGAGGACATGCTGGACACTGCTGTGAAGAAGGACTCAAGAGACTGAAGATACATTCATTCCTCAGTGGGAGTACGCCAGAGGAAGAGGAAGGAAGCAGAAGGATGGAGGAGGAAGAGGAGGGACGATGAGGGACGCCAAACCAAGACAGAAGAAGAGCGAAGAGGTCTCAAAGAGGAGGAAGAAAAATAAGACCCAGAGAAAGCAGTATTTCATGACACACACACACACACACACACACACACACACACACACACACACACACACACACACACACACACACACACACACACACACACACACACACACACACACACACACACACACACACACACACACACACACACACACACACACACACACACACACACACACACACACACACACACGTTTGTACTCCACAGCTTCTGGTCCTAACGGCTGCTCCATGTCCCGCCCTCTCCACACACACTCCTGAGTGACAGTTTGAATGCAAAGCAGGCTGCTTCCTCCTGAAGTTTAGAGGTTCTCAGAGTGAAGTTTCCGTGGAGGAGGAGGAAGAGCGGCTTCAGCATGGCCACTGGTCACGCAGTGCCTCTGTTCTTAATTTATCGAGTAATTTAATCTTAATTTAACGACTGAACTGGATTTGATCCACAGTAGGCTCCCCGTCGAAACCAGGGAAACGTTCAGAAGACAGTTTAAACCTCGCTCAGAGTTTTACTTTGTCTTCTTTACCTTCAACTGAGTCAAGTGGAAAAACTCTGGTGAGAAAACATGTTGATCTGGTAGAATATGCTGAACTAAACTAAACTAAACTAAACTAAACTAAACTAAAACAAACCAAACCAAACTAAAGTAAACCAAACTAAACTAAACTAAACTAAAACAAACCAAACCAAACTACAGTAAACCAAACTAAACTAAACTAAACTAAACTAAACTAAACTAAACTAAACTAAAACAAACCAAACCAAACTAAAGTAAACCAAACCAAACTACAGTAAACCAAACTAAACTAAACTAAACTAAACTAAATTAAATTAAATTAAATTAAATTAAACTAAACTAAACTAAACTAAACCAAATTACACTAAACAAAATTAAACTAAACCAAACTAAATTAAACTAAACTAAACTATACTAACTAAATACTAGTTTAAACAGTTAAGTATCCACAAAGCTGCCCCAGGAGCTAGAATGCTGTGGGAAGTACGGTGCACTGAGCCCTGTCCTCTAATGTCTGAATGTTATTCCCTTTAGTCCGTTCATTGCTTTTCACCTGCTGTCCCCCCCTTCGAGGGGGAGTCTTCTCCAGTTTCAGTTGCTGACTCCACTATTACGAAGGCCTATGAACAAGCTCCGTCCGGACCGGGAGGACACCCCTGTCGGTCCTGCCCGTGGACTGGCTTCGGTTCTACTGCTGGGATCCGTGGTTCTTGTGCTGGACCGTCCAACGGACTGTCCTCAACATAGTCCTAGGCTTTACTTCTTATTGTCTCATGCTAGCTGTTGCCAAAGCTGTCCGTCCCTGGGAGAGGGATCCCTCCATACTGTGGTTCTCCCCAAGATTTCTTCTTCTCCCACTGGGTTTTTGGAGTTTTTTCTTGCCGGATGTGAGGGTCGAAGGCGGTGGTTGCTTCGTTCTGTCTCGTTACTGTAAATATTGACATATTACCATTATGCTTATTCACTGTTTTTACTTTTACCGACAAATGTAACATCTTGAAGCCCTCTGAGGCAACTGTTGTTGTGATACTGGGCTATACAAAAATAAATTGATTGATTGAATTGATTGAGAATATGGCAATACTGAGCTGCCCGAGTCAGCTCTGAGAGCGGACGCTCCGGAAAATGATTCTGACCGAGGGAACCAAACCCCTGCCTCCCCCCCTTCCCCTTCTGTTTTCCTCAGGTGGGCGTGTCCAGGTGTGTTCAGGAGTAATCAGCGGTAGTAATCAGCTGATGAATTTCACCTGCAGCCCGATTGCTACTCAACCCACTTCCTCGGAGCCCATCTTCCAGCAACCAAGCTGGTTATCTGCTCTTAACTGCTAATTATCTATAGAAAATGAAGCACAGGCGCTGTTAATGAATTATCATTTAGCATTAGCCTGAATAGCATTCAGTAATAAACTGAAAATGTATCGATATCAAAATTTACGATAATAACCGACATCATTCTGCTCATGTCGGTATAATCGGTATTTAAAAAAAAGAAAGAAAGAAAGGAAAGCCCTTTTCTGCTGTGTATGGCTGTGTTCATGTCCCTTTAAGATGCTGCACTACACGACTCCGCCCACTCCTGTTTAAAATCACAGTAACGAGATAAAGAAGCTGTCAGCAGAGCAGACAGACGCCGTCCAACCCTCTGAACATCCGAACCACGCAAACATGATCCCCGGACTCATAGCATGGTCACATGCTAGTTTAGCCGCTACTGGCTACTGGCTAACAGGCTAACAGGCTGCAGGGCTCCAGATTAAAGCTGGTCCGACTGTCCAGGACAGTAACACTCCTGATCAGCTGATTGTTGCTGCGGAAGCTCCTCATATCGTTTTATTTAATAAGGTCATATCTTCTGCTGTCGTGTTTGTTTACATCGTGCACTCCATCGTGCTAGGAGGTCTCGTCTGGACAGGGTCCGGGAGGAGGTCTGGTCTGGACAGGGTCCGGGAGGAGGTCTGGTCTGGACAGGGTCCGGGAGGAGGTCTGGTCTGGACAGGGTCTGGGAGGAGGTCTGGTCTGGACAGGGTCCGGGAGGAGGTCTGGTCTGGACAGGGTCCGGGAGGAGGTCTGGTCTGGACAGGGTCCGGGAGGAGGGACGTTTTACTGAGACAACCTGTGAACAACCTAGTCTTCATTTCAGACAAACCACACCAGGTTCACAAGACGACGCCTCTCCAATTCCCTACATCGCTTTAATGAAACAAGGAGAGCCACTGTCCTCAGATGGCTCTGTAGCTCCGACTAGTGGCAGGCATCTGCATGACAGTGGCCTTGTACACCAACTACACAGAGAGGGCAGACGTTTAATGTATTAATCCCATACATCTTTAACCTCTGTAGGCTATCGCATTCATATTAAACTTATATGGATCTGAAAATGTAAAAATATCCTTCTGAAACAGCTTTCACCTGAGTGGAGCCTCTGATGAGTTAGAGCTGGGCATGGAGCGTGTGCTGTCGAGCAGATACCAAACAAAATGGTTCAATAGGGGTGCAACGGTTTACGGTTTAAAACCGAACCGTACGGTACCCCCTGCACGGCTCAGTTCGCCTTTAAGAAGCACGCTTTTTCGGTTTTACAATTAATTTATTTCTAACAGCTGCGGGACGCATTCAGCGCCTGCTCTCCGGCTCTGCAGACAGCCCCTCCTCCCCTCCTCACCCAACTCTGTACAAAACCCCGTCCCGCTAGTTAATATGCAGTCACTCAAGCAGCTACTGTGCAATGGGAGGCGAGCACATGGCCGAGTGGGCGGAGTCTCTCACTGAGGAGCGAAGCTGGGCTCAGTGTCACACACTGAGACAGGAAGGAGAAAAACAAAAGAAAAGTAAGTTATGGCGAGCGGAGGGGCGAAGAGACCGGAGTCTGAAGAAGCACCGGCTTCCTTCAAATCTGCGATAAGGGGACATTTCGTTTTCCCTGTGGATTATAACGACGAGGGTTTACTGTCTCCACGGCCCCAAGCCGAGTCGTCCCTGACCTCGCCGGCCCCCGACCAACTCGGCCCCGACTGCCGATCAACTCGGTCCCAAGTAACTGAAAAAAATTACCAGTAAATTTGTCTGGTGCGCCGCCGCTGTGGAACCGGGACGAATCACACACAGGCCTGTCACATACCTGTCAATCAAAAAAGGGAAGGAGCGGCTGAAATAGCACAACAACCAACGAAAACAAGCATTGTTGTCACGTGAGTCTGCTGCTGTGTGCCGCATAGAAGTGACCATAAATCCATCAGTTTTCAACTTCTGATGGAGTTTATTATAAACATCATACATGGAGGACACACAGACATGAACAGGATGAAATGAAGTCATAAACTCTACAGACAGAGATTTTTATTGAGAGAATTGGTTTAAGGATGTATATTGTACTTGATTTCTATTGATATTATGGTTGTATGATTCTGATCAGCATTACTGTGATATTGTACTGTTATATCTATTATCACATGTTGTTATCACAGTTAGTATAATATTTTTGTTATATTTAAATCTTATAATTGCTATTATGACTATTATTGCCACTTATCTTTTAATCATCACAGTATTGCTGTTTCCATATTAATTATTATGTTGTATTTTATTTTGATAACCTAACCCTGATAACATGTATAAGCCATGTAATAGTTAAGACTAAGAGGCATTGTCATAATTTAGTTTTCTTAAAAGCAAAATAAAAGGAATCTTTTGGAAAGTCAAACTTCTTGTTTTTTTTAATGCAAAGCACGAACTGAAACCGTAATCCTGAAACCGAGATACAAACCGAACCGTGGGCTAACTGAACCGTTGCACCCCTATGGTTCAAAGCTAAAGATGAAGTTGATTCAGGAGGCAGGAGGGTTCCTGAAAATGAAGGCTATTATGTGAATGCGGTGAAACAACGTTCAATCAATCAGTCAGTCAGTCAGTCAGTCTTCATTGGTAGAGCAGCTTTCATCAGTTAAAAGCAACACAAAGAGCTTTCCAGGGTAAAACTACCTGAACGTCCAGACAGCTCTGGGTCTCAGTGGGGTTTTCAACATCTGCTGCTGCTGGTAGTAACAGCAGACGGTAGATCAGTCGGTCACTAGTTAATCTGGTCACAGCTCCATACAGAACTGGTGAACACAGAGTCAACAGTCAAAAAGCGTGAGTTTGCTTTAAAAGACATATTCGAGGATTCTCCGCCTATTTCGTACAACATGGCCGATTTTCCACTTTTGGAGCGCTGCGCACGTGCGGCTCCCTCCATGAGGACTGTGGGAGCGCGCACGTCAGCCGCATGTCAGTTTGTTTACATCGGCACAGCTGGAGCATCGTCTTTCCGCATAGGATTAGAACACATTTGTAATCATGTCGGACTCTTCTTCCAATCGTACACAAGAATACGATCCATAAAGTAGAGTCTTACGTGTTTATGCAACAGAAACGCATCTGAATGAGATAATCAGCAGGTTACCTGTCCAGCAGAAACTTCCCCTCGTCATGATCAGTCCTAAATCCCTTTGTGCTTTGAATGTCCGCCACTAGGGTTGGGCGGTAATAAGGTATACCGGCGGTGTCTTTCAAAAGCAACGGTATCAGTTCTAATACCGTCATTGAAAATAAATGCAATGCAGTTATATAGAAGACAAAGATTAAATATAAAATATAATTTATTCAATGCCTAAAAATGATTCTTTGTCCAGCAGCACTTATATGTGGTTGAATTTTCAGTTTTACTTTCACAGTAGTTTAATTTTGGAGACTTTTGATTAAGTTTATGAATATGACGTCATCACGTGACAGCGAGAGAGCGAGAGAGGGAGAGAGAGAGAGGGACAGAGCGAGAGACAGAGAGAGAGAGCGGGAGAAAGATGGCGAGTCACGCAGCGAGTGACCTGGTCCCAAAGCAGACCAGGACTGCAGCAGACTGGCAGTATTTCTGGTTCCGAGCTAACGAGAAGGGAGAGCGGTGTGCTGACCAGGCAGTTTGTAAATTGTGCAAAACGAAGGTGATTGAATTTAATTGATGTGTGCGCGGCGCATTCTGCAAAAAAGCTGTTCTGGTTAATTTAATTGTTTGACTGTTGTATTTACACCTTTTTAGAAGCTGCTCTTTTTTGTTATTTAAAGTTGTTCAGGTTGTGATTTTAATTTAACTGATGTGTGCGCAGCGCATTCTGCGCAAAAAACTATTCTGGGTAGTTATGATAATTGTTTGTTGTATTTGCACTTGCTAATAAAAGTTGTTAATATTTTGCACATTATGTTGTTATGGTTTCATTATTAGTGTTTGGTATTCAGTTCAGTGTTTCCCCTGGGATTGGCCCCTTCCGGGGGGGGGGGGGGGGGGGGGGGGGGGGGGAGTCATGTCATAATATGTTCTTTTTTCATTCTAATTAGAGCTGGGCAACAATTAATTGCACCCCAATCCTGGAGTTAATCACGATTAAAATGGCTCATTTGAAGTCTGCCGATTCCATTCAAAATGTGTGTGTTACATAAATAATTTTACAATTCATCAAATATGATTTATAATGGCTAAAACTACCAAGTCTTTACCAAGATTGCCCCCACACACACACACACACACACACACACACACACACACACACACACACACACACACACACACACACACACACACACACACACACACACACACACACACACACACACACACACACACACACACACACACACACACACACACACACACACACACACACACACACACACACACACACACACACACACACACACACACACACCCCAATAGCAGGGCAGATGAAAAATGGTTTGAAAAATAAGTTTCTTATGAGCGCTCACTTCCTCAAACTTCATTCTATCTCCAAGACAGCCTGAATTCAGTCACGCCGAATTGTGCCTCATACTGACCTTTATTAAGCCTGATTGTGTGTTGAAGGTAAATGTACTTTATTTTGTGTGTTTTCAGCTCCTGAAAAACGCCCAGCTGGCCGAAACACTGCACCGACAAAACTCGCGATTTAAGTTTCACTTTCATTTTCTTCATATTTGCGCTCCTGATTTCAGTTTGTGCCTCATACCAGCATTTTCCTCCTGATTTTTCTGATAATTCGGCCGAGTTCAATATGGCAAATAATGAGGAATGGAGCGTGTTTCACCTCTCAAAGTGCATGTGTTTTTGTTTTGTTTTTTTTGCGCTCAGCTGGAGCAGTGAGGCTCTCCTCCTCGGGGCACACACACTAGCTTGCAGCGGCGCGTCTCCTGTGAGGACAGCATGTGGAGCGGCCTTTATGCAGGAAAACTAAAGTTTGCGTGTAAAAAAGTAACAATTGTTTTAACCCTTTAAGCTCGGGGCCATTTTCGCCTAAAAGTTCAACTAAAGACGTACCCAAAGTAAACTGAATGCTGTTCTTGAACTGTTTGGAGTACATGCATGGTTGGGTCTCATTTGAAAGCTGACAACCTGTATTTTCACCCAGTGCAGTCAGAATTACTCTAGGTGCTACTGCCACAGATTTATTTATGTTGCAGCACACTGAATTAGGATGAATTTCATTCTCGCCTGAATTTTTTCCCTCTTAAAACACCTGGAAATAAGTGTGGAAGCACTGTGCGAGCTTGAAAACACAATTTTGCTAAAGCCTGGGGTCTTACATAGTTCAGGTCAAAATGTCAGAGCAGTACTACAAGAAATGAGTGTTTCACACATGTATTTGTACTGCTATGCCCCGGCGGGGTCAATTTTGGACATCCTCTGTATACCCCCTGGATGCCCTCTGTACAATGGTATATGTTGGTTTTTGGCCCGTTTTTATATTATTTTCACTCCAAAAACTCATAAAGTACTCAAAAAATCACTTCAGATAGGCTTCAGTGTGGGATAAGGCCCTCAGATTGAGAGGAGCAGGGACAGACAGCAGGTGCATCCATCAGCAGATATCTGAGAAGTCACAAAACCCCGCTAGCGGGCCAGCCAGCCATTCAGCAAGCTCATTGGCTACCAGCCCTGTCAGTCAAACGTTTCTACCGACGTGATTGGCTCAGAATACGTTGATTACGAGTGATGACGACCGATGACGTGGCTCCATCAGTTTCGGCAGCGGTTGGCTGGTTAGCCATCGGAGGGAGGGATGAGTCACTTGATTGGTTGAAATTTGACGAATAAGCAACGGAAACCGATCAGTCGCCATATTGGATATCCTCAGAGTGAGGGAGAGACGTCTGGATGTTTTTATCTGATAAAAAAAATGGATTATTATCGGACGCGCACGCGGAGAGACGCGCCGCGTGCGCGCGCGGTGGCGCGTCTAATTCTGGATTATTTGCTTATTTCAAGACATGTTTTGGACAAAAGGCTATACTTTCTAGCTTTGCCTGGATGCATACGCTTGTACTGTGGCAGTTTTTGCTGGATTATCTGGATTATGGATCATCTGTGATCAGTTATGAGCCTCCAAAGGTGAGTTGCGCTGTTTACTTAATTTGCTGTATGTTGGACAAATGTGTTTATATTACCCGCTGTGGTAATCACATCTGAAAGTGGTTTATACCAGCGGATTCATGAGAATATCAGCTTTCTAACGGTACATAGTACGTCTGTGGAATATGCTAAATAATTAATAAATGATCGGGAGAAGTTGACCGGCCCGCCGGCGGGCCGGTCTGAGCTTAAAGGGTTAATTTAACTTGACCTTCTGGGGGGGCGGGGGGTGCCGTTGGGGGGCGGGGCGCCCCCCTAATATAATGGTAGGGGAAACACTGCAGTTTCAGAACGGTGTAGGGACAAGCCAACAGTTTGGTGATGCCTTCAGAGCCTTGAGTTATATTTTTTTAATTAGTCACGGTAATACCGGATACCGGGGTAAAATGTGGAGACAGTATGACGGTATCAAAATTTGGATACCGCCCAACTCTATGCGCCACCTCGTAAAGGAATCTGCGAGTAAAACACGCGTTCTGCCTTCTTTTCTACGGCCTTTCTTCTATCCTCTGCCATCTCAAACAATGGTCTTTTTTTGTGGCTCGCCATCTTCGGAGGTGTTCACAGGAGGAGCAAGCCGCTTCTGAATGAGGTGCGCTGGTCACATGTCACTTCCTGAACAATGCTCTGCACATGCGGCTCGAAACCAGAGCGGCACAGAGGTGGCAACTCCACATGACATGTCATCACACAAACGTGTTCCCACATTGACTGGCATTATGACTGCCCAATCACGAGTTGGAACCACACAATTCTGATTGGTTCTAAGGATCCTCCACTATACCTTTAATGCTTCCCCCGTTGCAGCAGATTGATAATAAATCCTCTTAAAGGTGCATTAAGGAGTTTGCACGTTTTATGTGAAACAGCGCCCCCTGCAGGCCTTGGGCGTAATGCAGCTTAGTGAAAAATTCGTCCCTGTGGCTCGTGTGCACGGAAGAGGGAGACTCCTTCCTCGCTCGTTTAGAAACGCTCAAGTAAGATTTAGGTTTCTTCTCCCTGGTGGAGTCTGTGGAGCTGTGGCAGTGCTAGAAGCCAGTCTGTTCTGACTTTCTGGAAGATCCTGCTCAGTTGTTGCTCACTAAGCATCTGGCGGAGTAATGGCGGACAAAATGAAACCTAACTCAATCAGGTCAGCCGGAGCGTGCATTACGTCATTCCTCTCAAATTCTCCCCAAAAACACTCTGGAGCCGGACCGGCACTGCAACTTTCAAGTGACAATTTAGCGCTGTTAGAGGTACTGGTAATGAATATGTCAGGGCACATTGTACACATCATTAAAAACATGTAACATATTTATGGTGGAAAATAAGTATTTTTAAAGTTGAAAAACTCTTTAATGCACCTTTAAGGAATGAAGTTACTGATGTCTTTGTTTCAGAACATCATTAAGTCACGGCTCCTAATGATTAAAGTGTACAGTCCAACTCAGAATGTGTATTGTTAAAACTAATTATGTAAAGAGGAAAAAACAGACAATATATTCATCAATCGCAGTTATTTGTCTGACAGCTAATCGTCTCCAGTGGAGCAGAATGGTAATGGATGACCGGAGCAGAGACCGTCTGAACAGCAGCCCAAAACCAAGCCGGATTTTTGCGTGTCTGACAACAACCTTCAGCGTGTGACGGGGTGACTGAGGACTTCAGACCGTTCTGGATCAGGGAGTTCACCACCATCTGCCTGCAGGACAGCACAGCGCTAACGGCATTAACCTTTCTTAAACCATCACTCCCAACGGAGACACAAAGCGTGGGAAGATTCAGAGGAAGCCTGGAAACAAAGGAGGGGACACCTGGTCCAGCGTGGAACAACAAGAGGAAAACATGATCCCTCTCCACCCTGAGCCACGCCCACAGCACCAGGACGACCGGCTCACCTGCAGGGTGGCGGGAGCCCCCAACCAGCGGAGCAGCAAGAGCCACCTGCGGGGAAAGGAGGCTGCTCCTCCTGATCTGTCTGAACTGACTGAGCCAGGAGAATATAACAGAGCCAAACTTTAATGTAGAAGTGTCCCAGACGACTCAAAAAGATATCCAACATTCACTCGCCAAACTTCTGTTTTTATTGACGACGGTCATCACGGTGTGTATTCACTGGCTCCAGCGTTTGAAGGCTGAACCCAATCGAGTACACTGCAGACGATCCAGTCCTACCTCGCCCTGCCAAGGTTTGAGAACCTGAGGAGAGCCTGCATGAGCTGACACACAGCGCCGAGGAGGACAGGTTCAACGCCAACATCTCACACACCTGCTGCTGCCGTCCCGGAGGACGATAACAGCACTGGTTTGATTGCAGCTGGTGACATAAAGAGCTTCAGAATCGCTGAGTTTAAATGAGATTGTGTCAATGTGAGAATCCACATTTCTTTAACGATTCATCGTGAAGCCTGATGAGAAACCCTGATGCACATCATGCCTTCTCACAGTGGTGCAAAACTGACAGAAACCACGTGGCTTCAGTTCCTATGGAACAGAACTCCAGTTTTTCTTGTTTCTGAGGTAAAACCATCAATCAGGAGCACTAACTGGAAAAAAGACCAGAAGTAAGAAGTAATACAATAATCTGAATAAATAAAAGCATACTTCCCCACACTTACTGCTTCCTTCAGTTTAAAAGTGCTAAAGAAAAAGCAGAACTCTTTTCTGCAGAGATAATAGCTCCATTCCATCTAATGTTCAGCAGCTTCAAGCTTTGCAGAACTTCAAGCCCTAAATGTGTGTATTCTACCGTCTGCCTGCCTGAGACACAGCAGTTCTCCTCTCGCCAGTAATTCATCCCCTTTTATTTATGTCTCTTCTGTCTTTGACCTCAGGAGGAAGCGCAGCTTACTGCGGGTCAGCTGGTCGTTTGCTTCCTGTACGACACCAGGAAAGATTCTGGACACACCACCTTCAGTGGTTTCAAACACTCTGAAGATTAATGCTGAACGATGGAAAGGTGGATTTTGAAGTCAAACATCAAACAAGAAAGTGCTGAGTTCCAGATTCTTCTGAATATTCCTCCTGCCTGGCCGATGTGTCTGAGCCGTCAGCTGGGCGATCTGGAGGCGAGGCTGGGGAACAGGAAGTCATCTTCTTGAAAGTGAGTCTGACTGGAATTATAGCGAGAATGACTCAAACGACAGACCGTCTTGACTCTTTAAGACATGAGGCAAGTCAACTGGGACAAGTTCTGGAAGCGTCCTCAATGGACCGCCGTGTCCATCAAATGGACCGCCGTGTCCACCAAACGGACCGCCGTGTCCACCAAACAGACCGCCGTGTCCACCAAACAGAAAGCCCTGTCCACCAAACGGACTGCCGCGTCCACCAAACGGACCGCCGCGTCCACCAAACGGACCGCCGCGTCCACCAAACAGAAAGCCCTGTCCACCAAACAGACCGCCGTGTCCACCAAACGGACCGCCGCTGCGTCCACACGGCGCTGTGAGAGCTGAAGCGAGTCCCTACCTGTGTCTGTGCTCGTCGTGTCCTCCCTGTCCGTGTATGACCACCTGTCCCGAGGCGTGCTTCCCCTCTTTCGGCGTGTCGATGTGAGGGATGAGCACGTCCTCCAAGCCCAGGTCGAAGCGCTTGTGCTTGGAGTTGTCCGGGAGGAAGAAGAAGGCCCCGAAGCACAGAGTGATGAAGGCACTGAGAATCAGCAGGAGGATGAACTTCTCCGACAGCCTCAAGGTGGCGCGGTGGTGCGGGAAAGAGGAGGCGCCCGGCGACAGGGTGGGTATCCTGCGGCCCGACAGCGGCAGCAGCGCCGGCGTCGTCATTTTGGACTGGTGAAACGCTGTGAACTCAGGGAGGGGGCTGGAGGGGGGCCGGAGGGGGGCGGGGGAGGCGGGGTGGGTCTACGGGTGCCACAGGTGTCGTCGTAGCAGCATGCACCGCCCGGCTGACTTTATTATCTCATCCCTGCGTGGGTACGTCCAGAGAGCGAAAACGGCCCAGGTCCCTCGGCGCAGGAGTGACGAGTCAGCAGGAAAACGGTCATGACGACTCTGGGAGAGGAGCAGAGAGAAGGGACACGTTACTCTGTTATCACGGAGGGCAGAGCTGCTGTCAGACAAGGCTCAGAAAATTCATCTACAGCTTCGTTACTGGAAACCTGCCACCATTTTATCATTCTCTCTCTTCATTCCATCCCCTCCATCCTCCAGCAGACAGTCAGCACTCTGTTCTGTCAGGACAGAGAAGCTGATGGCCTTTATAGTCGTTCCTTTGCTTGTCACTCCTCCACCTAGCAGCATGTCCCTGGTAAGCGCTGGTATCGTCTGGGCTAGCGCTCCTGACAGGCTTCTATTGAGCCCAACAGCTCCCAATTACAATCAAACATGCTGACGGCTCCGGAAGACGCCGTGTCACATATCTGCTGGGAGCTGAAATATTAAGAGTAATAAACAATCCTGTCCCGAAGCCGCGGGTGAATTTAACAACATGTCATCTAAGAACAAATCTCTCCTTTTTTCCCCCCGCGCTCACACAGAAACACTTAATCCTTCGGCTGTGAGAGAAATGACAAACATATTGTCCAGCGAGCTTTGAGGGGAGGGAGAGGCGGTGCGATATCTGCGTGATCAGCTGCCCTTCGCAGAATGAAAGCAGCTCTGCTGCTGCTGCGTCCTGCCTCCAGCCTCCAGCTCGTCCTGATGAGACTACATCCACTGGAATGACAATTTACTGTCGTCTGGAGAACAGGCAGCAGCCTGAGTGTGTCCCCAGTGCTGCATTACATCTGAATGGTAATCTCTCATCTCACACACACTCATGTGCCTGAAGGAGCTTGAATCCAGTCCAAAACCTGGAAGGATGGATGAGGATCAAGACGTTTCTATGAAAGCTAGCATAACAACAACCCCGGCTCCAGAAAACCTGCCAGTCTGGCGTCGACGGCGTCGTCCTCAGCATCCCCAGCACCGCCGACACGACCCGGGTTCACTCCCCGACCCGACGAGTCTGCGCGAGCTGATTAGCCCAAACACAATGCTAGCTAACCGAGCGAGCTAGCTCTGCTAGTGCGAGCTAGCAGCACCGAAATACGCAACAGAGGCGATAAAAGCCGACGGGGGAGCGGCGGAGCGGGGGACGAACCGCCGACACGGGCAGCCGGGGCCGGGGGCCGCGCCTGCGTGTCGGTGGCAGCCTGTCTGGGGCGAGCCGAGCGGCGACGCTGCGCGGCTAACGCCATGCTAGCTGGTCGGGTCTGACAGCGGCGGGCTCCCTCCCGGGCGGACGCCGCGCTGCATCACCACCTTTTCTCTTTTGCGGGGTGAAAATCGTCGATGCCCGGCACGGTTCCCGGTCCGCCGGTGTCCTCATGTCCACGAAATGTCCCGACACTGTCCGGCCGAACGGTTCACGGCCACATAGCGTTCGGAGCTCGGCGGGCCGCTGGGAGGATGCTGGCCGCTCCGGAGGGCTGCGGCGACGGACTGAACGGAGCCCCGCTGCCGCTGAAGCTGCCGCTGCTCCGGGATCCAGCACCGGCTAACAGCCTGCCCGGCTCAGGGACCGGCCGCCAGCCACTCCCTGGAGAAAAAACGAAGCGTAACAGCCACGGCTGTGTTTCCGCACGAAACAAATACCTCCCCACGTCTGTAAAAACGTTTCTCTTGGAAAAAACATTTCATATGTTTTTTCTTTCATGTGGGCGATTTTTTTTATTCAAATCTGCATGTTTTCACAACCTCTTCGTTGAAAATAATTTAGTGAATACCCCTTACTGAGAAGTACAGATTCTGAAAAACTCCAATAATAAACATAATTTCCTTTTTTTCCTGTTCGTTATAGGGTTATCCTTTTCATGGACGTGTGCACACATCACTATAACTGCTGTTCATATAATACTGAGTGAAGGATCATTTTTATGTCACACATAAACCATGCATGTAGAGATAGGCATAAATATAACCGCAGTTCATATTTATGTACCTATGTCAGTACAGCTATAATGTATAAAAATTCATTCACACCAGGCACACACACACAAACAGTGATCCCGAAATGCATATTTGATCCTACACCTTCTCTTGTATCTCCTGTTCGATTATCCTCCTGATAAACAAAACTAGTGTTGTAGGACTCAATAGAGCAGTCTTCGTCTTGAGACCAGCCTCACTTTTCAAGATCTTGGCTCCTAAAAGTCTCAGATTTGTCTCGACCTTGTCTCTCTTGTCTCAGTCCTTTCTTAGTCTTGTCTCGGTCCTTTCTCGGTCTTGTCTTTATCATCAGCTCACACCGGTTCATATCTAAAGACAAGTGTTTAAAGTTTTTAGTCGCAGCACAGCCCATTCTCAAACTGAGATGTAACAAGGACTTGTCAATACACTGCCATGAACCAGCACAGATTCCAGCTTAAACCAAACACCTGAGAGGCCAACAGCAGAACAGGAGCAGAGCTTTCAGCTACCAGGCTCCTGTCATGTGGAACCAGTTTCAGTCTCTGCTTTAAGACCTTTCTGTTTCGTAAAGCTTCTGCTTCAGGACTCCCTGGACCGCTTTCTTAATGAAGCTGCTGTAGGTTACGAGTGCTGGAGAACCGAGCTGAGCTTCTCTATTCTCCTTCCTCACTCCACGTTTCACCACTACGTGGCATTAACCATTGCCTCTCTCTCTCTCTCTCTTTCTTTCTCTCTCTCTCTCTCTCTCTCTCTCTCTCTCTCTCTCTCTCTCTCTCTCTCTCCCTAGGATCTCAGGTTTATGATCCGTGTCTCCCACATCAAACAGATAATACAGTAAAACACAAACCTTCACCACAATGGTATACACACACACACACACACACACACACACACACACACACACACACACACACACACACACACACACACTGGTACCACCGAGCTCTTTCAACAGCTGGCTCCATCTCTCCTCTCCAGTGTTTGTTCTCTCAGGGTTTTTATTAAAAAGTGTTTCTCAGCCACTGTCCAGTTCTTCTGCTTGTTTTTGACTTTCCTGTGTCCCGACTGTGCACGCCACACATCACTACATACGAGGGAACGCATGTGTGGAACCAATAATCCCTGTTTAATCCGCTCCGCTGTCAGGCAGCATTTATATGACAGACGGAGCAGATTATTGATCGGTGAGAACGACCTCGAACAATCACATCTGAAACACAATCCACTCCAAGTGAAGCGGATCGTCTCAGGTGTTCATATGAACCTTTTACAATCTGCTTCACCTCCAATCCGATTATATGGGGCCCATAGAAACACGGCCACTGCCTCCCAGCCTCCATTGTCAGGAGTAATACTTAACAGAGAGAGGCACTGCCATGGTGTCCTGTGGGAAACTGTAACTTTATAACAGATGGAACATGCGTTTATTTCATTATGTCTTTAGGTCAGGAGAATTTGACATGCTGTTTAACTTGCCATTTTTAAAATCTTGCGAAGTACTCTACACATTTTCCCAGATGCATTGGAATTTAACATGGTCAGTGTATTCGATCTGTGTGACCTGACTGTCTCTGCATTGTGATAAACTCAGACTTGAATAAAACAGTCTTTTCTCGTCTTTTGAAACGACGATACTGAAACAGACCCACTACCGCCCCCTGCAGTCACAGATTCTGACGGGTCACGGATTTCGGAGTAACACCAGTGGCTGTACATTGAATCCATTTGGTGGAACCATCTCCATGGTTTTTGGTTTGCGCCGCTCTTTGATTTATGGTCCTTGTTTTCTCTGTAGTCGCTCCAGATTGTTTCAGTTTTCCTCTGCATTGGGTTGAGGTCTGGTGGGATCCGTGGTCTGCTATCGACTCAGCACAGCTGTCTGTGCATTTACCACATGTCAGGGCGATATCCAGGTAAATGCAGGACAATTTGACTTTAGGCATGTGGGCCCGATGGACAACCTTCAATTGTATCAAGCAATGGCTTATACAGAGTGAAGATTAGCAGATTGAGGCAATAATGGAGTCCCACAGATCAGCAGGTATTGTCTGTACCAAAACATGTTCTCAAGCTGCTTCGATCCTGTTCAGAGGTTTACGTTTCACCCAGGGCTTCCTGTGCAGAGCTGCCAGAGCATCTTGAGACAAAGGGTCAAAGGATAGAAGAGTGTCAGTTGGGTTGGCGTTGGGTTCGTCAGGGTAATGAGTCAAAGCAGAACCTGTATTTTCTCTGATCTGGGAATGTGACACCTCTCTGGATCCGCAGCCTCAGAGTATGATGAGCAACCGGATTCTCTGTTGGTTTTGTTGAGGAGTGTGAGTTGTGAGGTGGAGCACCGGGGAGTGCTGGGAGGGAATGTCCTGGCAGGGTTTGGTCCTCAGAGAGGCTGGAGCTGACCGTACTGCTGGGCTGGAGCTAGAAGTGAACCCACGATGAGAGCCAGTGGTAGTGAAGTCAGGGAGCTCCATGCCCCCATCGCCTTGGTGTCTCTAAAGGAGGCACGGGTTTTTATGGTTCCACTGAAAGAAGAGACGAACAAATCTAAAGAAGAGAAGGATTTTGGGATGACTGGCTCGCATTGGAATAAATATGCAATTTTGGGGAGAATACTCATTTTTATGGAATTTATACAGTCAGCAAGGGACCATGTGAGAGAGGACCACTGCTGTAGATCTTCACCTGTTTTTAACAAAGCCACAAAGTTTTCTTGAAAAAGTTTTTTTTTTTTCTTTTTTTTCTAATTTTCTTATTTACTTCTCCAAAGCCAGTGACTTGGCTATTTTCAATTTGAAACGGTATGCTGTTGTTATTTAGATCAAATTCTTCCATGTTAATTAGAAAAAGTTTACTTTTGTGTAGATTTATCTTGTATCTCGATATCGGTACTCAGTGGATACAAAGACGCTGCTGGTCGTGAATTTGACAGATCTGAACTGTTTAACAAAGGTCATCTGCCTAAAAGGAAACTTTATGATCAGTCCCTTCTCCTCATCTCAGTAATTCCAGGCTGTAGTGAAGGACAGGGTTGGTACTGGGTCAAAGAGAGCTGGCCTTAGTGGGCAGCCTGGACCACTCCCATGTTCTAGAGCCGGATTCCTCAATTAGCGGACTGTGGTCCACGACGTGCTGTGGACCCAGGGCAAATGGCACTTTTCCACAAAAAACGAAAAAAAATCCTTTTTTAAACATATTATTTTATTAATCACCAATCTATCACGATGTGCTTCTATTCCATCGCTAATTTTTGTTTCATTTTTAGTCAAATATCTCTCATGTTTCCACTTCTGTTGCATGTGCTCAGCGCCCTGCGTGCTGTGTGTGTGCGTGTGTACGTGCATGCATGTGTGTGTTTGAGAGAAGACAACGATGCGCTGACTGGCTGAGAGAGCGTGCATGCTGCCACCAACATGGGACGGACGGCCGCCGCCGTGGCCGTACAAGGGGCGCCCCCACGCTCCGTGTTCAGTGTGAGCACTGCTCTGCGGCACGCTCCGTCGCACCGCACTGCTCGGCACTGCCCAGCATCGCTCAGTATCGCTTGGTATCCGCCCCCCCCCCCCCCCCCGCTCCCGCTCGGGTTCATCTAGGGCGCCTGAGAAGCCCGGACCCATGCTTTTTTGGAAAAAAACAAATGTGGACCTTGAAGATTTGTATTTGAGAACCCCTGTTCTAGAGCCAACAGTTGAGAAATGATACCGTCAGTTTGAACTGCCACAGTGGGAGTTCGATCCAACCTATACATCAGGGATGGGCAACTGGCAGCCCGCAGGCCGCATACGGCACCCTCACTCCGTACAGCCCTTAAAATAATTTTTGAAAATGATAAAAAAAAATGTGTGTTTTGCCGCACTGATTCAGTTGTAATGACATACTTTGGCCGCCAGGTGGTGTGCTTGGTCTGCTTGGAGACCCGACTGTGGTGTGTTAGGAATCACCCACGGAAACGGAATATCCATTTTTATGGTCTTTATTCAACACACTTTTTTGGCTCCAACATGCTTCCGGATTTTCTCTTCTAATCTCGCGAGTGTCGCTACTCTAGTCTCGCGATAGACTGTATTATTTATCAGAACACTACATCTTCCCTCTTTTTAACAATGAACTTCCTGAAGGCAGACTTAAAAGAAAATAAATCATATCTACATCACTGTAGCTATACTATGTTGAGAGGTAACTTATCTCCACATGTTAACATTGAGTATTCTCTTCTCTTAAATCACAATGCAAAAATAAACTTCTGCTGTATGTACTGTAAATTCAAAAATAATTCAAAAATAATTCACCCTTCCCTCTTTTTAAACAACAAAATCACCCCGTTCCCCGAAAATCAAAGTCAAGAGTTCAGGTAGACATCACATAGTCCTTCTGCCACACAGGTGGAGACCTGACGTGAGTCGACTTCACGGGAACATCAGGTGATGGCACTGCTGCCATGGGCTCTGGACCTGTGGAACGGGGGAAATGGGTGGTTATGGGAGCGGTGACTGGGACAGACACAGCCACCGCCAGACTCGAATTTGGATTGGAGGGGCCGCTGAGGCTGACATCCCCAGTGAACTTCTTCACATGAGCGGCATTTCTCATTTTGGGTGGGCTGTAGGGCTGTTGGATTATGACTGCATTTCCTTGTTTACTGATGACTTCGTATGGCTGTGACTCAAAGTTTGGGTCTAGCTTGTTGGACTTGTGTTGGTTCTTGCAAAGAACGGTGTCTCCTGGTTTTATTTCCTGATCTTTGGCTCCTCTTCTCTGATCAGCAGCAATGCTGCGTTTCAACTTATTCAGAGCATCCTTGTCATGAATTTCTTCTGAAGCTGCGGCATGACGTTCCTCACTGTCAGCAGGCATACCCGTGAAGCTGGGCAGTTTGTCACGGACCTCTCTGTTCATCAACAGCTTTGCCGGGGACACTCCAGTGACAGTGTGAGGAGTGGTGCGGTAGTGAAACAGAAAACTCTTCAGTGTGACCCTCCAGTCTTTCTTTTCAATCTTGGCTATCTTCACTGATTTCAGAATTGTCCTGTTTAACCTTTCCACTTCCCCATTTGACTGAGGCCAGTATGGCACTCCTTTCAGTTGCTGGATGCCATGCGCAGTGAGGTAATCATGGAACTCTCTGGATGCAAATGGCTGTCCGTTATCACTTCTCAGATGCTTGGGGTAGCCATGAATCTGGAACATCATTTCGAGGGCATTAATCACATTGGTGGCGTTTGTGACTCTCATGTAGGCAACCTCAGGCCATCTGGAGTAATAATCAATGACAACAAGCAGGTAGTTACCTTCAGAGATGCTCAGTAGATCAACTGCTAGGTAAGTCCAGGGTTGGTCTGGTAAGGGTGTGCGCTCTAACTCTTCTGGTGGAGCGTTCTTGCCAATCACTTGACATGGGTAGCACTGCTTTACTTTCTTCTCAACCATTTTGTCCATCTCGGGCCACCAGACTTTAGTTCGCAGTCGGTTCTTTGTTCTTACAATCCCTTGATGTCCTTCATGTCCTAGCTCTAGAACATGTTCTTGCAGGCCCTCGGGAATCACAATCCTACTTCCTCGCATGACCAGCTGTCCAGCCGTCCAAAGTTCATCTTTGACCGCCTGGTATGCTGTGCCTTTAAAGTAGGTCCAGTCATTTTCCTGTATTGCTTGACGTAGCTTGGAGATGTTTGGATCATCCTTTGAAACCTGCTCGATCTCACAAGGTGTTAGATCATGAGGTGTGGAATCTTTGATGACGCTGTAGATGTATTCATCTGTTTCTCTTTCCTCAGCTCTGTCGGAGCAGCCAACGGGTTGACGACTCAGGGGGTCGGCCTTGTTGGTTCGGCCGGGAATGTGGACTACCTGGTAGGTGAACTGCTGCAAGTACAGCAACCACCGTTCCACTCTGGCTGATGGAGGCAGTGAGTTTGGTGATAGCACTTTCACCAGCGCTTTGTGATCTGTGAGGATCTTGAATTCACATCCGATGAGGTACAAGCTGAACTTTCGACAGGCCCAGAATACTCCGAGAGCTTCTCTTTCGAACTGAGAGTAGCGTGTCTCAGTGGGTGTCAGTTTCCTGCTGGCGTAATACACTGGCTTCCAGACCCCATCTGTCTGTTGTTGCTCTAGAATAGCGCTTACGCTGATGGGGGAAGCATCACAGGTGATTCGGGTCGGTCTTCCAACTGAGTAGTATGCCATGACAGGGGCATCGATCAAAGCATCTTTAAGCCTGTCAAACGCACACTGTTCCTCCTATTCCCATTTCCACTCAGCATCTTGCTTAGTGAGCTCCCAGAGAGGCGCAGTTATTGTGGCGAACTGTGGGACGAACTTTGCACAGAACTGGGCCAATCCGAGGAAGCTGCGCATTTGTGACGCGTCAGTTGGTGGGGGAGCATGCGCGATGGCCTTGACTTTTTCACCTGACACTTTCAGGCCTTCTTGTGATAGGACATGACCCATGTAGTTGATGGATGTCAGTTTGATCTGGCACTTCTTCTCATTGACTGTCAGTCCTCTCTCAGCTAGCCGCTGCACCATGGTAGCCAGCCTTGTGTCATGTTCTGTTTCGGTGCTGCCAACTACAACTATGTCGTCCGACATGTTGTACACGCCTGGGCAGTCTTTGATAACCTGGCTGATTATCTGTTGGAATTTTTCAGAGGCCATGTTCACTCCGAACAAAAGCCTTTTGTATCTGTAGAGTTCCCCAGGTGCGGCGAATGTGGTGATTTCTCTGGAGTCGGGGTGGAGCTCTACTTGGTGATACGCCATGTTGAGGTCGATTTTGGAGAAGTACTTCCCACCGGCCATTTCCTGGATGGTTTCGTCGATGGTGGGTACCGGATGACGTTCACGGACGATGGCCGCATTGGCCCTCCTCATGTCAATGCAGATTCGCACATCTCCATGTTTGTGATCATTTTCTGGTTTTTTCTCCACAGTGACTAGTGGATTCACCCAATGAGCTGGTTCTGTCACTCGCTCAATGACGTCCAAGTCCACTAGCTCTTGTAATTTTTCAATGACGCGCTGTCGTCTGTTGAATGGAATCCTCCGCACGGGCTGAATCACGGGAGTGACTTTTGGGTCAATTTTAAGTCTGAGCTGGTAGTTCTTGAGTTTCCCCAGTCCAGTAAAGACCTGAGGGTACTTTGTACGTAGGCTTGACCATATGTCAGTTCCAGAACAGCTCAGGATGTTGGCGTCGATGCCGACTCTCAACAGTCCTAACTCTTTGCTGGTCCTGCTGCTTAAGAGTGATGCTTGTGCTTGTGGCACCACGAAGAATGACGCACTGGCATGTCGTGTTGTGTTTGGGACTTCAACTTCAAGTGTGCATTTTCCTAAGAGCGTGAGGGCTTGCTTGCTGGCATACGGATATAGTTTTGTAGAAGCAGGTTGCAGGCTGATTTCAGGCCTGGCCTTCTGTAGCCTTTTGAAGTCATGCACAGACAGCGTGTTGTGGTGAGCACCAGAGTCTATCACCATGGGTAAGATGTAACCGTTCAGGCGCAAATCTATGGTGTCCTCAGCTTTAGATATCTTGAATAGGTCACTCCGTGAGCCGTTGCTTTCTCCTTCTTCTACCCTATGTTGGCCCTTTTTACTTCGGCATTTGCTTTGCTTTGGATCATCCTTGCTGCGACCTGAGTCTCTGCGGTGACCTTGTGCGCTTGGCTTGTCATCCTGGTTTGATTTGAATTTATCTTTGTGAAAACAGAGATCATCAAAGTGTCCCTTTTTCCCACAGTGGCTGCACTTGTGGTTCTTGAATCGGATGCATTCACGACCTATGTGTCCTTGCGCCCCACACTTGTAGCACCCAGACTGTGATGGTGCCTTGGGCTTAGGTTTGGGCTTTGCTCTGCCTGAGACATGGTTTGTGTTTGCTGGAGAACTGAGAATTAGTGCCTCCTTGTGGTGGTATGAGCCAATTACTTGAATAAGGCGTTCCAGTGTTAGATTATCCTCTCTGTATAATTTGGCTTTTAACTCAGAACTTTTAATGTGCAAAAGTACCTTATCTCTTACATGGTTATCAGCTTCAGCGTCGAAGTTGCATGTTTTCACTTGTACTTTTAGGCGTGTGATGAAATTATTTATTGTCTCACCAGCATTTGGCTCTGTTTCCCAGAACTTTGTACAGGCTTTTGGTATGTTCTCCCTCAATTCAAATGTGTTGTTGAACAGCTGGATGGCTACTTGAAATACATCTCTTGCAGGTTGCTGATCATGTTCGGGTTGGTGGGCTTTCTGCTCATCAGTGAAATTTTTCCATATCTCACACAGTCCCTCTCCCCCTGTTAACAATAACACAGCTCTCTTCTGTTCAGCATTCACAACTCCTGACGCTGTGATGTATATCTCAAGTTCATCTTTCCACATTTGCCATCTTTGATGTAAAGTTTCAGGCTCGCCGACAGTATCTAATGGCTTCGGTGGTGTGAGCCCACCCAGCGCGACAGCCTGAGCCATATTCACTTCCGGGTTCAAATGAGGCTTCTAATGGGTTTTGTGAGCAGTAATTTTGGCATATGCACGCTCAATTCCGATGATTAAACGTTATGGCATCACACAGAAAACATGCTCCACTTCCCTGAAAGAATGCCGCCGCAGTTTCCAGTGAAGATCCGGAATTGAGGCTCCGACGTTCGGCGCACTGTCCCTGCACGGCCGTGAGCAGCAGATTTTTTTTTCTGCCTTTTCATCTGACGACAGCTGAGAGGGCTTTTATTTCCGTCCTGCTATGCTGTCGGGCACATCCTCGTCGCCAGTTGTGGTGTGTTAGGAATCACCCACGGAAACGGAATATCCATTTTTATGGTCTTTATTCAACACACTTTTTTGGCTCCAACATGCTTCCGGATTTTCTCTTCTAATCTCGCGAGTGTCGCTACTCTAGTCTCGCGATAGACTGTATTATTTATCAGAACACTACACCGACCTGCAATGAAAGATTTTAATTTAAAGTCAACTCCGGTTTTTTGACACCTGGACCTTATTTCTAGGTGAGTCATGCTCATATACTCACTCAGACAAACATCGTGCAGCTCGGAGTCCAGAAGTTATTTAGATCCAACAGATTGTAGCGGGGGCCACGGCAAGTGAGCTTTAGCGCGGGACATAATCTCTGCAAAATCGCTCATTTTGGCTATATTTCTTCATCCATTGCCAGTGTTATCATAAAGTCAGCTCGTCTACCGTCTTCAGGTGAGTCAGCTGACCGTTTTCGCTAACTTAGCCACAATTAGCTCGGATGGGAACATTGGAGCTCCTCTCCCCAGCAGAGAGGCACTTTGAGTCAGCCTCGGCTGTCACGGCGCCTGGGTGCCTGACTTCCAGGGGCCGAGTTAGGGCCGATTGGGTAAACGGCCCGGAGCTGCTCCACGGAGGCGACGGGAGAGCTCCAGCAGCCGCGGCCTGCTTCACGCACCTCCGTGGTTATGCGGCGGTTCCCCACGCGCTCCGCGGCCAGCACGGAGCGCGTCTCCGCCCGGGAGCGGAGATCCGGAGCTGCCACGCCGCGGCTTGCTCCACGGAAGCACGTGAAGCAGGCCGCGGCTTCCAGGGGCCGAGTTGGGGCCAATTGGGTAAACGGCCCGGAGCTGCCCCACGGAGGCTGATGGGAGAGCTCCGGATCTCTGCTCCCGGGCGGAGACGCGCTCCGTGCCGGCCGCGGAGCGCGCGGGGACCCGCCGCATAACCACGGAGGTGGAGAGGAGCTCCGCAATGTTCCCATCCGAGCTAATTGTGGCCAAGTTAGCACGGTGTCAGAGTAGAGTGAAGCACAGCAAATCCCATCAGACCACAGCAGAGCAGAGCTTTGAGCATCCAACCCCGGACCGAAAGGCAACCCGGGGCCGCCACGGGGCCCCCTGCCCGGCATGGCACCCAGCGCCGCCGCAGTTTTGGACAGTTCCCCCGACCCAGCGGCCTAGCCTCCAGGCCCGGCTCTGCAGGCAGGCAACCGGACACACGCGCCGGCCGCCCCTGGCCGTCTGACCGTCTTCAGGCGGGTCAGCTGACCCACCTGAAGACGGTAGACGAGCTGACTTTATGCAGCCTCCCGGCGAGTCAGACGTCCAGGCGCCGTGACAGCCAGGCCGACTCAAAGTGCTTCTCTGCTGGGGAGAGGAGCTCCAACGTTCCCATCCGAGCTAACTGTGGCTAAGTTAGCGAAAACTGACAGTTGACCCACCTGAAGACGGTAGATGAGCTGACTTTATGATAACACTGGCAATGGATTAAGAAATATAGCCGAAATGAGCGATTTTGCAGAGATTATGTCCCGCGCTAAAGCTCCATTGCTGTGGCCCCCGCTAAGTGCCGCTAAATCGGTTGGATCTAAATAACTTCTGAAGGACTCCGAGCTGCACCATGTTTGTCTGAGTGAGTATATGAGCATGACTCACCTAGAAATAAGGTCCAGGTGTCAAAAAACCGGAGTTGAGTGAGATGAGATGATTTGTATTTTTCATGTGTGTATATATATATATATATATATATATATATACACACACACACACACACACACACACACACACACACACACACACACACACACATATATATACATATATACATATAGAATAGTGTAGTTTAAAAATTCACAAAAGTTCTGTAATTGCAATTGATGTTATGCTTTTCTGTAGCTTCTTGCCATATTTGAAAAGGGTTGATTTGTATGTTTTATTCATAAGAGCCCTTTGCACTAAAAAAAAAAACAAACTAACAAAAAAAAAACAGTATTTGGTTATTTTTTTGTTGGCTTCCAACCTTATGTATTCTTATTTTCAGAGAAGATTACAACCTTTTTACCTGCATGTGATAATGAATATGTGAAGTGATTGTACTGTGTGTTGGGCCAGTAAATCATACAAACGTGTAAAATGGCAGTTTTATCATATCTGGTTAAGAGTGCAGTCTTATGCAGCCCTCTGGTAGTGTTGACAAAAAAAGTACTGGCCCTCTCCATCATTTCAGTTGCCCACCCCTGCTATACATGATTACGGTACCTTCATCCAAATTTTTCCAGAACTGAAAATAAGTACATCCTCTCATATGAAAATGCTTTTTCAGCCTCTCACGATGTAATACATTCATTATGGGCAGAGAGTGGAGGAGAGCTTTGACTGATGTTTCATCTCCACTGAACCATGAGTAGAATTCTATAAATACATTATTAATTCAGAGGGATTTGTCGTCGTAGTTCCATTGCCAGAGCTGTTTGACATGAGCCTTCAGCTGGTTAACAGGCTATTGTCAAGACTTTTCTCCAGGTCCATAATGAGTGTTTTGGTTTTTTAGCAAAAGATTTTGTGCTTGATCGGTGATGAGGAGGTCACATTTAGTTTGGAGTTGTAATCTTATGTAGTACTGTCGAAAAGTATCAGTTAGTGCATAATTCTTGTTTATCCATTTCTTAGATTTTAGAAGATAAATCCAGTCGTTCCCTCTCAGAATGCTTTGAGAGCGTCCTCAGCCATGAGAGCAGACAGCAGGGCTGCTGTTAGTTTCAAGAAAAGACTGATTTATTCTGTAAAGTGTTCTATACAGTCGATAGCGTTGAAACGTCAGAACGTTGTAAGCTGTGAAGAACCAGAGATATGATGGCAGGGGGACGGTCACTTGTTACAATACTGTCATTACACCAACAAACAGGAATCACTGAAGACAATCTCCTGTGGCGTCACTACGAGTGTGGGAGAAGAAAAGGATGTTGTGTCTCTTCAGGATAAAGGAATCAAACATCTGTCACGCCGTACTCTGAGAGGAAGGAGCGGATTTACTCACTGCGCTCCAGCTGCAGGTCTGACCAGCACTGAAGGTCAACCCGACTGTACTCAGGAAAAAATCCATCTGCTGAGTACAGTCGGGTTGACCTTCAGTGCTGGTCAGACCTGCAGCTGGAGCGCAGTGAGGAAATCCGCTCCTTCCTCTCGGTCCTGATTAGACCGTCTCCAGGGACTCTTTGCATCCCACATTATATCTGACACACCTGTGCGTCAATCATTAAAAGATGGGCGGAGCTAACATGGCGTCCCTCACAGCGTTCTGAAGCTTCCAGCAGGACGATTGACTGATTTATGATAAACTTTACCTCCTAAAACCAAATCAACAGACTGAAATGAAAATCAGAGTCTGGTCCAGAAGGAACTTGAGACAGAGACTAGAACCTGGTCTGGAACCAGGATTAATGTGGTTGTTTACACTCTGATATTCAGCATTTCTGAATGGGTTCTAATGGGTTCTCATGGAACTGGGGTTCAATTTGAACCCAACATCATCGCCCCCTGCTGGAGCTTGCCTGGAATCACAGCTGTTCTGAACTTCAGCAGTGGCTTCTTTTTCCCCAGCAGAGGCTGGAGTCTGGTTTCAGTGAGGAGTGGGTCAGTGTGAAGACTGTGAGGAGAAAGGACAGAGTTGTGTCTTCATATACAGAGTAGAAGTAAGAAGTCCTCAAAAAGAGCTGGAAGATCTACTCAAGTACAGTTGCAAAGAGTAGAAATATTTCACTATTTCCCTCCTGAACAGTCAGAATGAATTAAACTCTGGTGGATTTACCGTGTCAGTCTGTTTTGTATTGGGTGTTGTGCTCGCTATGTAAGTTGTTGAGCTGAAGCGCTCGGGGGACGCTGACGGGCTTCCCAGCGTGGTGCCAGTGGTCAGGCTGACGTCGGGCCGTGTGAATTAGACCCACATTTAACACAAACCCCACAGCTTACTTTCAACTTTTCTTTTCCACAGATTTCCTGTGAACTGCAAATCACTGGACTGTTAAGAGCAAGAGAGGACAGTGTAAAACAAAGAGGCCTTTGTAAGTATCATTAGGCTAATAAGCATATCTCAGCACTGGCGTCTTAAAGAGATTTTATGGAACAGCGGAGAACAAAATGCCCTTTTTCCAATCTTCTGAGCTCTACAGATGAAGCCTTTAATTGAGCTGGAAGTGAGGAGAGCTTAATGCCAGCATTAGTTTGACTCCAGTCCAAACTATATTAGGAAAACAGTAAAGCAGAGCGGTTTGGGTAACGTGTGTTTCTCTGGGGTGAAGCGGTGTGCTGAGAGTCGGGTTGTTTTCCCAGAGAATCTACAGGGAGAGAGGAAAAGGAACCAAGTCGCTCCTGATTTCCTGAGATCCAGCAGCATTTAGGAAGAATTACACCGGGAGGCTTCGGCCACAAACCGGGGCATCTATATGCACGTTCAGCAAGTTTCACAACAGGGGGGGTCAAAGGCCCAGGGGCCAAAACCAACCCATCAGGATTCAGTCAGGTCAAACCACCACGCAGATGCCGAGAATTTCCAAGAAAACTAAAGATCCAGAACACATGACTGAGGCCCGACTGAGACATCGATGCTCCATGAAAGCTACATAACGAGCATCAGCCTCACAGCCAGGCTGTCAGAGGGAGCGGGGGAAAACACCCACAATGCAACAGTTCTAGAAGATCCTTTTCTTGGACATTTCCCTGAATTCTGCTCCAGAAAGCTTCATGATGAGACTCAAGTCCTTTAGGTTGGTTTTGAGAAAATATATACCCTGCCAAACCAAGACAAACTGTAAAGGCTGTTGTGGGTTTATTTTCTGGTGAGGCCAGCTCAAGGTGGGACTGGGTTGTAGGGTCAGGGTTAAAACCCCGAGTGATCAGTGATCACTGGTGTCCATTCCAGGTGTAGGTGATGTGAACAGTTGAGATTTAGCTGTGGCTGTAAATGAACCCTGTGTTTTGTCCCTGGCTGTCAGTCAGACGGGTGGTGTTAGCGTTGGTTAACTAGCATCTCCTCTGTGCTTCATGACCTCTGATGAAGAACCAGAGGAAGGAAAACCCAGAGGAACAGTCCTCTTGTGTCTGAATGGTTCGCCTGTCCCGGTGGAAAACTCTAATCAATGAAACTGAGAAGCAAAACAGAACGCAGAGCTCAGCGCTGAGGTGAAGCCCAGCAGGTCAGCTCGCAGCCTGGAGCAGGAAGTGGGCCCCAGAAAGCACAGGCACTGGTCCAAGTGGATGAATCCCAATGCAGACACTGTGTCCACGCTGAGTATCGACCCACCAGGACCGGCTCAGACTGGGCCTCCTCCACATGTCTGCCATGCATACCACACAAAAACAACGCAAAAAGTCCAGGGGCCTTACCAATAAAACTCTGCGGGAAAATCTGACAATAATTGTGCGTAGGAACGCAACGCAAACTTCTGTCTGCAAAAAAAAATTTGGGAGTCTCACGATCCTTCTGACTTTTTGGGTTTTAAGCAGGAGGTGTCAGAAAAGTTCCCACAGGGAGAACTGGCTCGTGGCGGCCAAGCGTTCATAGCGACGTCGCTTTTTGATCCTTGGATGTCGGCTCTTCCTGTCATTGTGAAGCAGAATTCACCAAGCGTTGGATTGTTCTCCACTAACAGGGAACGTGAGCTGGTTTAGACCGTCGTGAGACAGGTTAGTTTTACCCTGCTGATGATGTGTTGTTGCAATAGTAATCCTAAACATTACTATTGCAACTATTCGCACGCTATTATTGATTGTATTGGTGTAGTGCTGCAACTCATTAGATATTCAAGAAATGTAATTACTTGGAATTGGTCCTTATGATATATATTTATGTCTATCAGTAAGAAATGTATATTTAATAAGACTGGAAGAGTATAAAGAGATCGATGTTGTGGCATTACTCCTCATTTATGATATTTGTAAGCTTGTTTGTCACTGGAAATAAGTAAGGGAGAGGAACTCTGTACAAGCCCTTTGGGCTTCGTTCCCTCCTTGCACTGCCTTAATTGTGTTGTGCTGAACAAATAAACTAAATTAACCTAAACTAAGCCCGCAGCAGCTGTTCCATTTCCAAGTAATGGCTCCAAATCCTGCAGAGAACATGACGGTGGCCGATCCCTCCCACAATCCTGCCTAACTCACCCCGTGGCACCATATAGGGGTATGCAAATAAACTCATGAATGAAATTCGGGTATATTAGACGGTGCGGCGCATGGCGCTGTTACATGCTAGAGATGTGCGGATTGCGGTTGCACCCGCAGAGCCTGCGGATAACCGCGGATCGGGCGGATGACGTGTTGAAAAATTAAGCGGGTTGCGGTTGAAGCACTCAAATAAAAAAATACAAGCAACATTTTAAATCTTATTCCAAACACAAAGAAACGATAGAAAAACACTTTTTGATCAGCCAAACGAGCAAAAGTGTGCATAATAATGGCATTTACAACTTAATCGCACATTCAGCAGAGTACCGCAGCTTTTCCTCTCCAGCCGCTCAGCGTCTCGCTGCAGAACCAGAGTCTCCGGCAGGTGAGACGCCGCAGGAGGACCTGCTGCTGTGGAGGTCTGAGCTGATGCTGGGCCCTCATGGTGAGGAGGACAGCCGGGCTGCCGTCCTCTCTGGAGGACACAGCAGTGGAGGGACAGACGGAGACACTGAGTGGAGCAGGACCAGAGCCGTCGGGACTCTACTGCTGGAGGGAAGGAAAGGGTCCGACTTGAAGGAGAGTTGTCAGAATTCATAGAGTCTCAACATGGCAGAAACACCTTAAAACAAAAACCTAACAGAAAAATGTAGTAAATTGGTTTCACAGCATGACTGAGCGTCCAGGCTTCATCACAACAGTTGTCCTCTGGAGTCGACAGGTTTAACGCTCTGCAGCAATGAGGAGCTTGTTTATGATTTCTGAGTGTTTTTCTCTGTATTTTCTTCACCTGTGTGCTCGCTCGTGTCCAGTAGGCTGCACTGTTTCATTCTGATTCTGATTTCACCTGGGACAGTGAGCTGGCTGTGTTGTCTTTGTTGTGTGGACGTTCCGTCTCCTGATGGAGGGAGAGGACTGTATTCCTTCTGTCTTTCACTGTGTCTCCAGTGTGGATCTGAGCTCCGCTGGCACAGTGAGCGCTCCTCTGACAGGCCGTCTGTCCACCGGGGGACGTCCAGCAGTGAGACGGCGAGCCGCCGCCTCCATCAGCCTTGAGCTGCCGCCGGCTGCGGAGAGGCGTCCGATTTACGGGAAACCCCTCAGTGAGGGAGGTAGAGGCAGTGTGGCACACACACACACACACACACACACACACACACACACACACACACACACACACACACACACACACACACACACACACACACACACACAGAAACCTGAAAAGAGCTGAGCAGTCACAAAAAGGCTGACAGTTTCCAAATGGCGGCCCAGCTGCAGAGACAGCGGGACAGGCGGTGGGACGGGAGGACGTCCTCTGCCTCACTGCGTCTCTGATGATCGTTGTCACGGGGATGGATTGCCGGACTCAGAAGGATTTATCACAGATTTCACACCAGCTAAGAACACTGCAGCAGAGACAAACATCCACTCTGTCCTCCGTTTGAGGCCCTCGGGGGACAGCGAGCAGGAAAAGGCCCGGCGGGGACGGTGTGGACGCCGTGGAAAGCCTCCTCGTCTTCAGCTGCCAGGCTGAGCTTCATCACCGAGCCCGGCTGACCGGCTGACCGGCTGACCGGCTGAGGCCGAGGCTCCGGACGGCGGCTCTGTCTGCGTTCATCTCTGCAGAGGAAACGAAGCATCAACGCCACGCTCCGCTGGCGACCGACCGCACCGCCACTTCTCACACTCCGGCTGATCGAGCAACGCGGCGCCTTCGCACGCTGCTGTGAACTGTGACCAGGAGCCTCTGCAGGGAGCGGGGCATGATGGGTAGAAACTCGGCTGGAGTCACAAGAACCAGAGCAGGATCCAGGAAGAACCTGGTTCCACAGGCTCCACTTTGACTTCATTTCAGAATAGTTTCACATCCACACAGCAACACTTTGGAAAGGTTTTCTGTTCACACCGACGCTGAAACACTTTCAGAAAGATCCAGCAGCTTGGAGCGCCACGCTGGTGTAAACTGACGCCAGAAATGTAAGGAACGTTTTCTGCGTTCTCGTGGAAACGTGGTTCAAACGGGGCCTCGGCTGGACGCATCCAGCACGTTCTGTCGTGTTCCACCCGGAGTGGCGTCTCAGGACGGATCGTCTCGCTGTCCTGAAGGAAACGCCGGAGTTCAAAGAAAAGGGATCCGGAAGCAGAGGTGTGATTTTTGTTTGTACGAGGGCGTACCCAAAAATTCCCAGAATTTGATTGTAACTTTTTATTTCTGACATTTCAAAATAAAACATCACTGTCGCCTTCAAAATAATCTCCATCTGCATTAATGCAGCGCTCCAGCCGTGTCTCCCACTTCACCAATGCGTCGTCAGACCCGTGTGTAATTGTGCCATTTTTTGCCGGCTGCGATTTGTCTGTCACCTCCTCCACATCTGCAAACCGCTGTCCCTTCAGCTGCTTCTTCAACCTGGGGAACAAGAAAAAGTCACTGGAGGCTTCATCTGGAGAATCAGGCGGATGGGAGAGGAGATTCATCTCATTCTTCTCCAGAAACTGTGTGAGGCGCAGCGCCGTGTCCGCTGGCGCTCTGTGGTGGTGGATCAACCGGCTCCACTCCGCCACGACGCTCTGCTTCCTCCTCACATCCTCACGGAGCGTCTGAGGACTTCCTGTAGTAGTCCTGGTTTACAGTCTGACCTGGAGGGACAGACTCGCTGTGGACGAGACCCTGGACAGCCAAGAAGCAGCTCAGCATTGTTTTCACGCTGAGCGGACCTGACGCGCCGACATCTGGCCCTTCTCAAACCCCCGGACCACTCATGGACCTGAGTCTTCCCCAGAGCAGCATCCTTGTAGGCTTGCTGCAACAAGCTGAGAGTTTCTGCTGCTGTTTTTCCAGCAAAAAGCAGAATTTAATGTTTGCGCTGCTCTGGCTTCACAGTCAATGTCGCCATTTTGGAAAAAATCGCAGACCGCCGCTGCACTCTGTTACTATAAATAGCTCCTGACAGGCGTCAGTGTAACTCTCGGAGCTCAAATTTGCTTACCTGCAGCACATCTGACGGCCAGAAGTCGGAACTCATTATTATTATTGTTTTCTGACCAAATTCCGTTTTTTTTTTTGGGTACCCCCTCGTATCGCTGCCCGCGACCTCGCGTGGCTCAGGTGCCCAGGCTACAGCAGCTCCAACTTCAGCGACCTCCGCCGAAATTACTGCCTTCAAAGAGGAGCTGCTAACAACGCTCCGATCGGATTTTGTGGCCGTTCTCAAAGACGAAATCCGGATGGTTTTTGAGAGTGAAATGTCGGTCATCAAGACTGAAATTCAAGCCGCCAAGACGGAGCTTCTTAGCTTTAAAACGGCTGTGCAGACCCAGGTGACGGGGATGTTACTATAAATAGTGCCTGACAGGCGTCAGTGTCACTCTGGGAGCTCAGATTTCTCACAGATGTGCACGAGGCTTACCTGCAGCACATCTGACGGCCAGAAGTCCAAACTCATTATTATTATTCTTTTCTGACCAAATTCCGGGAATTTTTGGGTACCCCCTCGTACATTCGCTCAAGATGGAGAAAGAGTCACAGCAGAGAGAAACAATGGCCAAGTGAAAAAGATGCCTTCATGCTGCTATTTTCGGGTGGAGCCAGTCGGACTGAGGTTTGGCCTCTGAAGCTTCTCTCACAGGATGAATGCTGCCATATAATCAGAAAAGCCATCCCCCTCAACACTCATCTTTCACTCTCCAGATCAGCAGAAAGCTGCATGCAGTTTAGTCACACAGTCATTAACATGATCTTAGCATTTTCAAAGACTCATAAACTGCATGAGAGCCAAAGGAAGCAAGGTGAATGTTGCCATAAGTCCCAGATGTGACTGGAATTAGAATTCATATTAAGAAAAACAAATAAAGGAAATCCAAACCAAGAAGTGTACCTCAAAGAAAACTGAGTGGAATAGATTCAGACGGGGAGAGAACGTGACTTCCAAACCTTCAATCCAGCAACAAAGCTTCAGCTCCAGCTCACAGCAAAATGTTTGATATAACGGGGCGGCAGGCGTCGTCAGATGATCCATTCTTAATAATGAGACCAGCAGTGTGACGACTCAGAGGACAGAGGACAACACAGAGACACTGGAGACTCTACTCGGCGGCGTATTGACGTCTTTCCTGACAGCCTGCTGTGGACCTCGTCCTCCAGGAGGGACGGGAGCAGATCTCAAGACGCTACAATGAAAATGTGTGTGTGTGTGTGTGTGTGTGTGTGTGTGTGTGTTCTCGTATTTCTATCCTTGTTGGGGCCAAATGTCCCCACAAGGATAGCAAAACGTGAAACGACGTGCCTTGTGGGGACCTTTTTCCGGTCCTAAGTAGGAGAAACAGTGTTTTCTTGACCATGTTGTTGTTACTGAAAAAAGTAAAAGTGCAAAAACATTTCTTTAGGGTTAGGCTTTGTTGTGGTGTGGGTTAGGGTTAGGGTAAGGGTCAGGGTTAGGGGCTAGACATGAATGGGAGTCAATGGACGGTCCCCACAAGGATAGAAATACAAGACTGGGCGTGTGTGTGTGTGTGTGTGTGTGTGTGTGTGTGTGTGTGTGTGTGTGTGTGTGAGACTCGGGCCTCAGAGCGTCTGAGTTCTTGTCCCTGCAGAAGCGTCCGGGGCTGAGCCTGAGCTCAGAGGCCTCTCTGCTCCGGTTCCTGTGGTCCAGTGGCGTCTCCTGTGTCCCCTGGCTCTGGACCAGTGGTCTCTGCAGGACGCCGGACAGCCGGCTGGTCGCTACAGACTCCACTCCACTGCCAGAGGCCATCACAGATGTCCTGTTTGTCCACAGTAGCGCCGGAGCAGTGACTCTCCAGTGGTCAGCTCCTCATCGCTCACACCACTCTGATCCGTTCTGATGTTCACTCAGTGGATCCAGCTCTGCTGCCCTCTTCTTCTTCTGCTGCTGTGAGCAGTCGTTTCAGCTCATACAGAGTTCTACTGGAAAACTGTACGGTTCCATTTGCAGTCGCATCCTCTTCCAGATTGTTGCTCCATATAACCGGTCCGGGACCAGCTTTCCGTTGCTTCACTGACTTATGGCTTTGTAGAATGGAAAAGTTAGAATGATAAATCACAGCTGATTTCAGGAGATCAAGCAGTTTTCTTTTTACTTTGAATTTCCGGGGCTTTGCTTTGAGCTGAGACAGGACTTTGTATTCACTTACCAGACTTTCTGCATGAAGAAACATTTAAACAGTAATCTATTCTTCATGTGTTTCTAGCTTCCAGAGAGATGCTCATCAAAGTAGAGGCTGGCATTTCAAAACACGTACAGCATCTATTAGATCAGAGGTGTCAAACATGAGGCTCAGGGGCCAAAATCAGCCCGTCAGAGGGTTCAATGTGGTCTCTCTCTCTCTCTCTCTCTCTCTCTCTCACACACACACACACACACACACACACACACACACCCCTGAAGTCTGATGTTGAGAGGCATTTTTCATTCTTCTCTCAGCTCCACTCCTGATCTGTCAGGTTAGGTGGTTCAGAGGTTCAGGTCTGGGCTCTGGACCAGTCCAGGACCTTCACAGAGGTTCAGGTCTGGGCTCTGGACCAGTCCAGGACCTTCACAGAGGTTCAGGTCTGGGCTCTGGACCAGTCCAGGACCTACAGAGACGAGCTCCGTCTCCCCGTCTGTCTTGTTGCTGGCTTCTTCTGTGTTCCGCGTGTGTCAGGACGTCTGGCGTCTGGCGTCAGGCGCGCCCTCATGTGGACTAGAGGGGAATTACAGGTTAATGGAGTAACGCACACACTGGGAGCTGGGCAGGGAGGCGGCTCTCTGCTGCCCCCTGGCGGCCTGCAGACAGGCCCTGCAGGAAGACTCCCACTGTTTCTGGCTTTTGATTGATTCGTTTCACCCTTACTCCGCCGGGTGAGTTGTGTTGTTGATGCCACATTAACACCGCTGTGACGGCCTCACACACACCTCCCTGTGCCACAGCCATGGAGCTGGAGTGTTTTCAGCACTCGGAGCTGCCAGAGACCACTGCTCTGGAACTGCTTCCTCACAGGAAGTAGAGCTCCACCTTACTGGACAAGTTTATGAAAAGTGCAGAATTCTTCAGGTTCTCTCAGACGCTGGATGTTGATAAATACATAGCATACTGTGCAGCTCAAACGTGCAGAATTTCCTTTAATTCATAATTCTACTGTAATAATGATGAATGGAAGAAGAGCTACAAATAGAAAAACACTTTTTATTTCATTTGACAGACTTCAGTAAAAAACCAAAACAAGGCACTGTAAAGGGAAACAACACTGGCTCATTCCTGAAAACAACGAACATTTCTGATGCAGCAACAGAACAAACAGCCCTTCCTACCAGCCGCACCGTCAGGCATCAACAGAAACGTGGCTTTGGTGATGTGGTGGCAGCCGGGTCAGGCGGAGGACGAGTCTACCACGCAGTGTGGGACTCCAGCTCTCCCTGCCGAACAGCAGAACCCAGAGACTCTGGACAAGACGCTCACCGCCTGTTCTCTCACTACCGTGTGTCATCGTGTGGCAGGCACGAACAACCAGCCATTACTTCACGGTAACATAACTCAGTACCGGTCAACCATCAGGTCGTCTCTAAAAACCAGTTCACCTAAACTAGAGGGAAGAGCTCGTCTAAAGACGCGTCGGCTCTCCTCCACAAGAGAATAAAGATACCACAAAATGAATCAAATCAACAACGAATGAATGAATGCTAAACACAGAGTGACTGCATGATCCTAGTTACAGCATACACAACATGGAGTTCACTGTTCAATACAAACACATCGCTCAAAGTTCAAAATATTCAAGTTCTAACAGTATGTGTAACGCCGACTTTACTTTTAACATTTTAAAAAAGAAATCTCTATTAAAAAATAGAAAAAACTTAAAAATGAGAAAAACTTGAATTGATCTGAAAGGTTGTTGTGATTTATGCAGGACAAGAAAGGTTCTGATGAGATGGACTGACAGCAGTACAGCCACACCCCGACTTCATGCTGACTGACACTGTGACCGACTGACACTGTGACCGACTGACACTGTGACTGACTGACACTGTGACCGACTGACACTGTGAAGAGACTGACACTGTGACTGACTGACACTGTGACCGACTGACACTGTGACCGACTGACACTGTGAAGAGACTGACACTGTGACTGACTGACACTGTGACCGACTGACACTGTGACTGACTGACACTGTGAAGAGACTGACACTGTGAAGAGACTGACACTGTGACTGACTGACACTGTGAAGAGACTGACACTGTGAAGAGACTGACACTGTGACCGACTGACACTGTGACCGACTGACACTGTGAAGAGACTGACACTGTGACTGACTGACACTGTGAAGAGACTGACACTGTGAAGAGACTGACACTGTGACTGACTGACACTGTGACCGACTGACACTGTGAAGAGACTGACACTGTGACCGACTGACACTGTGACCGACTGACACTGTGACTGACTGACACTGTGAAGAGACTGACACTGTGAAGAGACTGACACTGTGACTGACTGACACTGTGAAGAGACTGACACTGTGAAGAGACTGACACTGTGACTGACTGACACTGTGACTGACTGACACTGTGACTGACTGACTGACACTGTGACCGACTGACACTGTGACCGACTGACACTGTGACTGACCGACTGACACTGTGACCGACTGACACTGTGACCGACTGACACTGTGACCGACTGACACTGTGACTGACTGACACTGTGAAGAGACTGACACTGTGACTGACTGACACTGTGAAGAGACTGACACTGTGAAGAGACTGACACTGTGACTGACTGACACTGTGACTGACTGACTGACACTGTGACCGACTGACACTGTGACCGACTGACACTGTGACTGACCGACTGACACTGTGACCGACTGACACTGTGACTGACTGACACTGTGACCGACTGACACTGTGACCGACTGACACTGTGACTGACTGACTGACACTGTGACCGACTGACACTGTGACCGACTGACACTGTGACCGACTGACACTGTGACTGACTGACACTGTGACCGACTGAAACTGTGACTGACTGACACTGTGACCGACTGACACTGTGACTGACTGACACTGTGAAGAAACTGACACTGTGACTGACTGACACTGTGACCGACTGACACTGTGACCGACTGACACTGTGACTGACTGACACTGTGAAGAGACTGACACTGTGACTGACTGACACTGTGAAGAGACTGACACTGTGACTGACTGACACTGTGACCGACTGACACTGTGACTGACTGACACTGAGTGACTTGACACTGTGACCGACTGACACTGTGACTGACTGACACTGTGACCGACTGACACTGTGACCGACTGACACTGAGTGACTTGACACTGTGACCGACTGACACTGTGAAGAGACTGACACTGTGACCGACTGACACTGTGAAGAGACTGACACTGTGACCGACTGACACTGTGAAGAGACTGACACTGTGACCGACTGACACTGTGAAGAGACTGACACTGTGACTGACTGACACTGAGTGACTTGACACTGTGACCGACTGACACTGTGACTGACTGACACTGTGACCGACTGACACTGTGAAGAGACTGACACTGTGACTGACTGACACTGTGAAGAGACTGACACTGTGACTGACTGACACTGTGACCGACTGACACTGTGACTGACTGACACTGAGTGACTTGACACTGTGACCAACTGACACTGTGAAGAGACTGACACTGTGACCGACTGACACTGTGACCGACTGACACTGTGACCGACTGACACTGTGACTGACTGACACTGTGAAGAGACTGACACTGTGAAGAGACTGACACTGTGACTGACTGACACTGTGAAGAGACTGACACTGTGACTGACTGACACTGTGACCGACTGACACTGTGACTGACTGACACTGTGACCGACTGACACTGTGACTGACTGACACTGAGTGACTTGACACTGTGACCGACTGACACTGTGACTGACTGACATTGTGACCGACTGACACTGTGACTGACTGACACTGAGTGACTTGACACTGTGACCGACTGACACTGTGACCGACTGACACTGTGACCGACTGACACTGAGTGACTTGACACTGTGACCGACTGACACTGTGACCGACTGACACTGTGACTGACTGACACTGTGACCGACTGACACTGTGAAGAGACTGACACTGTGACTGACTGACACTGTGAAGAGACTGACACTGTGAAGAGACTGACTGACACCGTCTCACTGACAGTCTGTGCTTCCAGACTTCTGCCTTCAGCTCTTTGCTTCACTCGGTGGCAACAAGTGAAGAAAGCTTCAGGTGAAGCCTTCATTTACCACAAACACCTTTCTACTGACCGCCGCATGGGGGGCAGTCAGTAGACCTGTCAGTAGTTGTGTCAGTAGTAGCATCACTGATCTCTCAGCTCAGCTCCTCGTGTCGTGTCGTGTCGTGTCGTGTCGTGTCGTGTCGTGTCGTGTCGTGTCGTGTTCTCCTCTCTGGGGAAATGTGTTTAAAAATCTGCTCTCTCCAGTGTTTGCTTGGGAGTTTGGCCGGATTAGAATCTCTCACTGGCCGGTTTTGGCCCACAGGCCTTATGTTTGACACTCCTGAGTTACATATATAAAAAGGCAACATGTTGTTTGACCTCTCAGTCCTCTTTCCAGGACCCAGGATCCAGGTCCAGGTCCCGGGTCCAGGATCTGACAGTGGTCTCCTGACTGGAGGTGAAACCTCCAGCTGGCATTCCCAGAGCAAACTGCTGCTTCCTCCTGCTTCCTGGCACTTCCTCCTGCTTCCTGGTACTTCCTGCTGCTTCCTGGTACTTCCTGCTGCTTCCTGGTACTTCCTGCTGCTTCCTCCTGACGTGGCCTTGAACATAAACTAAGCGTGAGTTCTTCCTGTGTGTGTGACAGATGAGCTTCGGGAGGCGGAGTCATTACAGCATTCAGAGATTCTCAGCTGCCGGTCCTCGGCTCCCTGCTGCGCCGGCCTCCAGGCCGCTGCGCTCCGGGGCGGTACGGCGCTCGCCGCCGGGCGCCGTCAGAGCTCCACGGTTCGCAGGTGGGCGCGAGGCGACACCGCCGCCAGCACGCTGAGGGGCAGGCACTCGGACGACTCCACCGTGCTGCCGCAGCAGGACCAGTGAGGCTTCCCGGGATGGCCCTGGTGGGCGTGGCCACAGCCTTTAAATCCTCCTGCAGGACGGAGACACAGCGAGACGGAGGTCAAGGGGGCTGACGGGACAGAATCCCCCAAGGCTACCATCAGGAACACTCCAGCATGGGGGGAGCCGGCGATCAGACACGACGCACAGCAGTCCAGAGCAGGCAGCCAGCAGCGAGGACCCATCAGGGCCCAGAGGCTGCAGGGGACTGCCGGGGCTGCCGGGCCGGCGAGGACCCATCAGGACCCAGAGGCTGCAGGGGACTGACGGGGCTGCCGGGCCGGCGAGGACCCATCAGGGCCCAGAGGCTGCAGGGGACTGCCGGGGCTGCCGGGCCGGCGAGGACCCATCAGGACCCAGAGGCTGCAGGGGACTGCCGGGGCTGCCGGGCCGGCGAGGACCCATCAGGGCCCAGAGGCTGCAGGGGACTGCCGGGGCTGCCGGGCCGGCGAGGACCCATCAGGACCCAGAGGCTGCAGGGGACTGCCGGGGCTGCCGGGCCGGCGAGGACCCATCAGGACCCAGAGGCTGCAGGGGACTGCCGGGGCCGTGAGTCATGATCTGCCGCCGGACACTCAGTGTCCTGCAGGACGTGCTGCTCTGACCCTGGGGGCTGTGGGGCAGTCTGGACTTTGGGAGCATTTTGATTGCTTTGCTTCCCGCGTCGTTTTCTGCTACATTTAAGGCGAGGAGCGCCTGAGTGACGGGCGGCGTGTTTTCTCACATAAAACTCTGTCTTTTGGCCTCAGTCTTGTGTTTCAGGTCTGTCTGCTGATCACCTGCTTTCTTTTTCTTTAACCTTTATTTAACCAGGTAGGTCCCGCTGAGATTAAAAACCTCTTTTTCAAGGGAGTCCTGGGGACCTGCTGACAGGTGTTGGTCCGCCCGGGGCCGGATGCTGGCACAGAGACCAGATCGCCCTGGAAAAGACAGCCGGACTGCTACACATGAGAGTGTACGGTTCTCCGTGTTCTCTGTTGTTAATGTTCAGAGTGTATGGTTCTCTGTGGTTTCACTGATAAAACAACCAACAGCACCAACTAGTGGACCAGCGTGGGAACTGCAGGGTTTTGGTTGGTTCTTCACTGAACCAGCGGTTCTGACGGCGAGGAGCAGGACCTTTCTGAGCCAGTCTGGAGTGCAGGGCGTGTGTGGTGACTGGGGCCTGTGTGTACCTGGCATGGTTCCCGGGCAGCCACAGCGAGCCTCCCGGTCGCCTCCGCTGGAGCAGAAGGAGCAGCAGTGGAACGTGCCGCCGTGGCGCCGGAACTTCCTCTGGACGGTCAGAGAGAACGGCGAGCCCTGCGGGGCGACGGAGCGGGTGACTGTCTGGGAGGAGCTGCAGCTGACCCCTGCTGACCTCCTGACCTCCTGCTGACCTCCTGCTGACCCCCGCCCTACCTTCACGTGCTGGGCCCTGACACAGACCCACACAGAGTGTGGCCCCGCCTCCTCCGGTGTGAACGTCACGCTGTAGGATCCATCGCCGCGGTCCGACACCGTCGCCTCCACCGTGCTGAGGGACGAGGAGACAGCATTCAGACTGTATCAAGACACACTCAAAATCCAACACACACACACACACACACACACGCACGCACGCGCACGCACGCGCGCGCGCACGCACGCACGCACGCACGCACACACACACACACACACACACACACACACACACACACACACACACACACACACACACACACACACACACACACACACACACACACACACACAGCCAGCATCGACCAGCCACTGGGTTTCCAGCTGACAGCGGCCACCCTGAGACCAGACCTGGGGTTCTGGTCCCGTCACTGAGGTGGAACCAGCAGCAGACCCTCAGACCCTCAGACCCTCACCACACTGTAAATTCTAACAAGTTAACTTTACTCAAACGGATCTAGGAAACCGATTACCTTGAGAAATTTAAGTAAAGGAACTTAACTGTGTCAAGTAGAGTGAAATGATCGTATCTGAGTGAGCTTCTTCTTTTAAAGTTGTGAGCACTGAAAGCATCTGAGTAACGTTAACTTCCAAACAAGTTTTTTGAACTAAAATTTCTTGAGTCAAATTAACATATTCCAAACAACTTCTTGCGTGGTCTGGGGATCGAACCCATGACCCTCTGATTGTGAGGCTAGAGCACTGACTGCTCTGCTGCTGCTGAGAAGACTCATGGACCTCAAACACCGTGTGAGCAGTACTTAATACTACATAAAATGCTCTTCATGTACCTTACTTCAGCTTACTTAAAAATAATAACTCCCAACAATAGCTTTATGAAAACCATTATTTATTATTATTATTATTATTTTTTGTGTCCGTATTTGCAAACAGCACCAACAGTCATCAGAGGTCGACTTTGGCTGAAACGTTCCAGATTAAAGCTTGGTGGCTTCACAAGAAGCTCCCCAACACCACGTCTTCATCGGGAGTCCGGACTTTCAGATTACAAACAAAAGCCGGACTCAAGGCCAGCCTGTCGCATTGGGCTGTCTGCACCGCTTCAACGGCTTGCATGTTAATGCCTCGTTCTTCTTCATTGGTAAACGCGCGCCAAGCGGAAATGGTCACAAACTGCCACACACTCAGAAGAGTCCAGTAAATATCACTGAGTGGAACAAGTAAGCATGGAGAAAGTACAGAAAACTTGGAGGAACAAAGTAAACTTAAAAAACTAGCAAAAATTAAGTTGAATATACTATTTACACTAAAGTCATGTCAGTGTTTGCATTTGCAGTGCAGGGAGGACGGAGTCTGAAGTCTGTCCGGCAGAAACAGGACCAGACAGATCTTAGAATCCGTGCAGAGACGATCAGACCAGTGGCTGAAGCGGCCACAGCAACACGACGAGCTCTCTGATCCCCTGGACCCCCCACCAGGACCAGGTCAGGTAAGCAGTCAGCCTGAGGCATGACTCAGGGAGGGCAACGCCCCCTGCTGTGCATGGGCCCCCGGGTGGAGCCACTTAAAAACCAGGCAAGTGTCATGGATGGGCCTGGACAGGTTCAGCTGGACGCCAGCATTCCCACGGCCGGCTCCGGCTGAGCAGCTGCACGGCACACGGTTTGATTCCTGACAGTGAAACCTTTGAAAATGTGACAGAAGTGTGGCGCTCTCACCAGCTCCTCTTCTCCTTGTGCACCACGCTGACCAGGACGTGCTCCCCGCCTCGCGCCACCTGCTGCCCGGCCGAGTCCCGGCACACCAGGGTGAAGTGTCCCCGCTGGCCCACGGTGGCGCTCTGCAGACCTGAGACCAGCAGGGGCCAGGGGGCAGAGGTCAGTGTCCTTCATGGAGGCTTCAGATGAAAGCGTGTGTTTAAAGGATCTCAGAGCGGCGGACCAGGCTGGAAACCCAGCTTCACTCTGCTCCACGTTGGCTGCTGTTCTGTTCAATTCATGCATTAATGTAAGCATGCGTGAAATTTCCACGCAGCTGTTGACTCTTTCAAACACGTCCAGTGAAATGAGACATGGGAGACAACCCCCCGCCTAAAGAGCTCCGACCCCTCCTACAGGACCCGGAAGGTTCCTGCAGGGTTCCCGGCTGTGTAGAACTCTAATCGGTTAATGTTGCCTGAGACAGGTTTGAAAAGTTAACACGTGAATTTCCATTCTTCCACACACTCACACCGTCATTCAGCCTCAGCAGCTGGTTCTGCTGCTCGCCGTCCTCCACCACGTTCATCAGCTGCTGCTGTGCTGGAGCCAGATCAACGCTGCGTCTCCCGTCAGTCTGCTAGCAAATGATCCATGCTGTGTGTGTGTGTGTGTGTGTGTGTGTGTGTGTGTGTGTGTGTGTGTGTGTGTGTGTGTGTGTGTGTGTGTGTGTGTGTGTGTGTGTGTGTGTGTGTGTGTGTGTGTGTGTGTGTGTGTGTGTGGTGCTACTGCTACTAATGAACCTGCTTCTCATAGCTACGTCTCAGAAGATGGAAGGTTTACCGGCTGAAGGAACGAAACGTTCTTCACTGAGACTCACTACAATCAGGAGTCTGTACGGCGTCAGAGCCAAACAGGCGTCTGAATCCGGCGCTGTCACAATATTTACGCTCTTCTAATGTCAAGAAGACAAAGAGAAAAAAGTGAACGGTTTAATCCGGTACGAGCACGTCTGTCTTTTCTTAAAAAAAAAAAAACAACCATCTTCTCCTGAACAATTCAACTGTCTCAACAGAATCCAAAGAAATGTCCAGAAAACACAACCGAGCAGAAAACAACCAGCGTTTCCTTTGAAATGCTCTCAATGTTGTTGCTGGTTTAGCGGACCGGATTGTAGCCCCTTGTGGGCCGCTCTGGGCCCACGAGCCTTCAGTTTGCCAGCGTTGTCGAGATGCTTCGGGTGTCGGGTGTGCTGACGGTAACGGTAGAGCGGACGGCGTGAAACCAGCAGGACTGACCTTCGCCCTCCACGCTGCACCTGCTGACGTCCACCGCCTGGCAGCGGATCACGCCCACCACCGGGTATCCCTGCACCTCCCCCGCCGGCTCAGCGGGCAGGAAGCTGAGGGCGGCGGCCTCCTCGGGGGCCGGCGCCGGCCGGGGGTCGCGGCCGCCCTCCGCCAGGCTGGCCAGGCGTCTCAGGGTCACTCCTTTGGCGCTGAGGATCTCGGCGTCGGACCCGCAGCTCAGCAGCCGCTCGGCGAACTCCACGGCGCCCCGGACGTCCAGCAGCGCCTGCTGCAGCTGCGCCCTCTGCAGGTGGAGCTGGGTCCTGCAGGACGGAGGACAGGCAGACCTGGAATAAAGACATGAAGCACTGCGGGGCCGTCGCTGAAAACCTGAAGAAAACGCTTCGTATTAGCATTTTCATTTCAGAGAAGTTTCTTTTTTTTTTTTTTTTTTCCTGTTTTCCCCTTGTCCTGTTCAGCAGCTGGGGCGTGCAATATTGTATGACTGTAGCCTTTTACTATCCGAACAGATTTTAATGTTAGCAGCAGGACGAGACTGAATCTCCTCCTGCTGCTGCCTTTATTTAAAACTGGCATCCGGCATGGCTGCCGGACAGGACCGGGACGGAAACGCTCAGGGAGCGAGAGACAGGAAGAGAGAGAGATAAAGAGAGGGAGAACGGGGGGGCGGGGGGGAACAACCTATGTACAAATTCACAATACAAAACAGTGTTGTCAACGCACCACATGCAACCAAGAACAATCCCAAACCCCCAATCTAGACAACACCAAAACAGAGCCGACAACCAACACAAACACTGACAGAACCGTACATATACTGTATATATATATATGTATATATGTATATATATATATGTATATATATATATTTATATATATATATATATATATGTATGTATAATTTTTTTTTTTTCCCCCTGAAGAACCATAGTAGTGAACAGACCAGGCCACAACAACAAAAGGAGGTGTAGGGAAGGAAGGAAATGCAATGACACCACAAACCTTTTTTTTTTTTTTGTTTGTTTTTGTTTTTGAGAATATGTCTAGTAGTAACTCGTAGTAACTAGTAGTAACTAGTAGTAATTAGTAGTAAACTCGGGGCGTGCATCAAGAGAGGGCTACTACAGATCACCATTATTCTAACCACCACAAGAACACAAGGTAACCCAGTATGTGAAGAGTGATTAAAGATCAGCGTGATCATGAAAATATGATGGTGATAGTGATCATGCATATATGACCTCTGACCCCTGAGAAGGCCAGATGCAGGCCAGAGAGGCCCTCAGAACCCAGACAGCCGGCGGTCATCACAGAGCCTGGATCCAAGCCACTCCCCAGGCAGACGCCCCCGCTCCGGTTCAGAAACGGGGCAGAGGAAAGCCCCGGAATCACGACCGGCAGGAGCCGGTCCACCCCGGGCGCCGGACGCTCGGGGCGGGCAGAGCCGCGAGCCCAAGGCCCAAGAGCCCAGGAGCCAACCCCCCACACAGGCGGAGGGCCATGACCCCCCCGGGAGAACCGGCCCACACGGGCGGCTACCCACCCCAGGCCAGTACAGAAAAGTTTCAGACTAAAGAGGAGAAAGAGAATGGAGAAAGAAACGGCACAGTTAGCTATTTGGTTAGCTAGCATGCCAGGCTACTTGTTAGAGCTGATGGTTGTTTTAGGAATGAAACCACAAACACACACACACACACACACCCGGCAGACAACAATACACTAACACTGGAGAACTCAGACATTCACATGGACAGCACACCCAGTTACACTGTTGTTACAGTGACTGTTAACTCTAGAACTACCAGGACCAGGAGGATCTGGACTGGAACCAGGACCAGGAGGATCTGGACTGGAACCAGGACCAGGAGGATCTGGACTGGAACCAGGACCAGGAGGATCTGGACTGGAACCAGGACCAGGAGGATCTGGACTGGAAGGACCTGCACTAAGAGTGACGACTCTCTGGAGGAAAACACGGCTCTACTGAGCATGTGCAGTAGCAGCATTTCACAAAGAGATGTGTTTTCCCTTGTTCCCATGGAGACAGTGTTAGAGCATTGTTTTCAGCATGACACGTGCACCAGCGTGAGACGTGCACCAGCGCGAGTCGTGCACCAGTGTGAGACGTGCACCAGCGCGAGTCGTGCACCAGCGCGAGTCGTGCACCAGTGTGAGACGTGCACCTGCGTTGAGCCCGGATGTCCTCCAGCCGGCGCAGCAGGGTCAGGCAGTGGGCCTCCACGGCGCAGGCGTAGCCTCGTGCGAAAGCCCTCACCTCACTGGCTGCTGAATCGACTCGAGCCTGCAAAGCATCCTGGGAGATGTCCACCTGCAGCAGGGAGAGACGGGCAAGTCGGCCTGGTTAAAACCAACATCTTTTCATGTCTGTTTGCTCCCTTCTCCTTTTCTTTTCAGCACATACTGACACATGAAAGAAGACCTTCCAGAGAGCCAGTCAGCTGACTGGACACACACACACACACACACACACACACACACACACACACACACACACACACACACCTTCCTCAGGTTCTCCTCCAGCCGCTCCAGGCGGGGCCTGAGGTGGGCGGAGACCAGCTCTCGGATGCGGTCTCCATGGCGATCGATGACGTCGTGCGCGGGGCAGCAGCGGTGGTCCCGGTGCAGCGTGGCGGCACACTCCGGGCAGACGGGGAGGTCGCACGGCTGGCAGAACAGCCGCAGCTCCTGTCCCGGGTGGACGGAGCAGAGGACGGGACGGCAGAGACGGCCGCCGGCCTTCAGCTCCTCCAGACCCTGGACCGAGTGAGACGCCGTCCGTCTCTGGCGCCTGGACACAGCAGGCCAAAGCTCAGACGTCTCCGCAGGACAGCCGCTGCACTGAGCAGCAGCTGTTTCACAGTGCAACCAGATGCTTTAGTGTGTGTCCAGATGTTTTACACTGTGTGTCCAGATGTTTTACACTGTGTGTCCAGATGTTTTACACTGTGTGTCCAGATGTTTTTCAATGCGTGTCCACATGTTTTGCAGTGTGTATCAGGATGTTTTGCAGTGTGTATCAGGATGTTTTCCAGTGTGTATCAGGATGTTTTGCAGTGTGTATCCAGATGTTTTGCAGTGTGTATCCAGATGTTTTGCAGTGTGTTATCAGGATGTTGCTACAGTGTGTGTCCAGATGTTTTCCGGTGTGTTATCAGAATCTGGCTTCCACTCAGTTTTTCCCTTCAACAGTGGCGTGAGGAAACGCACTCACACACATTCGGCTCACAAACATAGCAAGTTATTGATCAAAAGCTGCTTTTTTAACAATATTTAAATGAATTAATGCTGATGGACAGTCAAAAGTGGTCAGAAGTCACACTTTCTTCTCATTGACCTGCATCCTTTAGCAGGACGGTTTGTTTTATTTGTACTTTCCTACAGTGTGTATCCAGATGTTTTGCAGTGTGTATCCAGATGTTTTCCGGTGTGTTATCAGGATGTTGCTACAGTGTGTGTCCAGATGTTTTCCGGTGTGTTATCAGGATGTTGCTACAGTGTGTATCCAGATGTTGCTACAGTGTGTGTCCAGATGTTTTCCGGTGTGTTATCAGGATGTTGCTACAGTGTGTGTCCAGATGTTTTCCGGTGTGTTATCAGGATGTTGCTACAGTGTGTATCCAGATGTTGCTACAGTGTGTGTCCAGATGTTTTGCAGTGTGTGTCCAGATGTTTTCCGGTGTGTTATCAGGATGTTGCTACAGTGTGTGTCCAGATGTTTTGCAGTGTGTATCCAGATGTTTTCCGGTGTGTTATCAGGATGTTGCTACAGTGTGTGTCCAGATGTTTTGCAGTGTGTATCCAGATGTTTTCCGGTGTGTTATCAGGATGTTGCTACAGTGTGTGTCCAGATGTTGCAACAGCGTGTGTCCAGATGTTTTCCGGTGTGTTGTCGGGATGTTGCTACAGTGTGTGTCCAGATGTTTTCCGGTGTGTGTGCAGCTGCCGTTACCTGTGCGCCTGGCAGCAGAACTCGCACAGGTTGACGCAGCACTCCTCGCACCGCCCCTCGGCTCCCGGCTCCCCGCACAGGTCGCAGCCCAGCGGGCCGTCCGTCACCAGGGTCTCCAGGAAGACTTCGTCCAGGGCCAGGTGGTCGGTGGTCAGGCCGGCCGGCCCGGCCCGGGGGAGGTCCACCTCGGAGTCGCAGTCCGGGCAGAGCACGGTGACGGCGGCCCCGGGCCGGGCCTCCTCCGCCGGGCCGCGCCGGGAGAAGGGCTCCAGCCGCTCGATGCAGTCCGAGCAGAAGGTGTGCAGGCAGGGCAGCAGTTTGGGCTCCCGGTACAGCCGCTGGCAGACCTTGCACACCGCCCTGGGGTTGACGGGGCCGGGCTGGACCCTGTCTCCAGACTCCTGGGGGGGCTCTTCCCGCTCCGCCTGCGACATTTTCAGGTCTTCCTAACTTCTGGAGCCCGAAACAAACAAACCCTCCGCCAAACCCCGGAGACCCTCAAAGCTGACCGAGAACCCGGGGAAAGCCTCCTTCTTTCTGCGGAACATCAAATAAACCCTCAGTTTCTGCTCCGGTTCTTTCAGAAACTCTGAAATAAAGTTGTGGAGAAAGTCCTGCTGCCCCCAGCCCGGAGCTGCGTTCACGGCTGCTGGGACATTCGACACCCTGTCGGCGTCAGACCAATGGGGAGGCGTTCACGGACCATCCGGGGTGGTCCGGAACCCCGCAGGACACCTCTGGGACTGTCTGGAAACCTGAGTACTCCCTCTGCTGGCGGGACCGAGTACCTCTGAGTGGAGGGGAGGCGGGGGTCCGGAACTCTCCAAATCCCAGAATGAAGACTGACTTTTCAGGAAAGATCATGAAATGTTCTTTCTCACATGGGGAATTTAATTTATCTGAGACGCTCCATGGCATTAAAATCAAACAAAACATTAATATCAATTATTATTAATAATGTTATAAATATTCCAAATATTGTTTTTATTAACAATAAAATGACACAATATTATTTTCCAATAAAAACACACTAGTACTTACAACGTAAGATAATTAAATAAATGACTCAAAAAATGCAAAACAAATTCATTTTTAGTGGATTATGTTAGATCAGCAGCTTTGTACAGTTTGCTGTGAAAAAGTAGCAAAAATACAATTCAACATTATTGATATCTAATGAAATTGATGTTAAACTGTAAGAACAGAATGATACTTATTCCAGCAAACTAAAGACCAGCAGTTTGTTTTTTTGCACACTATGACGCTGACGTCTCCCTGAGCGTGATGTTTCAAAGTAAATGGGAAATGATGTCATGTAGACAGAATTCAATAAATTATCCAAACCTCAGCCAGTATTAAACATTTCACACACTGAGGGTGCAGTGGTTGTTAGTTTAGAAGAAAATTAGGAAGTTAGCAAGTATTTTCACTTCCTGCATAAAGGATTCATCTGGACCGAATAAAACACTTTCACTGTGATTCTTCAGCGTTCAGAACGAGTTCACCTTTATTTGCACGTAGGAAAATTCATTTTGCCAGTGGCTGACTTCAGACAAAGGACTAAAACAACACTCTTCTATCTCACTGAGTCTAAAATGTAGAAACTTCAGCAGTCTTTGTCTTTTGTAGATTAAATGATCACTGAGAAACTACTCACAGAAGTAAAAGCACCCCTAAACACCACTGAAATGACAGAAGAGTGAGTAACTCATCCATCCCAGATAACTTCTTCACTTCACCAGAAACCAAATGTCATTCAGATTTACCACCATTAAGACCAAGCAGAGATCATCTCGCCTGAAGATTTTCAGCCATTTATTTAAATGGATTAAATGTGAGTGTGGAATTAGGATGAGAGAAACACCCAGCTACTGTTCATCCTGTTTGGTCGATGAGGTTATTTGATGTTTCACCAGTGTCAATGTAGTAAATGCTTGTTTTATCAAAACAAACTGAGGAGCATTCAGTTTAAAGATTTTGGAAAGCTTTGAAGCATCAAACGAAACTAAAACACGTTAAAACTGATGGGACTGTCTGATATGGGGACAGCACCTGTTCTTGCAGCATCCGTCTTGTGCACCGCTGCACTGAGCCCAGGGACGGCATCAGACCACCACAGGGCCCCGGGCCTCCTAACTCACACAGTACATGGAGAGGACGACGGCGGCGGCGTCCAGGACCAGGGACACAGGCAGGGAGCCTGCAGCCTCGCTGTAGACGAAGTAGGTCCTCTGCGACACTCCAGCCTCTGAAACACACACACATGAGTTCTCTTCTCATTGATATAAATCCAGTGTCTTTAATGATTGTTTTTGTTACTGAATGTTGGGAAATCATTCTGGATTCTCTAAAACTGAGGAATGAAAGCATGAGGACCAGTTGGAGGAGAGGAACCCAGCAGAGCACCTGGACCTCACACACACTGGGTTTTCCTGTGGATGGTACAGGACGTGGTGGCGGTGGAATCGGTTCACAGAGGCTAAAACCTGGATAACCAGCAGCCTCCGCTCTGGACCAGTGCTGCAGCTGCGACATTCAGAGCGTCCAGATGAAGCCGCTGAAGCGCCGCTGAAGCCGCTGAAGCCGCTGAAGCCGCTGGCCGGCCTGAGATGGCCTCTGAGCTGCTCGCTGGAACAGCACCCAGGGTGCCAAACATGAGGCCTGTGGGCCAAAACTTTAACTCCTAAACTACAAAGGAAGCAGTAGTTCTTCATTTCCTGGTGCTGGACACCACCGTTTGATGAGCGTTAATGTTTAAATATATAAATATGTACATATATATATATATATATATATATATATATATATATATACACACACACACACACACACACACACATATATATATGTGTGTGTGTGTGTGTGTGTGTGTGTGTGTGTGTGTGTGTGTGTATATATATATGTGTAGATGTTTAGAGCAACCAATCACAAAGGAGAGGGGGGTTGAGTGGCGTCAACTCAAAGCCCGCCCCCTGAATGCCAAAACTCAACATCACCGCGTGAGCAGACAGCTCAGACATGTCACCGCGCGTGTAGAAAGAGATCGCGCGCGCACAAAAAGTGATGTCGCGCGCGTAAAAAGTGACCGCGCGCGCGCAGAAATAGACCACGCGCGCGCGGAGAGGCATCGCGAGCGCACAGACAGTGGTTTAACTGTGCGCGATTATGATTTTTTTTGCGCGCAGAATTTTGGCACTAAAATGACGCCATACAGCAGAGCCAGCAGTCCTGTGATCAGGCGGAGCTGGGTGCCGCGGTGCTGCAGAGCGCTGCTGAGAGGCCTCAGGCAGAGCGAGCGGCGGCAGGTAAACAGGACCTTGTTGAACCGGGGTAAACCCTCACCTGCTACGGTGGCCTCGCCTACAGCGATCACGAAGCGGTTCTCGATCCTGCAGCTGTAGGTCTCGTCCAGGTGGGGCGGCTGCAGACTGCTGACCACGGCGAAGGTCCCCACGGGGCTCTGGGTCCAGGCGGTGCTGGCCTCCAGGAGGCTCCCGGTCTGGTTCACCCAGGTGACGTTGGGCCTGGGGAACCACTTGCGGGCTACGGCGGTGAGGGTCCCGTTTGAGAAGCTGAATGTGGGGGCCGAAAAAGCTGAAACCAGACCACAACAGAAGAGTGGGCCCCTGCTGCAGAGGGCGTTCAGAAACCACTTCTGAGTGGATCAACAGTGAAGCACAGAACCGGAGAAACCAATCCACAAGACATGAACAGAAAACCTCCTTTATGTGTTTAATTTTCTGATTTGTAAGATTTAATTTACTTTCTTTTACTCTCAAAAAGACATTTCTGCTTTTATTTTTCATCTCCGTTTTTGACATTCATCATTTTTTTCTCTCCACAGTTTGTTTTTATTCTTGATGTTCTGTCTTGTAAAGTAAATGTTCTCAGTTAGTTTTTCACACCTGCTAAAACGCTAAACCGCCTCTCTGAACCACATTCTCAGTGGCCTAAACTCATTCTTCCAATCAAACACTCTTTTGGCAAAAACCTAAACCCTGTTCAGGTCCTATGCTCAGTTTGCAAAACCTTACACACATTCTCAAGCACTAAACACATTTCACAACATTTTTGCTAAATTGTAATCACTGTCAGCAAAATGTGAGCACAACTCCAACACAGCTGCCATCTTTTACACACAACTCAAAAGTGAACACACACGTTTGTAATGGTGAGATCAGACCAAGTGCGCACAAAGACAAGACGTTGGAGACTGAGTCTCAGTGACCATGCAGCAGTTTGCTTTGGTTTTGTTTTTTATGACAGTGAATTTAGATATCACTTTGACTTTGATGCATTTTTTTTCTAAATGCATTTACAGTCAAATAAACATTTTCTGTGCACTGCATGGACAGCTTGCTGTGTCCTCAGTTATTTCATGTAGTGTCTAATGAACGATCTGAGGTGAGCATGTTTCTACCTGCTGTGTGTGAGATCTGAACGTAGTTTGGTTTTGAACACAGGAGAGCTGTGTTGAGGGGATAGTTTGATTTTGACAGAAATGTCTGAGGTTTTGTGAATGTAGTTTGAATTTTTGGATTTGTGTTTAAGGTTTTGAGAAAATGGATGGGGGTTTCAAGAAGCAGGTTTTAGCAATTGTGAAAAACTGAATGAATCGTTGGTGATATGGCTCAGGTGGTGGAGGGAAAACACTTCAGGCGCCGTCAGCAGCGCTTTCAGGAAAAGTATGATCGTTTTGAACACACAGTGGTTTTACAGTCTCTTAGTAGTGAGGAGGGATGAGTACAGGTGAGTACAGGTGAGTACAGGTGAGAACAGGGTTTCATGTATTCATATCCTATATTCCTGCAGAGGTGGAGTGTCTCAGTGAAGAGTGGTGCCGGAGGGATGGGCGGGGCTACCTGCAGTCCTCAGGTGGATGCTGATCTCCCCGCCTCCACCCGAGGAGTCGATGCTGCAGGTGTAGTCTCCCTGGTCGCTCAGGCGGATGCTCCGCAGCAGCAGGGAGGCGTTTCCCTGGCTGATGGAGTCGGGGAACAGCTGAGTCCTGCCTCTGAACTGGGGGGCCTGGCCCTGCAGGTTCGGTGCCCCGTCCCTGTAGGCGTACACCTCCCCCTCCAGGTCCGCCTTGGTCCAGGCCACCGACACCTGGGTGAAGGTGTCCTGGCCCACCACGTTGGAGTACAGGTAGCAGTCGAGCACCAGGTCCTCCCCCACGTTCCCGATGGGCTTGGTGCTGCTGCTCAGGGCCTCGGTGGTCTGGCCTGGTGGACAGGAGGACCAGGTCTGACTGGAGATCAGGTGGTTTGTTTCTCTGCCGACGGCTTGGAGCCGTTCAGGCCGACATTACTGCACACCTTCAGACTGTGGTGTTTCTGCTTTACTGTCTGTGAGGAAGGCTGCTTTCACACCTACAGCATTTGGTCCGCTGGAAGCGGACTAGCGTCCCCAACTCCTGCAGGTTCGGTTCGTATGCACTGGTGTGAAAACGGACCAGTTAGTTTTGGTCCGGGACAAAGAACCGTACCGAGACCTCCTCGAGGAGGCGGTCTCGGTGCGGTCCCGGTGCGGTCCGCTGCTGGTGTGAACGCTGACCGGCCTCGGTCCTGTCCGCTCTGTTGTGGAGAAGGCTTTTTGGTCGGCGGAGGCTTCCGTAGCAAGCCGCACGGCACATTACATCACACATGCTGGCCAATCAGGGTTCACTTCTGTCACCCAAAACACACTATTGTGTGAACAGCGCCACCAAGGGGCAGGAGGGTCATAGTGGATAGTTAATCTGCAAAAACAAGTGGTGTGAATGCAAACCGAACTAGTTGACAGCTGCGACGTTTATGAATAATTTATGTCCGAACCGAACCACTCTAGCGGACTAGTAGGCGTGAAAGCACCCGAAGACTCAGAACCAAAGCAGCTGATCCAGAACATTTATCCAACCTGGAGCAACACGGTGTGACGATCCCCAGTGTTTCCAAAATCTAACCTCAAAAAGCCTTAATGTCACTTTAAAAGAAAAGAGCATCAAGGTAAAAGAAAAGCAGCACAAATGACTGACTGGAAGAGAGCCGCTGGTCCTGGACCCAGTGCTAAATGATCAAGATGCAGAGTGGCTGAAATTAAAGCTGCAAGTGGCATTGGTCGGGACCGAGCCTCCTTGCCGGCCCGCGACTGAGACGTCCACCCACTAACATGGGAGTTATTAGCATCTGTCATCCACTGACATGGAGTTGTTAGCATCTGTCATCCACTAACATGGAGCTGTTAGCTTCTCCCATCTGCTTTTCACAGTCACTGAATGAAGGCAATGAGTGTCAGAGTTTGATTGACAGCTGCTGTCAGCTGTGTAACTGCACCGTATGCCCATATATGGTCATGCCCGTTATGGTGCGTTCACACCGGACGCGTCGCGGGCGTCGTTGACGCTTGGGACGCCTCGAAGCTGACACTTGTGACGCTTCAAGCACGACGCTTGACACAAAGCTCGCGATGCGCGTCAGTTTATTGGCACGCGGGAGGCTGATTTCTGTTTTCCGCTATGGCGGATCGGCTTCATTTGTTAAATAAAGCTAGACCGCGTCGTCGTCGGAAAAGTCGCTATTGGCTGCTCTGCTCCTCTCTGCTCTGACTGCAGCAGGGGGCGCTGCTGAGACTGACCGCTTGTGAGTGCTTTGGGACGGGGGAGGGGCTCACGCAGCACCCGCTGCTCATGGGCAACAGCAACGAGACGTCCTGTCACGTCTCCAGAGCACCAGAAAAGGTCGCTAGGTTTGTCGCTAGTTGCTTTTGACAAAAAAAAAGTCGCCAAGAGGCTTTGGAAAGTCGCCAGATTTAGCGAGAAAGTCGTCAAGTTGGCAACACTGGCTGGCCCGCATCGGTGCTCGGATCACTCGTAGTGACGTAGCACCGGAGGGATCGTCTCTGATTGGTTTACGTTCAGCGGCAGCGCATCGAAAGTTCAGTTTTCCCAACTCTCAAAAAGCGACGCTCACGACGCTCCTGACGCCGGGGACGCGCGTCGTGGGCGTCGACGCTCGAAACGCTTGAAAAGCGACGCTCATGACGCTCCTGACGCGCCGCCCCGCCGCCTGCCGCTCCACGACGCTCATCCACATAGACTTTGCATTGAAAAGCGCCGCTCACGACGCTTGCGACGCGTCCGGTGTGAACGCACCATTAGAGTGGGAGAGAGGAGAAAATAAAAGCTTCTGTTTGGGAAACAACTGCTCCTTGTTCCATTCCTGTTTGGCAAAACTGAACACAAAATATCACGTTTGTTAGGAAAATTAGTTGTCTTTCAGTTGGTGAGGCTTTCAGAGCAGTCAGACTTTTAGTTTGGACCGTAGAGGCCTCAGCTTGTGAGAAACACGAGAATTTTCCCCATCCGGCTCCATTATAACTGAGAGCAAAAAAAATGCAGAGCGCACACCTTTTCATACCTGTGAAAATGTACATATAACATGGAATTTTCCCCACTTATGTTAGATCATCTTGTTCGGGAGAACTTGGTGACACCATACATGTGCTCGGTTTGTTGATAGGAGTCACGGTTTAGCCACACTCGACGCTTGTTTGAGGTGCTGAAAAAAGGCGATTTTTTTCCTTTTTCCCCATTATAACGGATGAGGGCCGGAGCAAGGCAGGATTTCAGACTTCCAACTTTGAACGCTAATAAAATCCACACCGTTAGACTTTTGACAAAGTTGTTCCCAACTTTTGTAGAGAAATTTATCCTCTATCACGTCACATGACTCTGATATCTGTACGACAAATGGTCTCAGAGGACATCATTTTTTTCGTGAGGAGTGATTTCGAGCAAAAATTTACTTTGAAAGGGGAATTGCGAACTTCCTGTTGGATTTAGGTCAGGAGTGTCAGTGCATGAATTTTCGATCTCGATGAGATGAACGCGTCAACGTTGGTTTGATCTCTCTACGACATTCCTACGGGCCGCGGCGTCAATTTTACTGTTTCTAGGTGGCGCTAGAGAGCAGATGGGGGTCAATATTTCCATTTTATCAAATGTTTTGCCAGTTCGGATGTGTGTTCCAAATTTCGTGAGTTTTCGTGCATGTTTAGGGGGTCAAATTTGCGTTTATATACGAGGTCAGTATAATAACGAAGAAACGGAGGAAAAACAATAGAGACCCTGCCCTCCGCCCGGAGGGCATGGGCCCTAATCAAATTAACCCTGTTTAATATAAAGTTCAGTCAAGTTAATAAGTTCTTAAATATTTTAGATCATTTGACTTGAACTCCAAACTATGATAACTATACTCTAGCGTCTCAAGAAGAACAGTGTGTCCAGATGAATCGCCATCATTCAAAAGTTCCTAATGTGCACCGATAAAATGAAACATTTCTTTCTTTTTGCTTTTGTACTCGAGAAAAGATGTTTTTGAATTTTACTTTTGCCAAACTCCTTCATGAAGTGTTATTTCAACGTTTTTAACGACGCCCCCATCGTTAAAAATGCAACCACTGACATTCACACAAATGCTGATTTTCACCATTTCAGGAGACTTTACATTGATTTACACTCACCTATACCCCTTACATCCTGGACACACACACACACACACACACACACACACACACACACAGCTTACTTGTGAAGGTTATGGTGAAGATGAGGATGATGACGACGGTGAAAATGACGATGAGGGTGATGATGCTAGAAGCACGGAGAAGAAAGGTGTGAAACAGCTGAAATCTGCTCATTGTGAGAAAAGTAAAACACAGAGTTTGATACTGACATTCAGACTGCAGACTGACACAAGGACATGTTCTACTGAAATACTGTTCAATAGCAGAGAGCACGTCTGTGATCTTCTGAGTCTGTGATTGGCCGTAACGCCCTGACATGGTGTCAGTTTTGCTGTTCGACCTCGTCAGCCCGTGGACTCTGGCAGATCTCTCTGAGAAAATCCTTCTCCTCACTTACAAAATCCTAAATGGGATGGCTCCGACCTATCTCCAAGATGCTTTAACGCCTTATCAACCAATCAGAGCACTCCGCTCTCAAAATGCAGGGTCACTGGTGACTCCTAGAGTCTCTAAATGGACACTAGGTGGAAGAGCCTTTAGCTATCAGGCACCGTTTTTATGGAACCAGCTTCCAAGTGGTGTCAAAGAGGCAGACACAGTCTCCACATTTAAGGTCAGGCTCAAGACGTTTCTCTTCGATGCAGCCTATGATCAGGTCAGCTAGGGACTCTAAACTAAACTAAACTAAACTAAACTAAACTAAACTAAACCAAACTAAACTAAACTAAACTAAACTAAACTAAACTAAACTAAACTAAAGTATCCAAACTATACTAACTAAATACTAGTTTAAACAGTAAACTATCCACAAAGCTGCCCCAGGAGCTAGAATGCTGTGGGAAGTACGGTGCACTGAGCCCTATCCTCTAATGTCTGAATGTTCTTCCCTTTAGTCCGTTCATTGCTTTTCACCTGCTGTCCCCCCTTCGAGGGGGAGTCTTCTCCAGTTTCAGTTGCTGACTCCACTATTACGAGGGCCTACGAACAAGCTCCGTCCGGACCGGGAGGACACTCCTGTCGGTGCTGTGCCCGCGGACTGGCTTCGGTTCTACTTCTGGGTTCTTGTGCTGGACCGTCCAACGGACTGTCCTCAACATAGTCCTTTACTTCTTGTTGTCTCATGCTAGCTGTTGCCAAAGCTGTCCGTCCCTGGGAGAGGGATCCCTCCATACTGTGGTTCTCCCCAAGATTTCTTCTTTTCCCACTGGGTTTTTGGAGTTTTTTCTTGCCGGATGTGAGGGTCTAAGGCGGTGGTTGCTTCGTTTTGTCTCGTTACTGTGAATTTGACATATTAACATTATGCTTACTCACTGTTTTTATTTTTACCAACCAATGTAACATCTTGAAGCCTCTGAGGCAACTGTTGTTGTGATACTGGGCTATACAAAAATACATCGATTGATTGATTGAGATCTCTGAGCTGAGCTCTGGTTCCAGCCAGATCCTGTCAGTCATTCTTTCAGCTGATGCCTCTGGTTTGGGGCAGAACACCTGGTCCATTCCAGTCTGATCGGCTGTTTACATGCAGGAGTAAATCCACTTTCACTCATACTATCCAAGTGTGTTCATCCAGTTTTCAGCAGTTCCGTGGAGCTGACATGTTTACATGAACTTCTGCGGTGCTGTCAGGCGGGTGACGCCTCCCTGCTGCAGCACACCTGAACCGAATATTATCACAAAGCTCCTCAGAAATCCCCATGAGGAGCCGCTCAGTGCAGTGACACCGAGGTCCTGAAGGACAGGGGCCCTCCGACATCCAGGGCTCCTCAGAACTCTCCTGGGTCATGACCCTGTTCTCCTCGTTTCCTTCCTGGAACCTGAACACTTCTCCAGAGACCTTCTGAACGATTGTCTGTCAAACTCACTCATGTCTCCGCTTCTCACACATCAAACAGAAGGACAGTATGTTCACCTGGCACCTCCTAACGGGTGAGATGTTGAGGAAGTAAGGACGAGTTTTCATTTCACTTTTCCTTTTCTCTCGGTCCAGATGGATGAAATGACTCAGATCAGCCTCAACAGGATAATCCTCACTTTCTCACCTGTGGTAAAACTTTATCAGCACTTCATCAGAGCATCAAACCTGATGGCCTTACGTGTAGAAGATGACTTGTCCAAACGTCGCCATGGTGTCTCAGAAATCAGATGAAAAAGAGTTGAAGTCCTCCGGTCCGGTCATAACACTGCAGCTGATCCCTGTCTTCAGCCTGAGCACCGCTGACTGCTGCTCTGTCTGTGACGGCACTTTAAACACACCATGAGCAAACATTGCTTTTAAGGTGTGTGCCTCGTTTTTGTTGACATGTCAATTATCTTATGAAAATAAAAATGTGAGCTCCTGCTTCCCCCAGAGGCCATGACACCAACATAACACCGCTGAATGCTCAGTGTCTTCTAGTGGGTTCAAAAGAGGGAAGAGGATATTTTACTGTATGATCAAAACACCACATGAAGCGTCTGCTGCTGGTTCATCATTAACCAGAAGGAAAACGATGAGGGGACGGCTGGGTTTGTTCTTTTACTGAAGGTACTGCAGCTACTTCATGCTTCTGTTCCAGGAAGAACAGAGTCAAGGGTCAGATGGTGAGAGACAGTCTGTCTCTTTGTGTTTGTCCTGTAATGGACAGATGGATGGATGATGGATGGATGGATGATGGATGGATGAATGATGGATGGGGGATGGATGATGGGCGAATTCATCATCCGGTGGGAAGCCCACAGCACCACCATGTGGTCACACAGGGTAAGACATGCTGACTGCAGCAGTGGGAGCTGGTGCTGATGCTGTGTTGGATGGAGTGGGTGGAGGAGGCGGTGCTGTGGCCAGCGCTCTGTAGCTAGGCTTTGGGCCTTTGTGGATGGCGTTGCCTCCGTTCATATGTGTATAATGTGACGCATGCATGGACTGGATGACAGCTGAGTGGTTTTAGTAATGAGGATAAAGTGAAATCTGCTGTGATGTGCTTTCTCTGTCACTGGCACATTTACATAGGCCAAACAAATCCTCTTTATAATCGGACTGCAGCTGAAGCGGATTGTAAATCAGTCATGTAAACACCTGAGTGGATCCACTTCACTCGGAGCGGATTGTGTTTTGGATCTGTTTGGACGAGGCAGTCTACACCAATTGAGAACATTACAGTAAAGTGGACAGAGCATGTGGACGTCACCCGTTTGTTTCTGATATCAGAAAAAGAGGCCAGCGGGAGGCTGGCATGATGGGATTTTGGAGCCAGAAATGAAGAAACACAGCGAGGGGGCGGGGCCAGAGAGCTCCAGGGGGCGGGGCTGACTGAGAGCCCAGGACTGTGGCGTTGTGTGATCATGTTTCCACAGTGTTTCAGATCATTTACTTGTCAATAATAAACGTTTACAGTGTTTATGCATTCGACCAGGACCCCAAGCACCGGGAGCGTCCGCCGCCGCACCGTGCCGGCAGCCAGCAGTATCCTGGCTCTCTTCGGGGATTTACAGGCTGGAGGGTTCAGGAGGGAAGCGCCGCCGGGCCGCCGCTCAGCGCTGACAGCAGCCACTAGCGGCGCTCTGTCTCCGGCCAGCCAGCACTAACAGTGCTTCCCCCCTCCACTGGCATTGCTTTCTGCTCCGTTTCCCCCCGGCTAGCTTGAAGCTGGTTAAACTTCATGTTCAGGTCACAACACCTCAGAAGACTATAATCGAATACAAACATTTATTCACAGAAAAAAACTGGTCAACAGAATCATTTCTGGGTCTTTTTTAGCAGTTAATCCAGCGATAAGGGTGGTGGGCTTCATTTTTGGCGCCACATGCTCTGTCCACCTTATACACTGCCAGTGCCTCATATAAACTGTGCTTGACAGCAGAGTAGATTTTACGGGCTTATTATTGGTTCCACGCAGACATTCCCTCGTAAGTAGTGACGTGATGACGTGACAAGAAACAGCAAACAGGAAGTATGAAAGTCATACACAAGTAGAAGAACTGGACTGTCATGATCGGTGTGCCGTTTGACCCAAGCGCAGAGAGACGGAGACAAGATGAGGTTTGCACAAGTTTATTAAGTGCTGAGAGTCACAAGGACTGCCGCCCGGCCGCAGTGCTGCAGGTTGGCTCAAGGTGAGGTTGAGGCGTGGCGAGGTCGAGGCGTGGCGTAATCCCTCACAGAGAAAGGCTGAGCAGGAAGCAACTTCTGCTGCAGCACAACAGACAAGTGAGGATAACGATCCGGCACGGACCAGGTGACTGGGAGAGGTTTAAATAGGCAGGCAGAGAGGCAGTCCCCAGCTGAATGCTATGAGTAATCAGCAGGACCCAGGGAGACTGGGACTGCCCGTAGCCTGCCAGAGCGGAATCCTGACATGGACGGTGGCTGAGAAACACTTTTCAATAAAAACCCTGAGAGAAGGAACACTGCAGAGGAGCGATGGATGCAAATCACCCTACAGCGAGTTCTTCAAAGAGCTGTAGGCTACCAGAGGACCGCTGCCCGGTGTTCTGGATTAACTGGTTCCCATGGTAACGAGTGACGGATTTTTGTAAACACATGTTGGAAACAGTGGATGTTAAAATAAGAATCACAAAAGACTAAAATATAAACTATAAATTTACTGTGGAAAACCGACGTTCAGTAGAACCACTACAAGTTTCAGTCGGGTTTTCAACATCTGTTGGTCACAAGTTAACACGGACACCAGTTAATCTGAAACAGCAACAGGTGGAGCGGAGCCTCTCAGACGGAGGCTAGCTGTGGTCGGCGCATTATGCCTATGATCACAATTTGCCTTTCCCAAATGGCGTTTTAAACGCCAAACGCCGATCAGCGTATTGTTATTTTATAATGAAATACAAATATTCTCCACCCCTGGAGTTCGGTCAGTCAGTAAAAGTTATTGCAATAGCAACAGCCAATCAGAGCGAACCTGGGAAGGCTGAAGCTCTGATGATTTGGTTCTGGAGCAGGAACCAAGAGAACACTTCAGTCCGCATAGGCTGTTCTACTGTCAGCTGAAAGCTGTGAGTCCTTCCACAGAGCACCACTAAGTTCGAATTAGATGGACGGGGAAGAACTTACAATGGTGGGATGGATATGAATATATGATGGATTGATGGATAATTGACAATGGTAAATAATTTTGATTTGTTGATTAAATGAACTTACATATTATGACTTATCTATATTTTACTTGTGGTTTTTGCTACACAGTGGAAGGTTCCTTGAAAATGGACTTTCCTGTGATGTGAATGGAACAGTAGACATACTCAGCCAGTAGGGGGCAGTGTTCACATATTTTGACTGAGTATGTCTATTTTTGCTTTCATGTCACAAAGCAGTTGTCCCAGTATGCAAATCTGACCAAATCTAACGTTTGCTACGATAATACCACTGAGCTCCGGTAATTTTACTGCTACACTTTGCATTCTTTTTATTAACATCCTGTGACTAATTCGAATCTTGTGTAAAGTGTTTTACTGTGCAATTCTACTGTGCAAAATCTTTAGAGTTATTTTTGCAGTTTCAGTGTAATTTGTACTGAATCCAGGTCAGATCAATGGATCTGTACTCATACATGAGACTAATTGGTTTTTTGTAATGAACTGTTGGTGGAGACCACAGATCTGCAGTAAATACAGAACTCTGTTCAGGCCTCCGTCGTCACTGAGCTGAAAGAAACCACAAGAACACAAGGCAGAGATCCACAGCGGGGGCCGGAGAGGTGCTGCGTGGGTTAGGGCTAGAGTTAGGTTTAGGCTCGGGTTAGACTCTGGGTTCGGGTTAGGATTAGGGTGTGAGTTGGGGCCAGCCATTTCTTTCTGATGTTAAGGTTAGGGTAAGGGGCGAGGAACTGCAATATGACAATGAATGCAGAAGTACAAACGTGTGTCTGTGAGTGTGTGTGTTCATCTGAATCGGCCGGACTGCACCCGTCCTGTGACGGACTTGCTGTTTGCTGCTGGGATGTGCTCCATGCTTCTGAATCTAGATCTCGATCCAGTGATACAGAGGATGAAGTCTGTCCAGACGACAGCTTGCTCTTCTCAAGCTGCTTCTTTCAATACAAACCTAGTAAATGCACCCTGTAAACGCCGTGGCTTGTTGTTTTCGTTCACACACGGTCATGTGGTCCAGTGACAGCCTTTCAGTGTCTGTGGGCTGTTCTCCGCCTGTGAGGTCTAAAGAGACAGCAGGAACAGTGAGACTTGATCTTTAATGGAATTCATCCCAAGGTTCCTCATGAAGTCATCACAGTGTAAGAGTGAACACTAACATCGCTGCGACTACAGTCCCACAAATTCACTTGGGGGCAAAACACATGAAGGTGAGCCTTTAACTTCATTATCAGTGATTTCTGGTAGAATTAGTGACTTTTCCAGTGGTTAGGGTTAGGGTTAACCCTAGGGCCATAAAGGCCACAAGCAGCATACTTTGTTCATCTTCAGTCCTCAGTTTCAACCCCGATTTTGTTTTTTATGTCTCAAAAATTGAACGAATAAAAAGCAGTGTTTAGTTGGAACAGGTAAGCTGTTCTGTTCTTGTAGTCCAGGTTCCACCGTTTAAACATCTCTACATTTTAACACGTTCGATTGGTTTGCTGTCCCCTAAATGGGAACCTCCTCTTTAGAACTTCAGAACTACGACTGCACCAGCTGAGAACATCTGAACTTTGACTCAAGTTTCAGTCACAGATACAAAGTTGAGATTATTTTCCCAGTTGCTTCTCCAGAACATTACAGCCACACGTCCGTCTGGTTCCCGTCTTCTTGTTGGTACACGTCCTTGTCTTTCCGCTCACATCTTGCTTGTCCCTCCGCCCGTCCCCCCTCTACTCGTCCGTCCGGCTCCAGCTGACGGGGATCCACTGGGGCTCGTGCTGCGCCTGGTGGATGATGGAGCTCAGCTGCATGCAGGCGTCCTGCAGGTCGTCGTTCACCACCACGCTGTCGAAAAACTGCCGATACCTGGCCTCGATCACCCGAGACGTCTCCTCCAGCTCCACGAAGTCCTCCTCCTGCGCACGGGGAAAGAGACCATCTCAGAATATGGTGATGGGCAAACATGAGCAGAACGGTAAAGCCTCTCCTGATGGACACAGGATCCTGATCCTGAACCTGAAGCAGAATAAACCGGCAGGTTTATAAAGACCATGTAAGAAATGAAAACTTTATTCAGATGTAAGTTTGATTGAGAATACCATCACTGTTGTGGAAACTCAAACACGCTGAAAGTTGTGTTTAGGTTGTTCCTGTCTGTCTGACAGACTGGAGCCTCTTGCGGCCTGATTTTGGCCCTCGGGCCTTATGTCTGACACCCCGAGCCTCCCCTCATATCAGCGTCTTACTGAGAAAGCCCTGTTGACGGTGTAGTTGGTGATGATCCGGGCGTCTCTCCGAGTCTGTCTCAGCCGCTCTACGCTGGGGGCTTTGATGAAAATCACGTAAGGCTTCAGCTTCTTAGTCCGCAGCGTCTGGATGCTCTGAAGGACGAAGGACACGGAGACACGACTGAGCAAGAAGACGTACTGGACAGGACCAGTCTGCTCTGCTCCACAGATTGTTCACATTCAGAAAACCTTAACACAGAGTCCCAGCCTGTCCTGACGTTCATGAACTCTCAGTCAGTCATTACAGCGTCTATCTGAAGGCGGCAGAGAGAACCGTTCTGACAGAACGGGGTCTGGTTGTCAGCCTGTGCCACATCGGTGTGACAGTTCATGTATCTGCCTGCCGTGGCGGCCGGGGCGGGGCTAAGGTCAGAGGTCACGACTGGGAGAGAGCGGACTCACGCAGAGTGGTTAGAGCTACAGCCACATGTCTGGAAGCTAAAACAGTAACCTGCTTTCATCGGCCCTTCAGGCCTCAACTGAGACTTGAACCGAGGACTCCGTCTCCCCACATCAAGACTCGACCCGGCGGCACCGGGCAGGACGAGGCGCCGGCCGCCGGGGCTGGAGGAGGACTCCAACGGTGGAGTGCAGAAGAGCTGTAATTGATGAAAATTCCAGCAGAGGGCGATGATGTTGGTTTCAAATATCACCTCAGGGCAATCAGAACCCATCAGAACCCATTAGAACCCATTAGAACCCATCAGAACCCATCAGAACCCATTAGAACCCATCAGAACCCATTAGAACCCATCAGAACCCATTAGAACCCATTAGAACCCATCAGAACCCATTAGAACCCATTAGAACCCATCAGAACCCATCAGAACCCATCAGAACCCATTAGAACCCATCAGAACCCATTAGAACCCATTAGAACCCATCAGAACCCATTAGAACCCATCAGAACCCATCAGAACCCATTAGAACCCATCAGAACCCATCAGAACCACTTCAAAAAAAGGTCAATTTCAGAGTTTAAATCAACATATTAAATAAATACAATAAATACAACATATTCGTCTGTTGATTTCATTTTAGGAGTTAAAGTTGATCATAAATCAACCAATCACAGCTCCTCCTCTGTCCACGTGATGCGGTCATGTGACAGGCTGGACCAATCACATTACATCTGGTTTACAGAGTTCAGTCTGGAGACGACCTGCTGGAAGCTTCAGAATGCTGTGGGGGACGCTGCGTTAGCTCCGCCCACCATTATATACAGCCAATGAGAACGCTGTGGGGGACGCCACGTTGGCCCCGCCCATCTTTATACACAGGAATCAAAACCTTCAAATGGAAATAAATGCAGAACACTGCCTTGTGAGTGAAACTCACATGTGGCTCGACGTCTACGATGCACATGCGGCCTCGTTTCAGCACTTCATCGATGGCGTCCGTGCTGGTCCCGTACAGCTGGCCTTTACTCTCCCCGTACTCCACAAACCTGAACACAGCCATGCAGAGAGAGGACACAGAGGACAGAAAACGCTGTTAACACTGAACACTAAGTCTTGTCTGTCCATTCTGGACCTTATGCTTCAGCCAACGCAGAACAGACTGGAGGAACAAAACCCGGGGTTACAGAATACCACCAAACACTGATGCTGGTCCTCCAAAACAAGACTCCTCTTCCCGTCCTATCAGCACCTCATTTCTGCTCCCAATGCCGGCTGCCAGAGGATTTCTTTTCTTTCAACCATGGACGAAGAACTTTTTATTCTCGGAGTGGAAAAGCACATTATTTTGTACGATTATGTTGTTATGTCAGTGTATTTTGGGGAGAGTTTCTCCACAACAGAGACTGTGACTCTGTTTCCATTGGCTCTATTTCCACTGGATCCCGGCGAATCAAGAGCTCCACAGCGGAGGCTTATCATCCCCACCAGATGCATCTGGGTTCTGGAGTGTGAGGGGAACTTTTATTTTGGAGGAGCAGCATCCGGTGGTCTGTGGCTCTGCCGGTCCCTCAGGTCCAGCCCTGGCCTGCTGGATGCTGCATGCAGAGAAAGTAGAGCCGCTGTGGGATCAGCTGAGACTCTGCTGCAGCTGCAGGACGTCCAGACACCAACGACTCCTCCTTTCTTCTGGCTTCGAGTGAAGCAGGAGAACTGATTTCATGTGGATTAGAAGTGAAGGACAGCTGAGCGGGAGCGCACCTGTTGTTGCAGACCATGTACTCAAACAGCTCCTTGGTTATGAAGTGGTACTCTCTCCCTGGCTGCTCCCCTGCTCGGATTGGACGGCTGGTGTCTGTGTGGACATCACAAACAGGACAGGACACAAACGGGCTTCATAGACGAGTGCCATGTTAAAAAAGAAAATCATCACTGTACCTTTCCTGTAACTCGAATAATGAAATATATTTCCTGTCACAACATTTCCTGTTTCCTCTTTTTCACAAATTCATATTATGACTAAAATGTGCTGAGAGCCAGTTTATTTATTTAATGTTTAGACTGAGTCTGAGGGCCAGAATGTCACAGAATCTCTCAATACAAACTTTCATACGTTTTGGTTTTCTCTGTGATCAGATGTTGAACCCTAAACCCGAACCCTGTCCAACAGTACCTTCAGGCAGCTTTACACCTGAAGGTGGTTGAATTGAAAAGTGATCCATTAACTAAATGAAACGGCGTGTAGACGCGTTGGTGTTCCCTCTCCGCTGCTTCCACAGGTGAGCACTGTTTTCCTTAGTTTGAGGGATTTACTACCAGGTTAGCTCATGTTAACAGTGAAAACAGCCGCTCTATCCTGGATACAAATATTAATAAGCCACAGTTTGTGTGCGTTCAGCTCCTCTCCAGGTGAATGTAGATGTGTTTATGATGTGTTTATTCTGTCACAGGAACAACCGAGAGTCAATAACTGCAGATACAAGAGCAGGCATCAACAGGAGGGATATAATGTGTGTAATGGAGAGATGCAGCTTCAGTGTGGTCTCAGCTGAGAGTGTGTGAGCTGACGTACGAGGGACGGGGGACTGGAAGGTGGAGGGGTTCAGTTTGATGAGTCTCTTTCTGAGTTCATTCACTCCGACTCCTGTCGCACCTGTCCACAGGGAGAAATGGAGGAGAAACGGCTCTTTGAACACTTTCAACAACAAGAATATTCTCCAGATTGCCTTGAGAAGTGATTCTAACAGGCTGCTTTCCGTTTGATCCCCTCAGTGCTGACAACTCAGACTCACACCTCCGTGCCAAGGATTTAAGATTTAATTCCTGCTATAAGTGAAAATGAATCTTTTTTGCATTTTTACTTCAGAAAGGTTTTGCATTTCCATGGTAAATTTTTGAAAATTGTGTTTTTGTTTTTGTTTTTTTGTTTTTTAATGAAAATGCTAGAAACACTGAAAACCATGCAGTTTTCATGTTGGTCCACCAGGCGGTGCTGTTGTTTGTTTTAGTAATGGAACCACACACACTGCAGAGCGCAATACACTCTAAACCAGGGGTGGGGAACCCTGGTCCTGGAGGGCCGCAAACCTGCATGTTTTCCATGTCTCCCTGCTTCAACACACCTGAATCGATTCAAGATTCATGGCCAAGTCCAGCAGAAAGCCAGATAACGAGCCTCATTGCAATCAGCTGTGTTGAAGCAGGGAGACATGGAAAACATGCAGGTTTGCAGCCCTCCAGGACCAGGGTTCCCCACCCCTGCTCTAAACATTACCAATGGAGAACATGGAGAGCAATACACTCTGAACATTAACAACAGACATTCATATGGAGAGAACTCCAGGTTGGATTGTTGTTACAGTGACAGTCAATTCTAAATCTACCAGGACCAGGAGGATCTGGACTGGAACCAGGACCAGGAGGATCTGGACTGGACAGCAGCGGCTGGTGGTAAATTTGTGAAGTGGAGCGCTTCGCCCCTCAGTTTCAGTGTGTTTATAGACCAGACAGTGATGGACGGCCAAGTCGCTCCAAGCTGCAGCCATCAAACGGCACCCATTGGTTTAATTTCATGTCATTAAAAAAAAAAAAAAAAACCATCATGAAGCAAATATTTGATTAAGGATGACTTTGATTGTTGGTGCATATTCGCTTCAGCCCTCATCAATACACAGAGTTCGAGGTGTACGTGCACATTTTAATCAACTGCAACAAAACATTGAAGAGGTCTGCTCTGAATCCATAAACTGACTGTAAAACATATAATAAAGAATTTACACAACAGATCCTGTCTTTTATGAGAATAAAATGTCTTAAAAAAGAATATACAGGGTATTAACATGGTCAAGGAAAAGCACACTCCCTGTTAACCAACGTAATGATGGAGGGGAAAAAATCCTTCGTCAGTGAACACAATTAGGGAAAATAATCCTTCTTCTGAGCGGCGTCTTTGAGACTGAAGCTCTGATGTGGAGACAGGCCTGTGACTCACCCACGAGGATGATGAGGCGGTGGTTCTCCTGCGGGGGGCGCTGGTACAGGGCCACCTCCTCGTACGGGGTGGCCAGGGCGCCGCTGAGCGGCGAGCAGGAGGTGCAGGACTGACGTCTCTTCCTGAAGGACGTCCTCCTCCAGAGACGGAAACTCCGACGGAAACCGGCTGGTTGAGGCACAAAGCAGCATGTGGTCATCCATAAGTTCAGCAACAGCAACAAACAACAAACAACAACAAACAACAGCAACAAAAACAACAAACAACAGCAACAACAACAGCAACAGGGACGCTCTTTGCTTCATCATTCATCAGTTTGTCATCTGTTAAACAAACCAAACAAACAGCAGTTAATTTGTTTATTCAGCCATACTGCGTGGGTCTTACCCAAATAGATTCCATCAGTAAAATCTGAGTCACGTTCATCTGAAGGAAAAACAAAACAAGTCAATAAATATCTTCTTATAAAAAGACTAGTGCTGTCAGTTTTAATCGCATTGATCACAATTCAATCGCATTGATCGCAATTAATCGTGATTAATTCATGGAGAACTGTCAACAATTAACTTTTTTAAAGTTGAGATTAATTGCGATGAAGAATCTAATCCTCATAAATCAGTCCCAATGTCAGGAAAAAACACTATTATCCTCTAGTTCTTTTCTTTGAACCAATTGGCAGACCTCAATGGATTAATCACGATTAAAATTGACAGCACTAAAAAAGACAGATCGTTTAATCGTCAGTGCATGGCGAGTCCACACAGCGAGAGCAACAAGAATCAAAAATCAACAAATGAGCAAAGAAAAGATCAAACGTAGGAGAATGATGACAGTGTGTGCAAAATGTAAAGTCCAAAAAAATAAGGGATTAAACCGTTCAAACAAACATAAACTATGTAAATGATGTAAAGAAAGACTATAATCAGCACCCAAGAGCTAAAACCAGAGATGAAGTGTGATGGAAATGAATCCTGAACTGAGCTCAGGAAGGAATTTTAAACTGTTAGAAAAGCTCCTTCAGTTTTTCCTCCTATAATGCAACGACAAGTCAGCTGTGAGTCAGTAACAGGTGTCTGGACAGACTTACCTACCAAAGTTTAGTTCTTCCAAATCTGTGGAAAAAAGATCAACAACATCAACTTTCAGGGTTCAGACGGTCTGAGGAGAAAATACTGCAGTCGCATATTTACCGACGACTGGGCGCTGTTCATCACTGTGTGTTTGACTGGCCTCTGGAAGACAAGCCAGGGAGTCATTACAAGATTACACACACACACACACACACACACACACACACACACACACACACACACACACACACGGAGATGGAGTAGGAAGGTTTTTAAAACTCTTTCCCCTGAAACTGCTGTCATCTAGATAGTAGCTAGGAAAACACACAGAGCAGGAGTAAATTGTGCAGTAAATCAGATTAGAGCGCACTGCTCTCATTTAGAGTACGAAGAGCTCATCCTGATGGCTCAACACTGGAGCTGAAGACATTTAACGCACCGTTATCAGGCTGGGTCACTGACGGCAGCAGAGACAACAGAGAGGACAGAACCGTTAAAAGACTCAGTGCACAACATGGATCCAAACTCAAACAGGACTGGTCCACAGCCAATCAAAGTCATCGCAGATGCTCTTAATGACGATGATGATGATGATGATGATGAGTGCTTACAGGGTCGGATGCAGACATGGCCTTGTAAAGGTTGACACCACCACTGCTCCCTCTGTTTGCTGTAGAGAAAGAGAAATAAAACCACTGAAACCTCAGAAGTAAGACGGGGAATTCAAAGCTCCACAGAAAGAGTCAGCCTTCAGAAAGTGGCTTTATGTACATGTTGTTTAAACAACAATACTAAGAGGATGGATAAAGCGAGATTGAAGGAAGAGAACGTAACAAGTATTTGAAAAGAGTAATATATTAGTTTTGTGTTTTCTTGTCACAGGTCAGTTTATCGCATCACTAATGAACGACCCTCCATACATGCAACAAGACAGAAGGAGTTTCTGAAACCGTTTTCTAAAACCTTCCATTGAAAAAATGCATCATGAAAGGTGTATTTCAAAAGAAGGTGAGCGAGGTTTGAGAAACGTACAGTTTTTCACAATTGCTAGAACACATTTCTTGAAAGCTCCATCCATTTTCTCAAAACCTTCAACACACATCCAGAAATCCACACTACATTCACACAACCTCAGACATTTCTGTCAAAATCAAACTATCACCTCAAAACCAGTTCTCCTGTGTTCAAAACCACACTATGTGTTCAGATCTTAACCACAGCAGGTAAAAACATGTTAGATCGTTCATTAGACTCTACATGAAATCACTGAGGACACAGCAGCAGTCCACACTCTGAAACCTGCTGGGTTATTTTCCCAACACATTTTCTGGGTAGCCCTAGATTTTGTGCAGATTGGGTCACTTTTACCCAAAATTAGGTGAATTTTTTTGACCCAGCAGAGTGAGGTGATGATTTTGTGGCTGAAGGGAAGAGAAGAATCACCATTTTGAACATTCCTGCAGCTCCTTCTCTTTCTTGCATCTGGAGACTTCTGGCAACATACAGAAAACTGGAGTCCTGTGTTCTCACAGAGGATTATTGAAATGGCTAAGAAAGAAAAGACATATGACCTCCCTCTCCTTATACTCATGTGTGGCTGTGGCTCAGTTGGTAGAGTGGTTCTCCAGCAGTTGTGAGGTTGCTAGTTCAAATCTTTTCCTCTCCCTGTCAATGAACTGCACTGAACCCCAGCTGGCTTCCAGTGGAGGGTTTGACAGTCTTGCAGGGCAGAGGGCACGTGGGATTACATTTTTAAAGTAACCTTCCCAGACCCGCTGATGAATCCTGACCCAACATCAGGGTCAACTCTTCAACCCAAACGGCTGCTGGGTAGAAATGACCCAGCTTTGGCTCGGTCTCTTTTGGACCCAGCGCTGGGTCAGCAGTTTCACCCAATGTGGGTTATTTTTACAGTAACCCAGCAGCTTTAAGAGTGTGTAGTGCACAGAAAATGTTTATTTTACATATTGTAAATGCATTTAGCAAAAAAAAAAACCAAAAACAAAAACAAAACAAAAAAACATTGAAGTCAAAGTGATATCTAAATTCACTGTCATAACAAAACCAAACAAAACCAAAGCAGATTCCTGCATGGTCCCGGTCCTGGAGATTCAGTCTCAGCATCTTGTCTTTGTGCACACTTGGTCTGATCACATCATTAGAAATATGTGTTCAGTTTTGAGCTGTTGTGTGTAACAGATGACAGCTGTGTTGGAGTTGTGTTCACATTTTGCTGCCAGTGAGTACAATTTTGCAAAAATGTTGTGAAATGTGTTTAGTGACTGAGAATGTGTCTGAGGTTTTGCAAAAAAGAGCAGATGGGTTTTGCAAATTGAGCATAGGACCTGAACAGTGTTTAAGTTTTAGCCAAAAGAGTGTTTGATTTGAAAAATGAGTTTAGGCCCCTGAGAGTTTGGTTCAGGCGGTGGGGTTTAGTGTTTTAGCAATTGTGAAAAACTGTAATTAAGTTGTTGCTTTTTATTATTCTGAATGAATTTGAAATTGTAAACCTTACTCTGGTTTCAAATGAATTGATGGTCCACAACGCCCTCTGCTGGCGACCTGTGAGCACTGCAGCCTGTCAGGACCTGTGTGTGTGTGTGTGTGTGTGTGTGTGTGTGTGTGTGTGTCACCTCTTCAGCATGCTGGCGGAGGGGATGAGTCCGGCGCAGGATGCCGCTGAGCAGGGCAGCTTCTTGGCCTGCCACCAGTGCCCGTCCGACTGGTCCACCACCTCCAGCAGGTCTCCTCTGCTGAACCACATTCCTGCGTCCGGACACGGGATAGAGGAGTCCTGCAGCGGGGAGTAGTCCACCATCGCCCTCATGTACACCTGAGAGACAGACGGGGGGGGGGGGGGGGGGGGGGGCATTATGATGAATCAACCTCCAGGAGAGGTAAAGACCTTTTGTGGTCCCATTTATACAACAAGGTTCTCAAGGGGAAGAGGAAAACTTTCAAGAGTCCGATTACACAACACCGGAGCTCAGAGACGCAGAAAACCTTCTGGAAGCGTTCAGTTTCCATGGTAACGGGAGAAAATGAAAGTTTCTCCATGGCTGGAGTGAATCCTTCGGCACATGTGCCTCAATCATCTCTCTTTCACCTGCATTTACTGTTCTCTGCTGTGAAATGTTCAGCAAACTGAAACGACTCTTCATCATTTGACACACTTCTGTTGGTCAATACATTTACATTCATGGCCGTAACGTGAGAAAGTGTGTAGAAGTTGGAGGAATTTAAATAGTTCTGAAGACACTGGAGATTCAAAGTATTCAAAGAAAAATCATTTGGTTTAAATCTGAACAACAAGACACAATTTTTAAAACCATGTAGATCTAATTCAAATGTTAGAATGTGTCCAGTGGGTGTGAAGCAGGTGTTTTCAACATTACAGTCAGATCCGTATGACCTGGAGGTTTGTTTCTCTCATTTGTTGAGCTCTCATCATTAAACTCATTTCTTCTGGAGCCTGTGGGCCAGAACCCGGGAGCTGAATGACAGCCAAAGCAGCTGATCTCCTCTTCCCACTGCGCGATGTGACGTTGACATAACGTCTAATCAACGTAATTTTTTGACCTCCAAATCAGGTCTTGTGGAGGTGCAGAATGAAAGTTTTTATTACGTCTTTTTTGGACGTCATGTGGAGGTCCGAATCTGACGCTGTGCCGACCTCCAATGCAGAGTTGGTTTTAGTTCAACTGAGCAGTACAGCAGCAAAAGTGCATAAAATTAAAAATTGAATTGACCACAGTCTACCCACTGGGCTTGCATTTGAGGTTCAGGGATATTCTTTCAGTCATTTCAGGACTTCATTACAGACCGGTGAAACACAGGTTTTGAACTTACTGTTCAGCGATCATCAGCTGATCCTGTTGAGCTGTAAGTTCACTATGTATGTAATCTGTAAATAGGAGGGTGACCACGAGTTTTAAGAAAACTACTGGAATTATAGTGCAATACACACGAAACAAAGTGGTGGTTTTAAAGATGTTTGTTTTGTGTTTCACCAAAGTTCACAATTTGATGACATTACGCAATAAATTTAACCGCTTGGGCGGCTCTTTTATTAGACATAATTCTATCTTTACGAGACAATGAAAACAAACAGACTCAAAGAAAAAGAAACACAAGGCGGGGTTAACGTTCACATAAACACTTTTTCAATGGTAAATTTATCAACGTGTCTGGATGTTGAAATAACGTTGTTTTTCAACTGACATATTTCAGCTAAATTTTTAGAAGTCATGATTTTGAAAATACTGACGATTACATATACATCTAAAAAATGTTGATATTTCAATGTTGAATCCACAGTGAGTTTACGACACAACTTCAACCATGTAGTGTCAACGTTGTTTTGACGTTGAATTAACGTTTTTCGTCAACTGACATTATTTCAACTAAATTTCAACGTTTAAGGTCGGTTGAATGCCAGCGGGGTCATTATGACGTCAAAAAAAGGTCCAATAATGACGTCTGAATTTTGGATCCATTTTGTACGTTCTGCGGACGTCTAGATATTGTCTTTGACTGACCGACCCAATAATAATAACAATAATGAGCTGATCTGCACGGCTTCCTGACGTGTTTGGTGGGTTTCTTTAACGCATCATTTCTTTTGTGTGTTCTGATCCACGCTGGGATTTCTGTGATACTTGGTGGGAAGGAGAAGTCGGTTACCGGCTTCTGGCTGCTGCTGGACTGAGCAGGATTTGGAATCACTTTGAACAGGATCGTTCCCCGAGAATTAATCTGAAACAGACGAGGAGAAAGAAACACGTCAGAGAGGGAATGAGTGACTTGATAAAGCATCAGAGTGACTGTATGTCACATGTACATGAGCCAGTCAGTAACTAAACTAATACACGTGATTAGAAATATAAAATACATGAATGAATAATCTTAAAAAGTGTTTGTGCACAAATGCCAGTAAGTCAATGTAAAAGACAACTTTTATCAAATAAATAAATAAACATGTAAAACAATAAAAGAGAAAGAAAAATAACTGACTGAGCTGTGTTAATGAATGAATAATTCAGTTTTACACCAAAGCCTTTGAATGTTGCTTCCTGTCTCACTAAACAGAAACAGACATTGTTCAAACATGACCTGACTCTTAAACTGGAATGTAAACACGTTCCTTCACACTCCTCCACGTTGGGTTTCATTTAGTTCCTTTTGGATTGTAACCTGTTGCTTGTTACAGAGGAACTGCTGAATCCGATGCAGTCTTTGAATCAGTTGTGTACAAGTTATTAAACATCAGGACTTTAGAATAGTTGAAATTTCCATTTCTAAGAAGCTCTTAGAAAAATGTTGAGTCATTTGTTTCTCTGATACGCAACTGGATTGTTAAACTGTAAGTTGTGAAAATCGTTTGGCTAACGTTGGCTACCTTGGTGAGTTGGACAGAGAGACAGCAGCTCTGCAGCTCTGCAAAATCTAACAGACAACCTCAGCGACTTTAACCCCCATATCAATCTCAGACATCAGCCGTTAGCTTGATGCTACCAAAGGCGGCGCTCCAGCCAGCGGTGAGCTCCAGCGAGCCGAACCCACCAGTATCTGGATGACCTGCTCGGGCTCCAGGCCCCCCACCGGGTTTCCGTTCACTTCCACCAGCAAATCACCAGGATGAAGCAGGCCTGATGGAAACACGGATCACAGAGCACGCTGTACACTTTCTTTCCTCTTGAAGAACCAAGTGAAGCACAGTGTGGTGGTCTCCAACGTCTCCCCCTCAGGGTCCTTCAGGCTGGACCTGTTCACCATCTGTCCCAGTCAAGCCAAACAGCGGCTCCCTCCCCCCACCAGTTTCCTCTTACCACTGCGGTCAGCCAGTCCTCCGTGAATCACTCGGGCGATGTAGATGTCTCCAGTCTCCTCATTCCTCTTTATGGTCGCCCCCTGCGTGACAGACAGTCAGCCCAGCATCAACAGCCTGAACGCCACTGTGCACAGAGCTGCAGCTGCTGAGAGGATAGAGGACAACAACAGGTGAGCCATGGAAAACACAAAGGATGAAATGAAAACAACTGATAGTGCTAAAACCTTTCAGAAACAATTTGGACTCCGACGACCCTTGACCTCCATAGAGAGAAACTCTGACAGGGTGATAAGGGGAATCAAACCACAGACGACCTCTGCTCCCAACGGACTTCCTGGATCAAGGAGTACTGTCCGGTCCGGTCCCTCTTCAGGGGGCATAAAGCTTTCTGAAAGCTTAAATCTGTGTTGAACCAGCATCACAATATAAAAGCGGATTTGTCTGAAGAGATCCCAAAGAATGAAGAACGAATGAAAAGAGCTCATCGGTTTTTCTAGGTGGACGAATGAAGTGACAGAAAAAAAGACAGAATGTCTTTACCTTTACAGTGTTGGTGCTCGGACTGACACATCCAGAGTCTGAATAAAGTCTCACAAATATGTTGTCCAAGAAAGGAAACTCGATCACTGGGATCCAGGTGTGAGTCTATTTCCTCATTTCTGTGCTCGAGTGATGTTCTCATGATGATCAGTGTTTTTGTATTCATTGATTTGGGGGAGAGAGGCAGTGGGCTTTACTCGTGCTGCTTGTTGTTCTTCTTCTTCCTCCTGGTCTTCAAGCAGCCGGTGTTGTTGCAGTCTTGGTCTTGAGATGGAGTCCTTGACAGTAAACTGTTGAACCTGGCCTGCCCATTACTTCCGCTGCCGCCCGCCGACTGAGGGGCGCCACGGGAAGGCGCCGACCTCACGCTTCCTCCATTGGCTGGTTTTGGGCTCCGGGGCATCATGAAGCCGTCTGCACAGGAACTGGAAGAAGACGACGAGCAAGAGGAGGAGGAGGAGGGCGAGACGGGTCGTGGGTAAGGTGTGGGAGGTTTGCGGACCGCTTTGGGCGATATTGAGGAAATCCTCGGCGGTGGTGGGGGAGGGGTGCGCTTGGGTCGCGCAGGAGGCGACGGCTCTTGTTTTTTGGCGACGATCAGGCCCTGGAGCTTGTCGACCACTTCAGCCAGGAGGTTGAGCGCCTGGGTGTTGTCCTCCATGCTGCCTGTGATCTTCTCTGTTGCAGCCACCATCTTTTCTCCGAGGTGCCGGACGTCGTGCCCGCTGCGCTCCACACTGCTGGCCACCGTTTGAGCCGTGGACCGCAGCTCGTCCACGCTGCACTGCCTGCTGAACTCAGGAGCGCCACGTTCGGGCCGCTGCCTTGGACTGCGCCACCCGTTGCCATGAGGAGCAGTGGAGGGATGGCCCATCAGCGAACGGTGACGAACTTCCTCTTGCCGTTTGTGATACATGCGGCCACCATGGTGCCTCTCAGGAGAGGGGATGGTGCTGACCCCCTCCTGGTGAGTGGAACGGATGGTTGCAGGGCGGGACGACACTGTGTGGGGTCTGTGAGGGTTCATCCCAGGACAGGAGGAAGTCCTGCCAGGGGTAGGAATGTTCCTGGACGGCCCCCCTGGTACCCCCTTCTTGTACAGGTCCGGAGAGCTGGGCAGGCTGACGGTGTAAGCGGGCACTGGGGGAGGAGGGTAGGCGTAGTCGTCACTGCTGGCTCCTGTAGAGGTGCCTTCGTCCTCATGAGGGTCGTGTTTCTCTGAAAATCAGGTGCAATTTAAGAGACGCACAAAAATGAAAGCAGAAAAATGATCGGTTCAGAGAAATCATCTGTGTTCATATTGGTTGAATCTGGCATGGTTGGTCTGGGAATTTAATGTCAACAAGACCTCTTTAGGAACCAGGGAAGGAGCAGATTGTTCAAAGATCCCTCAAGTGCCATCGAGAACCACAAACATGTGAACCAGCCAATCACAGGGCAGGCTACGAGGAGTCTGAGCCATCGTCATCTCTCAGGAAGTCTTCCTTATGGCATGCTACTGAGGAACTCGTCACATTTTATGACTTCTATGTAATTTATGAAGTTCTCCAACTTATGACCAGATGAATAAAAGCAGAGAATCCATGTATCAAACAGCACAGACAAAGTGAGAAAGGTGCAGTTTCAGAAGTGTGCGATATGCTGAACCAAGATTAAGATCAAGATTATAAAAAGCTGGACAAACATGGAAGGAACCACACCACAAGTGTGAGCACAGCTTGACAGAACAGCCAAGTAATGAAAATGAACAAATAAACAAGAACAGGAAAGAAACAAAGGCGTAAGCAGAATCACCAGGTTTTGTGGATGAAGAGAAGAGACTGATGAACTGAACAAGGTCTTCTGATACATCTGACAGATAAATGAAAGGATGGTCCATCACATGAAAGAATGGATGGATGAATGAGAGCGGTATTGGCAGCAGAGATGGATGGACGGAGCAGCCGAGACCGGCAGCCTTCACAGTGCAGAAGACGGATGGATGACCGACCGATGGACTTCCTTCACCGGTCTTCAAATGAAGAATGAATGGAAGATGAGATCCTTCCCACCGTGAATGGCTTGCTAATCATGACTGAGTGAGAAGCGTCGTCCTCCTCGTCCTCCTCTTACCGGAGCATGGGGCAGGAGCGAACACCGAGGGAGCTGACTGGTTGAGGCCTTTCTTCCAGAGCTCTGCGCTGTAGGGACACAAACAGCAGCTTCCTGTTGACTGATAGCGGGGGACAAAGTGTCCGGCCGGGCCTCCTCCTCCTCCTCCTCCTCCTCCTCCTCCTCGGTGGATGGGCAGAAGCCGGGCTTCACTTTCCGACGCTGACAGCTCCTCCCTTGACCACGCCCTCCTCGCCGGGACGAGGCGTTCCAGCGTGAGTCGGCGGAGGCTGCTCCAGCGGCTCCGGATCACTCCCACACTCTCTCCTCCTACAATTCCCTCATCTCCAGTCTTATTGAAAGGAAGATGGGAAAAAGCATTTATTTTAAGAGTCAGTTTGTTTGGTCTGACAGTGTGACTGAAGCCCGGTTCATACAACAATGTTTTCAAGTGAAAATAAACAAACTCTTGTTGCTTTTCGATCATCTGTTTACACAAGAATGACACTCAGAGTCATTGGAAACTAACCTTTCTGAAAACACATTGATTCCATCTCAGTAGACGGAGGAAAGCACAACTTTTTGAAAATGCTGCTTTTCAGAAAGCCTTTATTGTCATTGCATAACGGGTATACAATGATAATTGGGAGGGCTGCTCCATTTGGTGCTGAGAAACAGATGTGAATAAAAATACAATACAATAAGGAAATGAAAAAAAAAAATGAATAAAATAAAAATAAAGTAAAAACACACCACTCAGGGTACCAATGTTTAGTTTGATGGTTTGGATGAAACTGTTTGAACTGTCGAGACTGTTTTGCTGAACAGATTTTGGAGAATTTAACTTCTTTTGTGTTTATAAAAACTGGACTGGAGAACCCACCTGGCTTCCTCATCCATTTCTCAGTAAGAAAATGGTCCCATGTGAATATAATATCTTGTGCCTGGCCTCTTTCCATGACTTTCTGATCAAGAGAGCTCAAGAAAGTAGCTCAAGAAAGTATCTGCTGCCTTAAACAATGTACACAAGGTATCAACTCAGACCAACAGCAACAAAGATCTTAGTGTTTGGTTCCTGTGAGGAACAGCAATGCAAACCCACAGCAAATAACGGTGGGAAGCTTACAGCAAGCACTGAACTCAGATTTGATCATTTCACCAATTAATTGAAAAAGCTATCAATTCATGTTTTGTCAGTACAAACTTCAACTCAACAGAAAGTGTAGAAGCTTCTCTCACCAGCGGTTGGTTGTTCTTCACCAGACAAACGATCCTCATGGCCTCCTCGTCCTCAGGGAGGTCGTCGGGCAGGGGGGGTAACACGGGTCCGTAGTCGGCCTGCGCCACGCTGTCGTGGGATGACAGCAGAGCCTGAAGGACAGGCCTCAGGGTTAGCGGGTGTTTCCACGGCTCGACGGCCGCAATGTGGCGTGAGGACGGACCTGCATGTGAGGAGAGCTGAGGAGGCTGAAGAGCTCGATGGCTTCAGCTGACGGACGGTGAGTCTTCTGCAGAGCGGCTATGATCTGACAACCAGAGAAACAGACAATTACACACTGAAAGATCCATCCTTAGATAATAGCTGGTACTGCATTATGTTCATTAATATTTCATGGATGGCATCAAATTAGACAGAAATTACTTTGCGAAGTCTCGTTTGATCTATTGAGGAGACCCCCTACAGTAGCTAAGAGCTTTAATCCACAACCATGTGGAGACCATTTAGTTTCATTCTAACAACATCTTTTGGCAACTTCAATCCCAGCACCGAACCTGAGCCGCTTCCAAGCACCACTACTTCTGTCTGCTTGGTAACTGATCCCTACGGTTCACCACCAGCAGCTCTCGTCTCGACTGCAGGGGACATTCTGGATGTGTGAGTGTGTTTCAGTGTCTTCGTGGCATCTTTGTTCCATCACATTGTGGGGAAAGCAAATGTTGAAAGAAGCAAAAGTTGTGGTACCAACAAGAAAAATCCTTGAAATGAAACTGCTGGAGGAACCTGGGAAATGCTTCAGTAGTACTTCAAAAATGATAGCAATCGTATTAATACATTTTATTCATTGACCCCTTCCAGGACAACACAGGTCAAAGTGCACGATGAACCTGTTAAAATACAATTTAAAAGGTAAAGATCAGAGGGAGCTGAGTATCATCCATATAGCAGTGGATCTGAATACTCTATTTACGGAAAATAAGATCAACGGGGAGGCATGACAATGAAGATGAGGCCAAAGACAGAACCCTGGGGAACGCCAGAGGAGAGGGGAGAACCATATTGTTCATGTTGTAGTAAGGTTTTCCACTCCTCCCATCACAGACGACTCATGTCTGATGGTCAGCAGAAACATCCAGAGTGTGTGTGTGTGTGTGTGTGTGTGTGTGTGTGTGTGTGTGTGTGTGTGTGTGTGTGTGTGTGTGTTTGTGTTTACCTCATGTGAAAGTCCAGAGGCGTAAGGCAGAAAGGGGCTTGGTGTTGACCTGTGAAACCGCATCAGGCACTCATAAATCTGCACAGAAGAAGATAGGACGCTTGTTACTGGAGCTCCCATCTCCACCTTTCATCTGCTGTGTTGAGGGGTCACCCTGCTGGCCTCCTTATGACTCCCCATGCCCGGTTCCACTACGTCCAGTGTCCTGTAGACTGTCTTCTGTCAGAAATCAAGCACTAAAACTCCTCTCCACTCCACCCTTCCTGCCTGACTCCTCTTTTGTGCCCTGTCCACAGTACAGATGAGATCTGTTCATTCATTTAGCTCTTATTAAAACACAAGTATTGCTTATTGCTGTGTCCAATCCATCCATTTACTTTATCCCTATAAGCATTGTGGGTCACTATAAGCACAGGGAGGCCAAAAGGTTAACAAGCCAGGTATCCCCTCATGAGCCTGCATGGTTGTCATGGTGTGTTTGTTTCGATCACCTTCAGGAGGGCATGCAGGCACGGTGCATTCAGTACTTCCTGCAGAACCTGACCACCACTCATGTTTCTGCTGACAGTGTGACCAACATCCTCCACCACGCTGGACAGCACCTCACTGATGCCTGCAGACAGAAACATCCAGACATGCTGCTGAAGCTGGCTGATCAGGGAAGAAGAAAGTCAGGGGTTGAGAGCTGAGTGACAACATCAAATTCTTATTTTTTGATAAGTTAAAAGTTTAAACACTATAAAAACAACTCCCGAGAGAACAAAACTCACTTTAGTTTTGCGTTGAAAAAGCACATTTTTACCAGATCAAGTTCCCTTAAAACCATTGCTAAAATCATCGTGCCAATGGTTTCAAGTGAATTTGGTCGAACTGTACAATGATAAATGGATTTCCTTGTCATACAAAGTCTTTGGCCTCCATTGAGCCAAACTTCGGTTTATCATCCTCATTAAAGACACTTCAACATATGGACAGGACAAGCTGGGGCATCGAACTACCAACTCTGGGACTGGATGACCACAAGCTCTTCAAACTAGACTGCAGTGGCCCCAGATGAGAACTGATGGCACTGCACAGAAAACTGCCTTTGGTCTGCATCTTCTTGAAGTGTTGATGATGGAGCTTATAACACTCAGGCAGCATGGCAACGACTGAGGAAATCGAACCAGCAAACATCAAACGCTCAATTAAAAAAACAAAAAAACAAAAAAAAAAAACAGTACTGTGTCCGTGTGTGTGTGTGTGTGTGTGTGTGTGTGTGTGTGTGTGTGTGTGTGTGTGTGTGTGTGTGTGTGTGGGTCTCACCTTCCTCCATAGCTTGTCTCATCGTGATTATCTAGAGCCACACAGGAAGGAAAGAAGATTTATTCCACTGAAAATAAAGAGGAACGAGTCACACCTTAAAACACCAAAAAAGATTCAGAAAAGTTTCACGTTCACACGGCAGTGTTTTGAAAAAGATGTTTGTGTTCACAGAAAGTACTGCGATAAGTTTTGATCTTGCTCCACTAGTAGGTGCTGTTGGTTTGTTTTAGTAATAAAACCACAGAGAACAGTAGCCTGCACTCTAAACATGGAGAACTCAGACATTCATATGGACAGAACACCCAGCTTGATTGTTGCTACAGTGACTGTCAACTCTAGAACTACCAAGTCCAGGAGAATCTGGACCAGGAGAATGTGGACCACAACCAGGACCAGGAGACCATGGTTTCTGGGAGTCCTGAGACTGGTTCTTGGCATCCTGTACCTGCCTCGGTTGCTACACATGCACTCCATGGTATCTCAGAAAAGTTGCTCTTTTTGATCATTTTTGAAGAAAATGTTCCACCTGTGACTGTGACATGCATGTTCTCCTGTTTCCTTTACCCTCACTGGACGAAGCAAGTTGATTCACTGACCGCTGAGAGGAAGGCTCCTCTCCATCCAGCTGTATCTCACTGGAGACACAGCAGGAAGTCACTAATCTGACCGTCCTCCAGCTCTAACCGGAGCTCCTGCTCAGCAGTGTAACAGTGGAAACGGAAGCTGATAAGAGGCTAAAGAGGAGTCGTGACCTGAAATTAGCCCACAATTAGCAACACGATGCTGTAAGAGGAAGTGCTGGACTAACACCAGCTCGCTTTAAAGCATTTGCTAACCTGTAACTGGCTAAAACCCAGCAGCTGATCCCATTAAAAAAAAAAAAAAAAAAAAAAGAATAAATAAATAAATAAATAAAACACAAAAGTGTCTTTAAATTGGCATCTTAATGCTCTGAGCCTCACACAGATCCTCCATCTGACTGAATGTCTCCAGAATGAAGCGTTGATGATCACTGAGGCTGAAATCAGAGCATGACTTTCATCCACAGAATCTAATGACATGAAGAATGCGGTGCGGTGGTTCAGTGGATAGCACCGACACCTCAGGGTTACATAACCTGAACACCTTTTAAACAACACCAGCTGATAGAACTAACATTTCCAGTCCCGACAGTGAAGCCTGACAAAAATCCAGACAAACATCTTTTTCCTGAAGGCCTGCTGAGCAGCAGTGTTTCAAAATTGTTAAAAGCTTGGAAAATAGTGTTTTGTGTCAGAAGTGCTTAAAGGCTTCAGACTGAGAACATCGCCAGCTCCAGCCCAGGTCTTTCTCTGCACAGTTTGCATGTTCTTCCTGTCTTCCTGTGCGTGTCTGGGCGACTGTCTGTGTAGATGACATCATTCTGACTGTCTGTTTACACAACAACACTGCACAGACGGTGAGAAAAAAACTTTTGGTTGTGAACCTGGTCCCAGTCCATAACCGAGTGGTCCTGGTCCTGGTTCCAGTCCAGATCCTCCTGGACTTGCTAGTTTTAGAGTTGACAGTCACTGTAGCAACAGTCCAACCTGGTGTTCCGTTGTTTATGTTGTTCTCTGCAGTGAAACCACACAGACAGCAGCACCCACTAGTGGCCCAGCATGACAAATTCCATTGTTTTCAAATCAGTGATGTTTAAATGTGAAACTTTCTGAAACACATGAGGAACGCTGGGTTTTCGCTCGCAGTGAGAACTGGCCTGAGTGGAATGGAAGGCGTTCATGGATGAAGAGTGAGAGCGGAGCGTCCTGCCGGAGACCTCGTGAACGTCACATGGTACAAAGATCCAGCCTGGCGGACGCAGTGGACAGCAACAACATGCAAACAAATGAACTGAACAGGCTTGGAAAGTAATTAGTAAAAGACGAAGTAAAGGAGAATCAAACAATGATTCTTCAACTGTCACACAAATAGGAAAAGACATAAAAACTGATCGTTTCATTAAAGTCAACAGTCTAGAGCTGGGTTCAGATTTTTTTGTTTTTCTTTTTAGTGACCTAATTTTATTCATCATGTTTTTGGTAACACTTTACTTGAAGCACCCAGTATAACACATTATAAGTTATATCAATCAATTTCAATCAATTTATTTTTGTATAGCCCAGTATCACAACAACAGTTGCCTCAGAGGCCTTATAACTCACTATACAGCATAGGGTTAGGGTTAGGGTTCGGTCCTGGCATTGTGATCATTTATGAATGTTTATAACTGTAGCTACACGTGTTATAATGGCATTATAATGCTTTATAAATGTACTTATAATGTGTTATACAGGGGGGCTTCAAGTAAAGTGCTACCATGTTTTTTTATAAGTGCATCACAATAAATTGCCTTCAAAAGCAAAGTAAGTCATTCAAACAGGTGACAGGGGCGTGCACATCCAAACACACACACAGCCATGGCAGAACCAGTGCAGATACACTCCAAACACACACAGCCATGGCAGAACCAGTGCAGATACACTCCAACACACACGGCACATGGCAGAGAAATCAGGTTTTTCATCAAGTTAAATATTCACTCTTCAGTATATTTACTACTTCTCATGGAGATGATGTGCTATTATTTTATTTTACAAAGTGAAAGTTCTCTCTATAAATACACTCAGATCCTGAAATGAGTTTGTGTTTATTATTTCACCATTTTCTTGATCAGATTTATCAAAAGTCCCATTTTAAAGTTTCTTGAAACGTGAAGCTCATGTCTTCTGTATGTATGTTGATGAACCTGAGAGAACAGTTATATTCAGCTGTTTTAGGTGTACTTGGACACCACATATTGGTAAGGATGAATAAAGACATGTACAGTAATGTCTGTAACGTCTCTTCATCCCTTCATTATTATTACTGAGCCGAAACCGCCTCTCCCTCAGGAAATCCTTCACGGTTCAGACACTTGGAGAGCCTCGCCAGTTTTGACATTGAACACGAACAGATTGAAACCAGAGAAGTCCAAACTGTGAAATGAGAGCATCTTACCTCCTCCTCCTCCTCTTCCTCCTCCTCCTGCAGCCCAGCTTCCTCTGCAGGATGTGTCACGGCCTGGTGTCTGATCTGAAATGAATGCCTCCACCGCTGTTCTCTGAGTCTCTGAGTTTGCTACCGAGCCGAAACTGACACTAATCCTCTCTAACCCGACCTAATCCAGCGCCCGCCCCCCTCCCTGCGCCGCTCTTCATTCCTCCAGCTCAAGCTCCTCTTGGCTTTCTTTTGTTTTTGGTTCTTTGTTTTTTAAATGTCTTGTTCCTTCACCCAGCCCGACCTCCGCTCGCTCCTGTGCCCCCTGGCCCACATCCCCTTCTCAGGCTCTCGCTCCATCCGACTCTCTCGCTCACGATAAGCACTCCACCAGATCACAAAGCTTCTTAACCCTTTGCTGCTTTTAGCCACAGAAGCACAGCACAAACACACACGGCCTGCTCCTGCCCTTGTGAGGACCGATCGCCAGGTGACGGTGTCCGCCTCACATGGAGCAGCAAAGCCAGAGCCTGGTCCTCACAGGTCCAGGTCCAGGTCCGGGTCCAGGTCCAGGTCCGGGTCCAGGTCCAGGTCCAGGTCCGGGTCCAGGTCCAGTGGCTCAGACATGCTCAGTAGCTGTAGGCAACACAACGTTAAGATGGAAACACAATCACAGCGGCGGTGACGCATTAAATCCCGCTGCAACATCTGGGTCTTCAAGAGGCCAGCCGCTTCCAGCTGTTTGTGTGTGTGTGTGTGTGTGTGTGTGTGTGTGTGTGTGTGTGTGTGTGTGTGTGTGTGTGTGTGTGTGTGTGTGTGTGTGTGCTGGGGAGGTTATTACAGGGAAACGGTCACTGGGTCAGCCCCCTCACAGATTAACACTGATCCTTCAGAACAAGCAGAGGGGTAGAACCACAGACAGATCCCAGAGAACACGGCCTGCAGCGTGTCTCGTTTCAACACCACGATGTCCTAACGGCACCGGGAGCAGCCCTCCCCAAAACTGCCATCAAAACAGAACCAAGCAGCATGCATGGCAGCTGCTGCCCAGGTGCCTCTGAGCAGCTCAGGTCCTGCAGTGGACTGACACTGTGCTCACGTTTCACTCACTGATCCGACACGAAGTTAATGAAGTGATTCCAGTTGGTTGAATTATTGTTGAAGGTCATGAAGACAAACAGGCCGCAGCTCATCCTTTAAATGCTGGAAGGCTCATTCTCCACACTGTGACTGCTTCTCCACGTGAAACCGTTTACAGTTAAAATAACGCTTCACTTCAGGAGGTATTGACTGATAACACTGATTTGTGAACGTCACTTCACCTGCAGTGTTTTCCCTGTTTCCATGGAGACGGGGTTGAAGCATTTTAAAAAAGTTCCACCTTGGGAGTTGTTTTTCTGAAAAGCGGTGTTTTCCGGGGCTCGGAGCGCCGCTGTGGTGTAAACAGACCTCTAGCTCACCGCCATCACGGACGGATCCGGGATCGTCCCACCTGCTCCCTAAATTGTCCTGCTGTCCTCTGTACGCTGTGTCCATGGTCAGTGTTTCTGAATTATATGAGCAGTGACTGAAACATAACCTACTTTTCCCAAAATAGAGACTCACATATGAACTTTTACCGTATGAACTCCAGCTGTATGTTTAAGTTTTCAGATTTCAACTTGTCCAGTAATTAGGACTACCTTTGTTATTGTCAGAGTGAACTGCTGAAACAGTTTCTTTGCGTCATCGTTGTGTTTAATTGCTCTCTGAGGGCTAAAAGCCGATGATCTGTTGACCATGTTGATCATTGTGCCAAAAGCTTCACTTGTCTCAGTGACACATGCAGCTCATTAGGACTGTGTTCATGGAGGTCCCTGGAGACGCGATGGCCGCTGGCTCATAATGAGGTGTTTGCAGGGTCTGTGCAGCCAGACCACTCACCTGAGGCCTGACCTGTTTACTCCGCAGTGTGTTTGGTACACCTGGGAGGTCACAGCACAGGACGCTAATGACTCTAACGACAGCAGCCGAGCAGGAGCTGTCGCTTCATCTCTGTGCCTCAAGATCAGAAAACAGGCTCGAGGGCATGCCGGCATTATCAACACAGGTTGCATCAGAATGACGAGAGTTTGTTTTTCCCTTGTACTGAAGCACAAACGTTCATCCCAATCTAGAAAACTAAGACAAACAGCTTTAAGGACAAACTTCATCCTGATTTCTGCCCTCTTATTCTGAAGGGTTCTGCAGTCATGGCACACGGATCAGGATTCAAATGAAATCCTACTGATGAGTCTCAACCTAAATCATTTTCTTAACTTAAAACGGTGGTTTTAACTTTCCTGGACCTGACAAGAACATACAATCAACTCTATTTCATTCATTTATCTGTTGTTTTAACCTGTCCTGTCCAGCAGGAAGCAGCAGAACGGAGCTATGGCTGCCGGAAACTTCCAGACTGATTGACTCTTCAAGAAGAGATTAAAGTGTGAAGCTCCGCTTGATAACATGGTTTCCTACTTTATTTTATTCATTTTAAATCCTGAGACATGATATTGCTGGACTGACAGGGAAAGACAGGAAGAGAGACAGAGAGAGAAGGACACAGAGTGTAGAGAAGGAAGAGAGCAAAGATTCCACCATCCTCCAACTAGAACCCACACTCCAGAACCTGAACAGAGAGAACAGAGAACCTCCTCTGGACTGTAGCTAGAGAACACAGCTGGCAGTGAAGCTGAGGATCCAGCTGTCAAATTACAAAGCAGGGCATCAGGAGAGACCTGATCCAGAGAGTCATTAGTCCAACAGCCCACAAGACAACAAGGATCATGACCTCTGACCTCTAACAAGACCAGAAGCAGGCCAGACAGGCCGTCAGGGCCAGAGGGCCATGACCATACCCAGGAGAACCGGCCCCAGTCCAGTGCTACATCCACGTACCCCGAGATCCAGGCTATCAATCCAGGCTTGGCCCAGAGTCCCAGAGCAGGGCTGTCTCCGGTCAGATGGTGGCCTGAGGCAAATAGAAGTTATGAGGCCTCTTTCTCCACACGATATGAAGTCGTGTCAAACTCCTCCCCAACAGTGAATTGAAGCTCCATCACTCGGCTTGTGCTGCTTCACCTGCTCCATCTCCACTCTGCTGTGTTCAGGATCTTGTTCACAACCACCCATCAAATGTAGTGAGTTTGCGGAAAAGAGAAAGTACCATCAGCTGAGACGGACAGCCTGCATGTGACCAATGGCCAGAGCCTCAGGAGACACAGGCAACCAGCTCACACTCGAACGGAAAATCAAGCTGGACTGAAGATTTCCACCAGCAGCCATTGCCTGATGTATCGTCAATCAGCTTCGTCATGCTGAGCTCCGGGTTTCAGCTGATTCAATCTCAAACTGTATGAGAAGAAAACTTTCCGTTTTGTCACATGATCTTTTCTAGTTTTGAATTTAACTTTCTCCACATCCCTAATGGTTTTCCTGAAGATATTCAGTTCAGAGAAAAAGTCATTTGTTTTTACATTTAATTTCATCTTTCTTTGGGAACAACATGTTGAAGCAACACTAAATGATTTCATGAGTTAAAAATGGGCCTGCCGATCTGACGCTATTCCAGTTTTCATCTTTCCAAAGTTGACAAGATTTTACTGGACTTGGTGTGAAGATTTCTAATAACTTGAGAGAAAGCAGGTTTTTGTCACAGTCATGGATTTTTGGACAGGGAAAATGGATTTGTTATTTTTCCAATCACATGTCTGGAAAATGAATGAAAATTACAATCGAGGTTCGTGACGTCGCCTGGTATGACGCAGTCAGGGCCCCACCCTGGAGCCAGGCCTGGGGTTGGGGCTCGCAAGCGAGCGCCTGGTGGCTGGGCCTTTGCCCACGGGGCCGAGCCGGGCTCAGCCCAAAGGGGCGCCTTTGGGCCAACCCTCCGGCAGACCCACCACACCCTAAAAAATGAATGGCAAAAAACAACCCAAATTGGTTTATTTTTTAACCCAACAGTTAATCAACATTGGACCAGCCCAACAGTAGTTATTTTTACCCAACAAAATGGGCTGGTCTTTTTAACCCAACAGATGGGTCCACAGATTTAGTTCAATCATTGGGTCAAATCAATGTTCATCCGGGTCGATTGTACCTTATGATTGGGTTGAATATTGTGCTAATTTTTAACCCAACTGTTGCATCAAATTAATTTCAGCCCTGGGTCAATTTTATCATATGTACTGGTTCAATGTGCCCAAATTCTGGGTGAAATTAACTACAATTCTGTGTTAATTCAACTAAACACATTGGTTTAGTCTTCCAAAAAAAAAATTGATTCATAGATAAATTAAAATAATATGCATATCTTGTAAACAGCTAATTTTCAAACCCTTTTAAAATTCAATTGCTACTTGACAATGCAATTTTTTTTTTTGCAGTCCATCGATTTTTCAATGAGGGCGAGCTCCGGCAATCTTGAGAGAGATCATAGACAAGCCAGGGCGTAGTTTTTATGGAGGAACAGTCAACAGATCACAGTAGATCCCAGGTGCCGCAATGCAAGGACCAACCACCTTCGGGGGTCCACTTTGGATTTTTCTGTACGGGAATCTCCTTTGGCCTTTGTCACTTACGTGATGACCACAAGGCAGTGGTGCTATTTTACCCATAGCTGGGGGTTGCCACGTGCAGACAGGGGAAGACAGGAGTCGAACCAACAACCTCCCGATTGTAAGGCAACGACACTCCCCACTAAACCACAGCCGCCCCGACAGCTCGCAATTGTTATACACAGTGAGCTACACACCTTAGTTAGCTATTTGGTTAACACTAACTACATGGAGGGCGCTCACTCAAGCAAATTTTTGGGTGGATGACATGACATGATGACATGCTGATTTACATTACATATCTAATTCACAGGACATGACGTCGCACAGTCATGTGAATTAGACATTTAATGTAAATAAGCACAACCCTGTACTGCATCAAGGAGCCAGAGGAACACTTCTGTTCTGTGTTGCAGAGAGAGAAGACGGAAGTGACACTCGGACCCGTTGACAACCCAACAGTGATCAAAACAACCCATGTGCTGAGTTTAAAAATCTGTGTTGATTCTGATGGACTCTAACCCAACACAAGAGTTGCAACAAATAACTGGCTCTAGGGACATGGAATGTCACCTCGTTGGGGGGAAGGAGCCCGAGCTTGTGAGGGAGGTTGAGAGGTACAGGCTGGATATAGTCAGACTCACCTCCACACAGCCTGGGCTCTGGAACCCTCCTCTGGAGAAGGGCTGGACTCTCCACTTCTCTGGCGTTGCCCGCGGTGAGAGGCGGCGGGCTGGTGTGGGTTTGCTTATAGCCCCACAGCTCTGCGCCAGGTGTTGGAGGTCACCCCAGTGAACCAGAGGATCGTATCCCTGCGCCTTCGGGTCGGGGATAGGTGCCTCACTGTTGTCTCGGCTTACGGGCCGAACAGCAGTGCAGAGTACCCGGCCTTCTTGGAGTCCCTGGGAGGGGTGCTGGACAGTGCTCCGACTGGGGACTCCATGATTCTACTGGGGGACTTCAACGCCCACGTGGGCAGAGACAGTGTAACCTGGAGGGGGTGATTGGGTCCCATGGCCTCCCTGATCTGAACCTGTTCTGTTATTGGAGTTCTGTGCTAGCCACAGTTTGTCCATAACAAACACCATGTTTGAGCACAGGAGAGCTTCCAGGAGAGCTCCAGGAGAGCTTCTCTCATGTCCTGAGGGAGGCTGGGGACATGGAGTCCCAGTGGACCATGTTCTCTATGTTCTCCACCTCCATTGTCGAAGCATAAGTGCACTTGGGACCAAGACACCCTAGGTCGGAGGTCGATGATTGACTTTGTTGTCGTGTCATCTGACCTCCGGCTGACCTCCGGAGCAGAGCTGTCGACTGATGATGATCGGTGGTGATTTGAATTTGCTGGCGGAGGAGGAAACCGGACAGACTTAGCAGAACCAAACTTATTGTGAGGGTCTTCTGGGAACATCTGGTGGAACCCTCTGTCAGCAGAGTTTTCAACTCCCACCTCCAGGAGAGCTTCGCTCATGTCCTGAGGGAGGCTGGGGACATGGAGTCCCAGTGGACCATGTTCTCCATGTTCTCCACCTCCATTGTCGAAGCAGCTGCCCGGAGCTGTGGTCGTGAGGTCTCTCCAGTGCCTGTTGTGACGGAAACCCCCGAACCCGGTGGTGGACACTGGAAGTAAGGGCTGCCGTCAAACTGAAGAAGGAGTCCTATCTAGTCTTGTTGGCTCGTGGGACTCCAGAAGCAGCTGACAGGTACCGCCAGGCCAAGCGAGCTGCAGCCCGAGTGGTTGAGGAGGCAAAAACTCGGGTCTGGGAGGAGTTCAGGGAGGCCATGGAGGAGGACTACCGGTTGGCGTCGAAGAAATTCTGGCAAACCGTCCGGTGCCTCAGGAGGGGAAACCTCGGTTCCAGGAGGAACAATGCGGTTTTTGTCATGGTCATGGAACAATGGACCAGCTCTAGACCCTCCATAGGGGCTCGAGGGTTCATGGGAGTTTGCCCAACCAGTCCACATGTGTTTTGTGAACTTGGAGAAGGCGTTCAACCGCGTCCCTCGTGGTGTCTTGTGGAGGGTGCTCCGAGAATACGGAGTCCAGGGCCCCTTGTTAAGGGCCGTCCGGTCTCTGTATGACCGGAGTAGGAGTCTGGTCCGCATTGCCGGCAGTAAGTCGGACCTGTTCCCGGTGCATGTTGGACTCCGGCAGGGCTGCCCTTTGTCACCGGTTCTGTTCATAATCTTCATGGACAGAATTTCTAGGTGGAGCCAGGGGCCGGAGGGGGTCCGGTTCAGGGAGCCACAGGATTTCATCTCTGCTTTTTGCAGATGATGTTGTCCTGTTGGCTCCATCGAACCTGGACCAGCATGCACTGCGGTGGTTTGCAGCCGAGCGTGAAGCGACAGGGATGAGGATCAGCACCTTCCAATCCGAGGCCCTGGTCCTTGACCAGAAGAGGGTGGCCTGCCCCCTCCAGGTCGGTGGAGAGACTCTGGCCCAAGTGGAGGAGTTTAAGTATCTTGGGGTCTTGTTCACAGTGGGGGACGGATGGAGGTGAGATTGACAGGCGGATCGGTGCAGCGGCTGCAGTGATGCGGTTGGTGTATCGGTCCGTTGTGGTGAAGAAGGAGCTGAAAGGAGAAGCTCTCGGTTTACCGGTCAATCTACGTTCCCACCCTCACCTATGGTCATGAGCTTTGGGTCATGACCGAAAGGACAAGATCCAGGATACAAGCAGCTGAAATGAGCTTCCTCCGTAGGGTGGCTGGACTCCCTTAGAGACAGGGGGAGGAGCTCAGTCACCAGGGAGGAGCTCGGAGTAGAGCCGCTACTCCTCCACATCGAGAGGGGCCAGCTGAGGTGGCTCACCCCCTCTTTAGGATGCCTCCTAGACACCTCCCTGGGGAGGCGTTTCGGGCATGTCCCACCGGGAGGAGATACCAGGGAAGACCCAGGACACACTAGAGAGACTACGTCTTTCGGCTGGCCTGGGAACGCCTTGGGATCCTCCCGGAAGAGCTGGAGGAAGTGTCTGGGGACAGGAAGTCTGGGCATCCCTGCTGAGACTGCTGCCCCCGTAACCCGGCCCCGGATAAGCGGTGGAAAATGGACGGATGGATGGATGTCTGGAAAACAGGATCCTGCAATGAGAAGCTCCTGGGTGTTATCCTGGTCCTCACTCTGTCATTTCAAACTCAAATCTGTAACATCACTGGCTCAGCTGACGTGGCCTCTCCCTCTTACCCAGCAGCACCTCCAGCTGCTCAATCCTGTAGGATGAGCAGCTCTAACGACCTGCTCTTTGATCAGTCTGGGTCAATCACCTCCATGAACTCCAGCTGGGTGAAGGTTCTGTCCATCTCCCTGACCATGGAGTTGATCACAGAACTTCTTCCATCCATCATTAAACATCCACTTGGCCCTCAGTTCAAAATATTCAACTTCTGATATTCAACCTCCTCTATAACCTCTGTGACCTCTTCAATAACCAGTATGACCTCCTCTTTAACCTCTGCCCTCCTCCACCCCTCTGCCCTCCTCCACCCCCTCCCCCTTGCCCTCCCCCTTGCCCTCCTGATGTTGCTCTCGGCTGAGCCAGCAGAGTGAGGCAGGGTGATAAATGCTCCGCTCTGGTCTCAGACTGCTCACTGTCAGGTGGCAGTCGTCTCTCTGCTGCTGGAGCTCTGACTGAGATCTGCTTCTTCCAAACAGAACACCTCGATGGGAGATGAACTCAACCAGACTTACATAGTTCTTGAAGGGTTTGTAGGAGTGACCAAATACAGATATCTTTATTTTGTCACAATGTTCACTGCATATATTCTCATTCTGTCCAGTAATGTTTCCATTGTGGCTCTGATTGTGATTCACAGAAACCTTCATGAGCCCATGTATGTTTTTATTGCAGGCTTATTGATGAACTCTATTTTGTACGCCACTGTCATTTACCCAAAGATTCTAGTTGATGTTTTATCTGAAAAACAGGTCATAGCCTACTCTGCCTGTCTCTTTCAATGGTTTGCTCATTACTCTCTTGGTGCTGCAGAAATCTTGCTGCTGGCTGCCATGTCTTATGACAGATACGTGTCTATATGCAATCCTTTGAGATATCCAGTCATCATGAGGAAACCAAACCCCTCGGTGATCCTGTTCTCAGCTTTTCTTCTGCCTGTGCTTCTGGTTTCAGTGCCCACTGCTATGAATGTCAACACAAGACTCTGTCACTTTGCTTTATCAGAAATAGTTTGCGGTAGTATGATTTACAAACTTCACTGCATCAAATCTGTGGTTTTAAACATTTATGGCCTGGCTGTTTTTGGGAATATGATCATTTTCTGTCTGCTCTTCATTTTCTTTGCATACACCAGGATACTCACAGTTGTGCATCGAAGTGGTCCAACGGTTCGGGCAAAAGCAGCACAGACCTGCTTTCCACATCTGATAGTTTTGATCAGCACCTCCTGTTTGTCGACATTTGAGGTTATTCTATACCGAACAGAGGCTAACTTTCCAATCACCGTGCGTCTTGCCATGACATTGCAGAAGATTTTGTACCATCCTCTCTTTAATCCAATCATATACGGGTTGAAAATGCAAGAAATCAACAAGCATTTTAAGAGGTTGTTCAGTCTTAGTAAAATAATCCACTGTGGAAACACGCTCACCCGTCAGACTGTGATTGTTTACTGCCTTCATAAACCAAAGGTGTGATCTCTCTGTCTCGGAAGTGATCATCATGAACCTGCTGTTGAGAAAAAGAAAAGTAAAGCTGCAATCTGCTGGCATTATATTCAACTGGTCGGTTTTGAAAGCACTGTCACCTGTTAACGTTGTGAAGGACATAAGGTTTTAACGATCAGCATCAATATTTAACACGTCTGAAAGTGGGAAACATGAAGGTTTTAGATTTTTGCAGCACACTGTAAGGACTGTAACTTTGTGCCTGAAGGGTGAAATCTGTTTTTCAAGAAGTTACAAACATGGCGATAATACCGAGGGTGATATCATGTTGGTATGTCAAAGCTACTTCATACATTTGACTGCTGTGCTCTGTTCTACGGGTCAGTCTGGGGGATCTGTGTTCCTGCATCTCGGCCCTCTGCTGCAGCTGTTCTGTGTTTTTTGGATTTAGCTCCCGAACCCGCTGAGGACTCCTCCTTTTGTTGCACTTTGGACTTCCTTGGTTTTTGGATTTTTGTCAGTTGGACTTTCTTCATTTGTTCATGGACAATAAAATGAGCTTTCCTTGGAAATCTGACTGTGCCTGGCTCATTGGGTCTTCCTCCCATGTCTTCATCATGACAAGACAGCCACATGAAACAGGTCTGCAGAGGCCTGTGCTACCAAGTCACATTTTCTCTTTAGGAACGTTCAGGTTTAACTCTGGATTGTCTGAACCAGGTCGCAGGCTAGCCCTTTATCGTAGCCTGTTCAGTTTATATTCTGGATCAGGGATCAGGAGCAGGACACATCAGGAACACAGTGAGCAGACCAGACAACCTCTGGCACAGATACACACATTCCTTTAACATCATTCATTACTGACAGCCAAACTGACCATGAGGTGGATCCCAGCATATCGGTAGTCCTCAGTCAATACCGAACAGCCGCGTTGTTATTGGTGCTGTAAATGAAACTGAACTGAACCCAAGAGACTTCATGTGCACTCAGCCTTTTTCGTGACACACACTCGTACAGTCTGATGTGATTCATGAGATTTGGTTGATATTTTCGAGTTATAGTGCCAGGTCAAGTGAACACATCAGGAAATGAAGAGGAAGAGGAAGGAGACAGGTTTAAATAAAACGTATTTGTCTCATGGTGAAACACACACACACACACACACACACACACACACACACGCTTTCGTCTTCCTATCCTTGTGGGGACCTTCCATTGACTCCCATTCATATCTAACTCCTAACCCTGACCCTTACCCTAACCCACACCAAAACAATGTGTAGCCCTAAAGAAATGTTTTTGCACTTTTACTTTTTTCAGTAACAACAACATGGTCAAGAAAACACTGTTTCTCCTCATAGGGACCCAAAAAATGTCCCCACGAGGCACATCGTGCCGGAATTTCCTATCCTTGTGGGGACATTTGGTCCCCACAAGGATGGAAAAACATGCACACACACACACACACACACACGCTGCAAATAAATATATAACACCTTGCTTTCTTTAAATCTTACAGCATGTCACTAAATTGCACGATGGGATATAATAGTACTTGATGGACTCTTCTGGCTTAGGGCAGCATCATCTACTGTAAATCTGGCCCAACATCATTCCACCCCATCAACAAGTGTTTAACCAAAAAAATATCCTTTTCAGAATGTACAACCTGGATGTCCCATTGCACTTAGTAAGAAACCAATAAACTGTAACCAAAATGATATAAATGGGATCTTTAAAAGTGTTGTGTGTCTTCTTCAGGGTTGTTGGTGATCAGGGAGGGGAGAACATGGAGAACGTGGAGAACTTGGATGCTGCATGCCTCATGTTTGCAGTTCATGGCACTGGAAAGAACTGCTGTATACCTGGGACGAGAGTCACAGCCAGCAGTTTGTTGAGTGTAACAAAACATAAATGAAGCTGTCATGTAGTGGTAACATGTTGACACACAGCTGCTGTCAGCAGGATGAGAACTGGCCACATTAGCAGAGAGTGGCATGACAGGCGGAATGTGGAACCAGATGATAGGAAATACAGTTGCTTGTACATCAGCACAAAATAAAGTGGAAATTCAAAGGCATGGTCCAAGCTAAAAAAATCAGCTGGATATCTTAAAATTTTACTTTTGTGTATTTGTGAAATAATGTTTTCATTAAAGATTTTTTTTTTTCAAATGTAAAGATTCCAATATTGAGCAGTTCTTCTTCTTAAACCCAAAACTAATGTTAAATTCAACTCTTTTGAAAGCTTAATACTAACGCTTACTTGTCCAAATTGGAAGAATCAAAAAGCTGTGCTATTAATTATTGTGTATCGACCTCCTGGTCCTTACTCTGACTTTTTAACTGAGTTCTCAGAGTTTTTAAGCAATATAGTATTGACTCATAACAAGATCCTTATAATAGGTGACTTTAACATCCATGTGGATGATTCTGGTGATAGTTTGAGTAATGCGTTTATTGCAGTATTAGATAGTATCGGTTTCACTCAAAATGTTGATGAATCCACTCATAGTCACAAGCACACCCTGGATCTGGTCTTAACATATGGGATAGAAGTCAGTGATCTAAATGTTCTCCCTCAGAACCCCATACTCTCAGACCATTTTTTAATTACTTTTCAGGTTTTGATTGAAGACTACTGTGCTCAAAAAGATAAAATTCAGCTGATACGGACATTATCTGAAAAATCTGTGGCTCGGTACAAAGAATTGATCCAGCCTGCATTTGCTGCATTATCTTGTGAACTCACAGAAATGAGCTTATTGACCAGTGGTGATAATAGTGATCAGTTTGTTGACAGTGCTATGCACTCACTAAAATCTGCCCTTGACGTAGTGGCCCCGTTGCAGCTGAAAACCAATCGACCCAGGCGCGTTGCTCCATGGTTTAATTCTGAAACCCGTGTTCTCAAACAAAAAACTCGGCAATTAGAAAGACTGTGGCGTAAATCTAAATCAGAACAATCTCTGAAGGCCTGGAAATGTAGCTTGCTAAGCTATAAACAAATTCTTTTTAAAGCCAAGACATTATATTACTCTCGTTTAATAGAAATAAACAAAAATAACCCTCGGTTTCTATTCAACACTGTAGCCAGACTGACAACCAGTCATACTGTAGTGGAACCAGTAATCCCAGAATCTTTAAACTGCCATGACTTTCTTAAATTCTTTAATGATAATCATAACCATTAGAGGTAAAATCAGTGAAGCGCTTTCCTCAGATCAAGCTCAGGGAATCCAGCCACTGCCTCCACCTGAAATACCTGAAATACTAGATAGTTTCTCATTAGTAAATGGGGCTGAGATGGGCTGTCTCCTAGATCCAATTCCAACTAAGCTTTTCAAAGATATCCTTCCAGTTATCTTAAATACGATCATAACTATAATAAATACCTCTCTAGAAAATGGCTATGTGCCACAGTCATTTAAATTCGCAGTAATCAAACCACTGCTGAAAAAACCTAATCTCGATCCTGATATTCTAGCTAACTACAGACCGATATCAAATCTTCCTTTTATTTCAAAAGTCCTGGAAAAAGTTGTGGTTAAACAGCTTTACCGCCACCTACAGGACAATAGTTTATTTGAGAAATTTCAGTCAGGATATAGAGCTTATCACAGCACTGAGACTGCGTTAGTTAAAGTCACTAATGACTTGCTATTGGCGGCTGACGCAGGTCTAGTCTCAATCCTGGTTCTCCTAGACCTCAGTGCAGCTTTTGATACAATCGACCACAATATTCTCCTGCAGAGGTTAGAATGTGAGGTTGGCATCAGAGGAAAAGCCCTCTGCTGGTTCAAATCCTATTTATCTAATAGGTACCAATTTGTTCACGTTAACCAACAGTCCTCACCGTGCTCCCAGGTCAGTTATGGGGTTCCTCAAGGGTCCGTGCTCGGGCCAATTTTATTTCTGTTATATATGCTTCCTTTAGGGAACATAATTAGAAGTCACGATATCAATTTTCATTGCTATGCAGATGACACACAACTGTATTTATCTATGAAACCTGATCAAACTAATCAAATAGACAGACTCAGTGACTGTATCAGAGAAATTAAAACCTGGATGACTACGAACTATCTCCGTCTGAATCCTGGCAAAACAGAGGTCATTATACTAGGCCCCCATAAACTGAGAGAGTGTCTATCTGAACAGATTATCACCTTAGATAACGTCAGTGTATCCTCCTCCTCTACTGTCAGGAACCTCGGGGTCTTATTTGATCAGGATATCTCCTTTAAAGCACACATCAACCTGGCTTGTAAAACAGCATATTTCCACTTGCGCAACATAGCTAAAATAAGAAACATTCTACCTAGAAGCGATGCAGAAAAACTCATCCATGCATTTGTTTCTGCGAGATTGGACTACTGCAACTCCCTTCTCGCAGCCTGCCCAAAAAGTGTATTAAAAAACTTTCAGTTGGTTCAAAATGCAGCCGCCAGATTATTAACTGGAACTAGAAGACGTGAACACATTACTCCCGTTCTAAAATCTCTTCACTGGCTTCCAGTCGAGTTTAGAGTTAGATTTAAAATCCTTCTCCTCACTTACAAAATCCTAAATGGGATGGCTCCAACCTATCTCCAAGATGCTTTAACGCCTTATCAACCAATCAGAGCACTTCGCTCTCAAAATGCAGGGTTACTGGTGACTCCTAGAGTCTCTAAATGGACACTAGGTGGAAGAGCCTTTAGCTATCAGGCACCATTTTTATGGAACCAGCTTCCAAGTGGTGTCAAAGAGGCAGACACAGTCTCCACATTTAAGGTTAGGCTCAAGACGTTTCTCTTCGATGCAGCCTATGATCAGGTCAGCTAGGGATTCTAAACCAAACTAAACTAAACTAAACTAAACTAAACTAAAACAAACCAAACCAAACTACAGTAAACCAAACTAAAATAAACTAAACTAAACTAAACTAAAACAAACCAAACTAAAGTAAACCAAACCAAACTACAGTAAACCAAACTACAGTAAACCAAACTAAACCAAACTAAACTAAACTAAACTAAACTAAATTAAATTAAACTAAACCAAACCAAATTACACTAAACAAAATTAAACTAAACCAAACTAAATTAAACTAAACTAAACTATACTAACTAAATACTAGTTTAAACAGTTAAGTATCCACAAAGCTGCCCCAGGAGCTAGAATGCTGTGGGAAGTACGGTGCACTGAGCCCTGTCCTCTAATGTCTGAATGTTCTTCCCTTTAGTCCGTTCATTGCTTTTCACCTGTTGTCCCCCCCTTCGAGGGGGAGTCTTCTCCAGTTTCAGTTGCTGACTCCACTATTACGAAGGCCTATGAACAAGCTCCGTCCGGACCGGGAGGACACCCCTGTCGGTCCTGCCCGTGGACTGGCTTCGGTTCTGCTGCTGGGATCCGTGGTTCTTGTGCTGGACCGTCCAACGAACTGTCCTCAACATTGTCCTAGGCTTTACTTCTTATTGTCTCATGCTAGCTGTTGCCAAAGCTGTCCGTCCCTGGGAGAGGGATCCCTCCATACTGTGGTTCTCCCCAAGATTTCTTCTTTTCCCACTGGGTTTCTGGAGTTTTTTCTTGCCGGATGTGAGGGTCGAAGGCGGTGGTTGCTTCGTTCTGTCTCGTTACTGTAAATATTGACATATTACCATTATGCTTATTCACTGTTTTTACTTTTACCGACAAATGTAACATCTTGAAGCCCTCTGAGGCAACTGTTGTTGTGATACTGGGCTATACAAAAATAAATTGATTGATTGATTGATTGAGTTGTGGAACAACCTGTGGGCATATTAATCAAGAACATATTGAATGTTTGCAGAGGTTTACCAGGGAGATTTGTGGTAAATTCTCTCTTAGGACAATTCCTTTAAGTTTTCCAAGTCTTTAAACCATACCTGTTACGCCCTGTGCCCCTGCGGCCATGTGGGGGCGCTCAGGGTCTGTTTGTTTTGTGCATGCCCTGTCTCACCAGGGGGGTATTGCACAAAACCAGGATAAAGGATTAAGCCGACAAACTGTGGCGATCCTGTGGCGATCTTGTGGTTATCCTGGACAAAGTTCGCCTCAAGTCGGTTGCACAAAAGCTGGCCAAGTTTATCCCGGACCAGTCACCATGGTGATTTATTCTCTGCAGCTAACCTGCTCCACAGCAGGCTAACTACCCAGGATAAGATTAAACTGCTGTCAACAATGTGAGAAGTGGGCGTGGCTTACAGCACTTCCTTGATTTTTCCACACATTACATCATTTAATCATCCTGCAGCCAAACCTTACTACTGTAGTCGCTGCATCTGCAGGGTCTGGTTGACTTTAGGATTATTTTGCTGCTCAGATTATATGAAGACCAACATAACTTTCAACACAGACATTTCAGAATCCTTTCTTTATTAATACAAGTCCTACAATTAAAGGTTCATAATTATTGTAAAGACAATGGAAAAAAAAACCTTAATGAAACTGGTACTAAACCACACTGATGTAAAAAATAAAGAATAAGAAATAAAATACAACAACCCTGAAGCTACACAATGAGTAAAATGAGAAACAAAGGAAAAATAAATGTATCACACCACTGTAATGGACTACAATATAACAGACAGCATCATTTTGTCTTAACTGTCTCCTGAAAATAGGAAAATGGTCCTGTTCCAGGACTCCAGCTTTAGGAGTGAAAGTGAAGTTGAAGTTGAAGTGAAATTTATCGCTTCATTTGATAATTGCTCTTTGGGTTACACTTCAGTAACTTACCAGACTGCAGAATATTTTTATGTTAGGTTTTCACCTGCTGCAGGTTCTTTTCTACCTGGACAGGTTTGTTCTTCATGACAGATGAGGGATGAAACAGAACACAGCATGAGGACAGTTGATTCAATAGAGAACACGGATACAGAGTTGAAATTTCTCAGCCCCCCATTTGAGACATAAGGCCCCCAGAAAACATGATTTGTGAAAAAAAAAAATTAAGGGGGGGGGGGGGGGGGGGCTAAATATTGGCAAAATGCTGTTTCCCCCGTGTATTTCCTATATTTTATTATTATTATTTTGTATGATCATAATCACGGATCATATGCAGAATTAGGCCATTTTTAGTGGATGATCTGAGCGTCACTATTTCACTTCAATAAAGCTGCGGCCTGCATGCAGTACCTGTCCTCACCATTGGAGCGTGGGGGCGCTGTGCCTTAAACGTCACTTAAAGCAGACATACAGGCTAGAATAATGGATGTGTTTTGTGTAAAGTCCTCGCTCTGGGGCACCCCCCATATAAGTGAGCCCCCCCTACAGCTGCAGTATAGTCCGCACACTGCTGCTCATGAAGTAAGATGCTCGTCCTTGTTCCATTTTCAGTCTGTGATTCTGTGATCGATCTCGTGGTCTTCTGAAGAACGGCATGAACGCCACTGATCCTGATGCTCCACACCTGGCTTGAGTAAGCCATGTCTTTTCATCCTGGCTCGGCAAACGTGCAACCGATTAATCCGAGCAGCTAACGGCCACAGCGGGGCCGACAGTAGGGGAAGCTCAGACTTGGCAGCCTCGACCAGCCGTGTTGTCAACCAGGCCCAGCCTACAGACTCCCAAGCCGGCAGAAAATGCACGAATGGCGCGACCGCATGGTGAAGAAGCCGTAGAAACAGATTCATCTAGCAGGTGAAATTGATCCTGGATCTGCACGCACACACAATTCCTTGAATAGACCCCTGTCATCGATCACAGAATCACTGATTCGCCATGACAACCACAGTAGCTGCTACTCTCCACCGGAACAGGAAGTCATGGAGGGACATGAGGAGGGTGTGGAGAAGGACCAGGAGGGTATGGAGGGGGAACAGTGAATGAGTCAGCTGTGAAACTCCAGTGTTGCGTATTTACAGCACTGTAGCCTAAATACAAACATTTTACTTTTTTGTTTGAACACATATCACAGTATGTTGAACTCTGATGGATGGAAGTTATTCTATGTGACTAAAAATAATTACAATTTCCTTGGAAGCGTAAGTGCAATGTGTGAGATCAAAACTTGAAGATTTTCCTTAAAACCACAAAAAAAAAAAAAAAAAAAAAAAAAAAAAACTATCATGGTAACCATTGTGAGTGAAGGACTGGGCTCAGATTGAAAGGGATATTTCAACGTTCCTCTGCCTTAAAGACAGACATCTCAACATTGTGATGGTCAGAGCCTCATGACGCCAAAGGGAAAAGCAATTTGAGGACGCCGATCATTTGTCTGAGAAAGAAATGTAGTTTTTTGACCTGAGTGAGCTGTTCTGTAGAGATGTGATCTCTGACAGGACCGTGGTGTTGAGCTGAAAAGTCTAGGTTGTTTTTAACAAGAGAACCGAGAGTGTTGAGACCGTTTGATCTGTTTGGAGAAATGAGCCAAAGATATCCAGAAAAGGCCATTGTGTCTTTGGTGACACTGACTGTTCATATGGGAAAGAAATTTAACTCTGAAACATGAGTGAACAGTTTTGGCAGAGAGAAGAGCGTCAGCAGGTGAACTGTGGTATTGCTCTGAACTGTAAGACTGTTTGCCAAAAGATCTTAGAGTTTTGAAAATGTAATTTCTGTTTCAAGACCGAGCCAATGGAGCCAAAGCAATGGAGAAAAACTTCAAATAAAAATGTCTGTAGGCCTGAAGCCCCTCAGCCAGATCATCACCAGGAGTGCATCCGGGAAGAAATGAGCCAATATACCATGAGTTTCCAATCTGTGTATTGACATGTAATGTCTTTGTTTGTCCTCTGATGGACTGGAGACATGTCCAGGGTGTGTCCTGCCTTCGCTCAGAGTTAGCTTTAGCGTTCCAGGAGCCACACTTAAAAACACTCATGATAAAAGGAAAATGGGTTGATGGGTTAACTGTGTGGGGGGAACCCTGACCAATCACAAGTGGGTAAAGTTATGGCGTCACCTCAGTAACTTCAGGACTGGAAGTTTGCGATTAATGAGTCCCATGGAGAATGAAGTGAACAAACATAAACTTTGTCCAGGATGTGGCGTTTCACTGAGCGTCAGTGTGTGCTGTGGGCTGACAAGAAGGACTCCGGTGCAGGTTGTATCATCATCCTCTCCAAGTCAGGCAGACCACAGCTTTGTTCTGGTTTTGACTGTGTAATCTGCTTGGTTCCCTCATCTTCCATTCTTCTTCTTCTTCTTCTTCTCCTTCTTCTTCTTATTGTTATTATTGTTTATTTTTTTCAGCTTTCATGGAATCTGAAACGAATATAACTTATATAACAATTGGAGGTTATGTGGACTTGCCCAAATACAGATATGTCTACTTTGTAGGCATATTTATTGTGTATATTTCAATACTTTTATGTAATTTTACTGTTGTGTACCTGATTTGCAAACATAAGAACCTCCATGAGCCCATGTATATTTTCATTGCAGCATTACTTGTGAACACGGTGGTTTACAGCACCAACATTTACCCAAAGTTATTAAGTGACATTTTATCCTCAAATCTAGTGGTACCTTACTCTGGATGTCTTCTTCAGTTTTTCATATTTTACACTTTAGCCTGTTCAGAGTTCCTGCTGTTGACGGTCATGTCTTATGACCGATATGTGTCTATATGTGAGCCTCTGCAATACCAGACCGTCATGAAAACCAGCAGAGTGTGTCTGTTTCTGGGCTTCGCCTGGACGGTCCCGGCCTTGCTGATGATGGTTCCGGTGGTTCTGAGTGCCGATATGAAGCTGTGTCAGTTCACTCTCAACTCGGTGATCTGTAACAATGCCATGTACAGTCTGCACTGCCAGGGTTCCACTGCTCGCTCCGTCTTTGGTGCCACCGCCCTGGTGCTGACGGTCCTTTTCCCTGTGTTGTTCATAGTCTTCACTTACTCCAGGATTCTGGTGATATCCTACAGGAGCTGTAAGGAAGTCAGGAGAAAGGCTGCTCAGACCTGTCTGCCGCACCTGCTGGTTTTAATCAGTTTCTCCATTCTGTGTTCGTATGATGTTATTACAGCTCGACTCGGGTCCCAGCTGTCAAAAACTGTGCGCCTGTTAATGACAATGCAGGCATTTTTGTACCATCCACTCTTCAATCCATTGATTTACGGTTTAAAGATGTCAGAAATATCAAAACACCTGAAGCGGCTGTTGTGTCGAGCCAAGGTGAACTGATGGAGCAAACATTCTGCTGCTGTCACATTTGATGATTTTTCCTGGAATGGAACAGCACAAAAAAAAAAAAAAAAAAAATTCAAAACAAATTTTCCTGGTTAAATGAATTTTTTTCTCACAGTTTATGAGTCTGATTTGTGGTGAGCAGCAGCGGCAGCAGCAGGACATGCTGAAGGAAGTCGGTCACCAGTTAACAAGGAAACCAGTTAATTTGAAACACCATATTGACCGCTTCATCAGAGGCTTTAACAACAGAAAACACACACACACACACACACACACACACACACACTACAAAATGCTTCATCAAAGGACTTGTTGCAGTATTTTGATGCACTTTTGGGGGACAACGTTCAACGTAAAGTACAATGCAAAATGTGTCATAAAAATATCTCTTTCAAACCTGGCTTGCCTCAACAAACAGCTTTACACCACCACCGCCAAGATGAAGGAACATTTGTACATTCTACCAGGCAGTGTTGGAAGCTGCAGGGGTTTTGATACTCTATCAGATATCCATGGTTTTATTTTCCCATTAAACCCAGAAACTTGTTGACTGGGAAATTTTGCAAACTCTAAAAATCTGAAAACCAAACATGCCATTAAGCTCACACATATTTTGATAACTATTGCACAATCGTGGAATCAGATGTATCGCTCCCAATCAAAATGTGGTTCTCCAAAATAAATAACTGTACACTTAAATAACTGATTGGATGAAAACAAGATGAAAACAAGATCTGGCAGGCGTATTTGGAATATAAATGTATCCCATCACCACCACCACCTTTTTTGTTCTGTTTGGTCTTAGTTTGTAATCTTTGTCTTAGCCTTATTGTCATGTGATTTTGACTTTGATTGTGGTTATTGTCTTTTGAATTATGTATTGTAATGTCTGACTTTTGAAAATTCAAAATAAAATATTCCTAAAACAAGGATTCCTCTGTAACTCAGGGTGAAGTGTGGAAGAGCTCTGTTTGTGAAGTTTACCAGAACAGTTTCTAAACGCAAGAAGATTGAAGCTTCTGCAGAAGTTTATTTATACTGTAGACTTTAAGACAGCAGAAGTCTTGTTGTACTGTAGCAGCTGAGCTCTATTTCATCCCTACTGACCGCCAGAGGCAGTGCTTAAAGCACTGGAATGTTCCCTTCGCGCATGCGTAGTTCGAGTATGTATACCAACAAAGTCACTCGTGACCCCTGGGTGACCCAGGAACTGCATAAGTTCAGGGCTCCACCCACCAATCGTCTCCTATTTTCTTCTCGCGTTCAGTTCGTGTACACCTGACGGGACGAGCCTGTACGGCGTCATGATGCGCCGTCGCTTACGGCCGCTAGCTCGGCTGAGCAGCTAGCCTGTGATGCGTGTTATGGTGTAGGAGGCCCAGCCGCCTCTTGCAACCGGCTGCTGCGTGTCTGCTGCAAGTCCTTCAGTGGACGGGCCTGCCGTCCCCTCTCCTTGGTCGACGCCCATCAGGGTGCTTTGGAGGGGCACACACACACACACTGCTGCTGGTGGCCCCCTACTGGCTGGCGCAGGCTTGGTTTCCTCTGCTCCGCCTGTTGTTCCGCGGCAGACCATGGCGCCTTCCCAGCAGGAGGGCTCTGCTGTCTCAGCGCGGTGGCCGGGTGGGGCACCCCCGTCCTCACCGTCTCTGTCTTGTGCCTGGCGACTGAGGGGCCCGACTCGCTGCTGAGCAGCTGTTCGGAGCATCATCTGGAGTGGGCCGGACAAGTAAGACTTAGAATTCATTTTATACTTGAAAGGGTTTGTTGTTGTTGTTGTTGTTGTTGTTGTTGTTGTTGTTGTTGTACTTTGTATGTGAGATGAAAAACTGTAGCGACCTGGGGTTCGCCATTTGTGTTTCGGTTGCCGCGTTGCATGCTGGGAGTTCAGGGGTGGGTTGAGGAACTTCAGGGCCTGTGGGCCAGTTAGTGTGTGTTTTGAAAGTAAAAGCCCTAGCTGATGAGAGAAGTGGCCTGGCTGGAGAAAGAAGCAGTGAGGGAAGAACATATTAATTCACCCTTCAGGCTATCCAGCTCAGAGGGAAAGGCCACAGTGTGGAGAGAAATCAACAAAAAGTGGCAGCTGCATCGGGACAAAGGAAAAAGAGGAAGGCACCTTTACAGCATACAACAGGAAGTACGGAGTACGAGGATGGGAAGAGGCAGCAGAGAAGAGGAGACAACAATCACATGGCTAAGAGTTGCTCATACATACCTAAATAGTACAAAATATTTAATGGAGAAACATCCAGCAGGACTCTGTGATACATGCCAAGAGCCAGAAACAGTTGAACATGTTTTAGTAAACTGCAGGAAATATCACCAAGAAAGAGGAGAAACAATGGCAGGATTAAGGCGAGAAGGAATGGAAGGGGGAGGGGTGAGGGAAATATTGAAATGGGGAAGAGGTGAAGGACATCTGATTAGAGTCCTAAAAGAAACGGCAGTGATGGGGAAAATATAAGAATATTACAAGATAGAGGTATAATGACCAGCAGGTGGCGGTGATGCAACCAATGGAAAGCTGCCTTAAAAACATCAAGGAAGGAGAAGAAGAAGAAGAAGTTGCCTATCTTTCCTTGCACCTCAAGTCACTGCTCGCTACATTGGTGTCAGAAGTGCGATGGCGTACACCCAACTCCAGGTGGAGAAAGACCTGGACGAGCTTCATCGAGCTATCAACAGGGGCCTGAGCAGCCTCTTGAGCCTGCTGCCGAGAGGAAAAGAACTTATCACCGGAGAGCATGCTCCCGATAACCCTGAAAGCTTCTGAACACCAAGAACCCGCCGCCCCCTGGCGGCCCGGTGAACTGCTTTGGAAGAAGCAGCTGTCGCTGCAGCCACCGACATGAGGAACACTGTCATCAGTCCTGAGACTAACACAGCAGCTAATCTCCAGCTGCCGGTGACAGAGAATGGGACTTCACCCGCCGCCACCGCTGAACGAAGAGCGCCTGCCAAACTGCCTAAATACAGCAGAGAAAGAGATCTCGCCCTACCTATTTCAGACGGCGCTAGCAGCGCAGCAAACCGGGGCAGTGGCACAATCTACAGGCCCTAAACACCGCGTTAGAGAGAAGATTTGGTGAGAGCCAATCCAACGACAAAAATCGAGAACAGCTGATCAGTCACTGCCACCAAGACAGGGAGAGACTGGGAACATTCGCCGCTGACGTGCAGCTACACGCCCGACAAGGCTACCCCCACTTCAAAGCGGATATCCAAGCAGAGCTAGCCCTCCACGCATTCCTGAGAGGTCTCACACCGGAGATACTCAAACAGCAAGTCTACCTCACTTCACTGCGAACACTCTGCAAGAAGTACTGCAAGAAGCCGAGCGGGGTTTCCCAGAGGAGCTGCACAGTGACCAGGGGTGGAATGTCAAGTGACAGGTCTTCGGAGAAGACTGCAGGCGGCTGGGGGTGAGAAAGACGAGGATGACGCCACTGCATCCACTGCATCCGACGGGCTGGTGGAGCCGTCTAACCGCACCCTGGCCACCCAGCTTGCCATTCTCACCAGTCGACATCAGAAAGACTGGGACCGCCATTTGCCCCTGGTCCTGTGGTCGTACCGCTCCGTGGTGCAGGAGTCCTACCAGTGCACACCGGCCGCGCCGCTGTTTGGTCGGGAGATTAGGACACTGGTGGACCTGGTGTTTGATTACCCCTCGGAGCCGAGGATCCCCCGGGGCAAAGAGATGGATTATTTCAGAAGGCTGAGGGAGCATCTGCACATGGTGCATGACTTCACCGGCGACCTCGGTCCAGCGCTGGAGTCTGGTAGAAACGGGTCTATGGCACTCTGTGTGGTGGATGGGCCTTTGTTCCAGGCCAGAAGGTCTGGGTGTACTGCCTGGTGAGAAGAAAAGGACTGTCACCTACTGTAAGCTCCCCACACATTGGCAGGGCCCTGCTGAGGTGGTGACCCGCCTCTCCGAGGTCGTCTACCGTGTCCGCATGCCTGATCGTGGGCATCTGGTGGTACTGCACCAAGACCAGCTGTCCCCTTGTCGGCCCTTGGCTCCGCCGGAAGGGGGAGATGCCGAGAAGAACTTCCGCCACTGATTTTCTCTCAAGAGGAGCGCCTGTAAAAATGGCTGCCGGGGCAAAAGAATTTCCCCTCTGGGGATTAATAAAATATATCTGTATATCTAAGCTGGATTGGAGTTATCTCTGTTAAAAGGGTTAGAGTTACTCCTTATTCTCTGGGTTGAGTTCCCTCCCTTCTCAGAGTTTCCCTCACTTCAGGGTTAACAGATGCAGAGTTTTCTCAAAACCAGCTTGGTGAGACAGACTGCAGGCAGCCATCTGTCACTGCAGAGTCTCTGATCTCTCAGCAGTGTTGAAAAAAAAAAAATCAGTTTTCTTTGAAATTTTTATAATTTGCTTGTAGTCGGTCTGGTGGGCCAGTTTGGAGTCTCTGAAGGGCCAGTTTTAGCCCACAGACCTTATGTTTGACACGCAGAGGACATGAGTATATTTCCAGGTGAAGCTGCTGAGCAGATTGACCTGAAGAGGCAGCTGAAAGGCGCGAGGCCGAAGCCGCTGACTTTCTGCACAGCGCTCGCTCTTCTGACTTCTCTTGCTCTCGCTCTTCGCAGCAGGTCCATTGCTTCTGGATACTCTCTAGTTTCTGGATACTCTCTAGTTTCTGGATACTCTCTAGTTTCTGGATACTCTCTAGTTTCTGGAAGTGTAATCTATGACATTCTTTGAACTGCCAGGTCAGATTCTGTGTGTGTTTAACTATAACAGTTGAGTTATAAGCTAACTTTATCTGAGCTTGTGGAGTTTAAATGAGGACGGCCGAAGAATTACTCTTCACGCCATCTCCGATATAAGAGTGGCAGTGTTTGTGAAAGTGTGTAAACTGCTCTCTGTTGGGAATACGGCGATGGAAGGGTCAGGGTCTGCGTCGGGGTCAACATGAGGCCGGATCACAATCAGCAGATTATTGCTCGTTGAGAATTAATATTCAGTGTATCTGAGTGTGATATCTGCACCGTCCACGTTGTCACTGGACAACTGGTGGATGGACGTGCTTGTGGCTGAGCTGGAAAACATTTTAATGAGTTCCTCAGAGGACGACTCAGCTTGATAAAGGTGTTGCGCTTCCAGTCTGGACTCTGAAGCTGATGACGCTCGGAGGTGAAGTCAAGCCACACACTTTGATTTATTAGCCTTGAAATGAATTCTAGTTTCACATTCATCTTTATTGATGGTTATGTAGGCTTGAACAAGTACAAATATCTGTTTTTTCTAATAATGCTGACGGTGTATATTCTAATAATCCTCAGTAATTGTGTTATTGTGTACCTGATCTGGACTCACCAAAACCTGCATGGACCCATGTATATTTTCATTGCAGCCCTCTCCCTGAACTCACTTCTGTTCAGCACAAACATCTACCCAAAGCTTCTGATCGACTCTTTATCGGACAGACCGATCATCTCTTATCAAGCGTGTCTTGTTCAGTATTTCCTCTTTTACGCACTGGGTTCTGCCGACTTCCTGCTGCTGGCAGCCATGGCGTACGACCGCTACGTGTCTATCTGTAAACCTCTGTGGTACGGCAGCATCATGACCAGCAGAGCCGTTATCTCCCTGCTGTTCCTGAGCTGGTTTGTGTCTGCATCTCAGATTGCAGTGACGGCCATCGTCAGTGCAGATCAGAAGCTCTGTCACTTCACTTTAAGGGGGATTTTCTGTCACAACTCATTCTTCAGGCTTCACTGCAGGACATCCAGAATAGTCACGGTCAACGGTTTGCTGGCGCTGGTGCTGCTGGCGCTTCTTCCCATGCTTTTCATTCTGTTCACGTACATGAGGATACTTCTGGTTTCCTACAGAAGCAGCAGAGAAGTGAGGAAGAAAGCAGCAGAGACCTGTTTTCCTCACCTGCTGGTGTTACTGAGCTTCTCCACTTTGGCTGCTTTCAATATCATCACGCCTCGACTGGAACACAGTTTGTCAAGAACTGTGCATTTAGTCATGACTTTGCAGGTGATTTTATATAATCCTCTTTTAAATCCAATTATATATGGTTTGAAAATGAAAGAAATCTCAAAACATTTAAATAAGTTGCTCTGTAACTCTAAAAAAAGATGAATATTTGTATATATCTTGATTTTCTTCGAAGGACATCGATGTGGACAATGTATTTTTCGGAATAATATGCATCTAAACACATTTGTCAGCCTCACTTTAATGAAATGAATGAACACGTTTACTGACTGTGTTTCTGTAACACACACACACACACACGCACACATATATATATATCTATACTTTTATTCTTTCTATTGGTAAAGGTGTACTGATCATATTTGTACATATGTGTGATGTGATGAGTTGACAGAGAAACATAAAACTACAAATCATGAACTGTGTCTCAGTATTGACCCTCTGACTCATTTATAGGATTTTATTGAGCCCTGCAGCGAGTGTGTTTCCTCGTGTTGATGACACACAGCTGGACTCAGCAGTCAGTGTTTCATGCTATAGCCTGAACATCTGCCTCTCCTTTAACTCACTTCAAAGAAACGAGCATGGACATGGTGGTGAAAATCAACCGACAGTGAGGTGTGGTGAAAAGTTAGACAACAATTGAGATGATAGCTGAGAATAAAAGCGTTTTGGATAAAGTCGGCTGGTCCGGTCGATCATCCTCCCTCCTAAAAGACTCTCCTGTAAGAGTATCTTGACATCTGCGGTGTAAAAAGTGAATTTGTGCCGACAATCGGCTCCAAAACGGATCTAGGCCGTAAATGTTGAACTAGTTCAATATTTCCAACAGAAAACCATGGTGTGTGTGTGTGTGTGTGTGTGTGTGTGTGTGTGTGTGTGTGTGTGTGTGTGTGTGTGTGTGTGTGGCGGAAACCGAGCTCCCGAGAGATCGCTCTGAGAAATGAGACGTAGAACGAAATGAAGCCAATCAATACGCTGCTTCTCAGCTGGCTGGTAGACATAGAACACCTAGACACCCTGATAACTAACAACTGGTCTGGTAAAATGTGAATAGTTGAATATAAATAAATAAGTATGAATTGTTGTTGTTTGTTTTTATTATTATGCTGTGCTAACTGTGTCTTCTTTTTTATCATTGATTTTGCTGTATGTGGCACTTTGAGATTTCTGTTTGAAATGGAAAGTGCATTACAAATAAAATGTATTATTATTATTATCATTATTATTATTATTATTATTATTATTATTATTATTATTATTATTATTATTATTATTATCATTTGTAATAATCTGAAGTCAGTTGTTTTGGCATCCTTTATACCAAGCATAGAATCAAAGAACCGGGTGGAGTCGGCCGGACGGAGGTCCTGGGCTCCAACAGGGTCTTTCGTGATGCATCCCTCCTCACCGAGCATCTTCACTGCTTTCTTCCACCAGCCAGACTCTGTGCTGATGTCATCTGATGTGCTCTCCATCCAGTGATATGGCTTGGAAAACTTTCTCGATGACTGTACTAGAAGAGGTTCTCTATTGATGGGCGTGACAACTCCTTCCATCAGAGAATGGTTCCTATTAAACATCAGATGATTATCTGGGAGGTCCAGAGATGTGCTCACACCTTCTAGCGTTGGTCTCAGTCATAAACTTCCCTCTGAACACTGCATATAGTCTGACAGTCTGTATGCACAGACAGCAGAGTGGCTGCTGGCATCCGGGTTGGATGTAAACTTAGCATAACAGACATAACATACATTGACATAACAAACATTGTTTGGTTTTTTTAGAATAAAAACATCCTGCATTAGGGCTGACGAGCCAGTGTCTCCAAACGGACAGTCGAGCCAGGCTTTTAAGAAAAACGTCCACCTGTTCTGAAGAAGCTTTTTGCCTTCAAGGCCACTCTTGCACTCCTGAGCGATCCTGGAGCTGGAGACCGGGAGGTCAGCACAGCGTTCTTCCAAAGCGCTCTCAGTGAAGAACAGGAACACTCCAATCATGCTGGGTTCATTCGGCCAACTGAAACGGTTCGGCATCCATGCATTCTGCTCCATCGGTGAGGTGACGTGTTGGCCCGGGTCAAAAGGCAATTTTCCCTTTCCACTCATCCTGTTTCCTTCCAAGGAGATGGTTCCATCGGTGACTGCCTTGTGGTCACATGATGGGTTGAAGGCACTGAGCCCACACACTAGCAGTTTCCATCTTTCATCGTGTGTAACCTTGATAAAATGATCACATTCCTCTGTGCCCTTGTCCTTCATCTGGCATCGGGCTTCTTCTTCCCGGTTTTCCAGTGGACCTCTCAGGTCTTTGTGGTGATATTGTCCGAGTGGAGGGTGAGCACTTTCCCTCTGGCACCAAGGACAAGCTGATCAACGTCGTCTTTCAGTGCCAACAAGCTCAAACCATCAAAGTTGGACTGTTTAAGCAGTTTCAAGGTCACATCTTGGAAAGGGACGCCCCTGTGGGGATTGCTGCACTCGGCACAGTCTAGATTAAAAACGAGGAAGAGATAAAAGAATAACTGACAAAGTCACAGGAATTCCACTACACCTGGATCACATTTCTGATTCTCATTTGATTACAAATATTATAATCCAATCCAATCTTCATGTAGTCTGACCGGGCCTGAAAAAGCATGCTGGGAAACGAATGAAAAAACACTGTGGTTGTGGAGAGTTTAATGAGGTCCTGAGAGGGTTGCTGAACCGCATAAAAAAGTGTCTGTGCTTAGCATCAATCACTGAGGTAATACAGAGGACAGGTATACGTACGCCTGTAAAACCCAACTGTCACCAATACTCCCTGTTGTTTCCTGTTCTCCTGTTATTCAAGTGACTGCTGTTGCCATGGATGATACATTTAATGTCACTTATTTAACTGTCGGAGGGTATGTGCAAATGAAGAAATACAGATATATTTACTTTGTAATTATGTTGATGTTGTATATTCTAATAATCCTCAGTAATTGTGTTATTGTGTACCTGATCTGGACTCACCAAAACCTGCATGAACCCATGTATATTTTCATTGCAGCCCTCTCCCTGAACTCACTTCTGTTCAGCACAAACATCTACCCAAAGCTTCTGATAGACTCTTTATCCTACAGACAGATCATCTCTTATCAAGCATGTCTTGTTCAGTATTTTCTTTTTTATTCGTTCTGCGGTGCAGATTTCCTGCTGTTAGCAGCCATGGCGTATGACAGGTATGTGGCGATATGCAAACCGCTGTTATATGCATCTATCATGAGGAAAAGAACAGTCACTTTCTTACTGCTCTTCGCTTGGCTGATGCCGGCCTCCCAGGTCGCAGTTCCGGCTGTTTTAAGTGCAATGAAAAAACTGTGTCACTTCACTTTGAAAGGAATCTTTTGCAACAATTCGGTCTTGAAACTTCAGTGTGTGCGCTCCAGATTAATTACAGTGTACGGTCTGATTGTGTTGCTAAACATTGCCATTCTCCCTGTGCTTTTTATACTTTTCACATACTCAAAGATTCTTTTGATATCCTACAGAAGCGGCAGAGACGTGAGGAAAAAGGCTGCCGAGACGTGTTTACCTCACCTTTGCATTTTAATCAGCTTCTCTGTTTTGTGTGCGTATGACGTGGTTGTAGCTCGACTGGAATTCAACTTTCCCAAAACTGTGCGTTTAATTATGGCTTTGCAAGTGATTTTGTATAATCCTGTCTTGAACCCGATCATATATGGTGTGAAAATGAAAGAAATTCATAAACATCTCAAGAAGTTGCTGAATCTAGAGAATAATGAATAATGCTTGTTCCTGCTTGTTAATATTCATTTTGAACAGTGTGTTTCCTTAACCAGGGGACATCAGAGAATGATAATGAGTAATATTCTCTGAAATGAAATAATTTTTGGCAAGGTTTACAACATCGTTTCAGCAGTTTGTCAACAAAATGTTGTTTTTTACAAGATAGGTTTGTATATTCATACTTCGTCATGTCCCAGTGTGTGAGTGTCTGCGTCTGATGGCTCCTGGCTTCTCTGTACGGCTTCTTTCAGTGGGAAATGAGAATAAAACAAGATTATTATTCAAAACATTATTTGTTTTATGGCTGTGGTGAGTATTTGTGGAAAGTCACTGGGATGAACAGGCAGTGATTTTCACTTGACAAATCCCTTTTTTATCCCACAGAATAGATCTGCAGGCCTCCAGCAGTCACCTGTCTGGATGATGAGCACATAGCAAATAGTCCGACCAGCCAAAGCATTGCCCCAGCCACTGTTTGAATGAATAAAACACATACAGTAAAAGAAGAATTCTCAATTCAAGCAGTAAGTACATTTGATTTCTACAGAAATATGACGGGTAAAATACAGGTAAAAACCAGTAAGTGCTTTTAAATGGCCACAATGAAACATAAAAACACAATAACCATGCAGTGGTTAAAGTCTGCCTGTATGAAAATGTCTTCAGCTGGTTTTCAGTCTGCTGAGTAGGGACAGTGAGGGGATCTCCAGAGTTCTGGAGCCACTGCCTGGAAAGTCTCATCGCCACCAGGCTGAAATGGAGCGTGTAGTCTGCCCACATTGTGTCCTAACAGGGAGAACCAACATTTTGAAATGTTTCTAAAAACAGCAACCAGTCAAGAGAAGCAAGAAACTGTTATAATGTGGAGATTCTTTAAGATCACATCCAGAGCTGACTTGTTTCGTGAAATGAAAACACTGTTATAAAAGCACAAACAACCATCTGAAGCTCAGTTTTGGACACCAGCAATCTGACTTTAGAGCTGTTCCCAAAATGGTAGAAACGGTTCCCAGGAGGAAGATTATGCCAGTCTGGAAGTTTGAATTTATCCCTGCTCAGAGATATTCACCTTTGAACTCTGAGTTTTCTGCCTCTTTTAAAGCTTTTATTTTGACCGTGAAATATCTGAGAACCAAGAGACGAGCTGTTATACAAAGCTCTTGAATTCTACTGTAAGCTGTGGCTTTATATTATCACCAGCAGGGGCAGCACAGTATGTGGAGTATACATGTGTATGAATTTCATTTGTGAACTCAATCCAAATGAGTGTGTTCCTCATTCCCAAACCGCCCTGTGTCGCCAGACGGCACCCCACCTCGAGAGACTGACATCCATGACAGTCTACTGCCCGGCTGGGGCCCCACCCAATGGGACGGCCTCACCAGATCCAGAGAGCGCCGAGCTTCCAGTGATGGTGCCACTTGGCATCCAAGCAGAATCCGTCCAACCACCTCTTTAGGGGCGCGATGTCGGCTGACCCAAGGATGTCAGTCCCCATCCCCCAATAGGGTGAAAAAAGAGGAGGCGGGCAGGGACGTAGAACCACAGCATGTATCGGCCGCCTACACCACCGAGAAAGGCCCCCACAGGCTGACTGAGACGGTTGTGGCGCCTCCATCTGTACATGCTCTAAGGCTGCCACTATGGAGGCCAGACCACTCTCGTCATCCTGGAGGAGGGCACCACTCGTAGCACAAAGGTGAGAACCTTCCATTGCACCTGATATGCCACTTCTTAAGTGCGATAAGCTGAGAGAAGGGAACACTGCCTAAACCACGGGGCCAGTAAGTTTGACTGAAGCTATATCCAGGAGAGGGAATGGCCGCCCAGTGGCTCCTTAATTCTTCTGCCCCCTTGTAGAGATGCCACACGCCGGAAGCAGGGGATACGAACATCAGCTTTGCCGATCATGGCCTGGTTGACACGAACAGTGTTGCTCAGTAGGTCAAAGACATTGTTCGTGTAATAAGTTGAGTGAAAGGGGTGTGCACCGCCTACCAAGCAGACACAAGACCACGGGGCCCAAAAGTTTTAGCTGGGGTATATTCAGGAGAGGGAATGGCAGCACAGCATCTCGCTCTTCCTCCTGCCCTCTCGCTAGAGACGAGACGCACCGGGAGTGGGGGGTGTGAACGCTGCCTTCACCAGTCACAGGCTCCAGGCTGACCCTAACATTATCGCTCAGAAGGTCAACAGACAAGGTCGATGCAATAAGCTGGGGTAAGCAGGGGGCGTACGCCGCCTCCACAGCAGACGTAGACACAGGGCCAGCAAGTTCAGGATATAGAGCTTATCACAGCACTGAGACTGCGTTAGTTAAAGTCACTAATGACTTGCTATTGGCGGCTGACGCAGGTCTAGTCTCAATCCTGGTTCTCTTAGACCTCAGTGCAGCTTTTGATACAATCGACCACAATATTCTCCTGCAGAGGTTAGAATGTGAGGTCGGCATCAGAGGAAAAGTCCTTTGCTGGTTCAAATCCTATTTATCTAATAGGTACCAATTTGTTCACGTTAACCAACAGTCCTCACCGTGCTCCCAGGGCAGTTATGGGGTTCCTCAAGGGTCCATGCTCGGGCCAATTTTATTTCTGTTGTATATGCTTCCTTTAGGGAACATAATTAGAAGCCACGATATCAATTTTCATTGCTATGCAGATGACACACAATTGTATTTATCTATGAAACCTGATCAAACTAATCAAATAGACAGACTCAGTGACTGTATCAGAGAAATTAAATCCTGGATGACTACGAACTATCTCCGTCTTAATCCTGGCAAAACAGAGGTCATTATACTAGGCCCCCATAAACTGAGCAAGTGTCTATCTGAACAGATTATCACCTTAGATAACGTCAGTGTATCCTCCTCCTCTACTGTCAGGAAGCTTGGGGTCTTATTTGATCAGGATATCTCCTTTAAAGCACACATCAACCTGACTTGTAAAACAGCATATTTCCACTTGCGCAACATAGCTAAAATATGAAACATTCTACCTAGAAGCGATGCAGAAAAACTCATCCATGCATTTGTTTCCACTAGATTGGACTACTGCAACTCCCTTCTCGCAGCCTGCCCAAAAAGTGCATTAAAAAACTTTCAGTTGGTTCAAAATGCGGCCGCCAGATTATTAACCGGAACTAGAAGACGTGAACACATTACTCCCGTTCTAAAATCTCTTCACTGGCTTCCAGTCGAGTTTAGAGTTAGATTTAAAATCCTTCTCCTGACTTACAAAATCCTAAATGGGATGGCTCCGACCTATCTCCAAGATGCTTTAACGCCTTATCAACCAATCAGAGCACTTCGCTCTCAAAATGCAGGGTTACTGGTGACTCCTAGAGTCTCTAAATGGACACTAGGTGGAAGAGCCTTTAGCTATCAGGCACCATTTTTATGGAACCAGCTTCCAAGTGGTGTCAAAGAGGCAGACACAGTCTCCACATTTAAGGTTAAGCTCAAGACGTTTCTCTTCGATGCAGCCTATGATCAGGTCAGCTAGGGATTCTAAACCAAACTAAACTAAACTAAACTAAATTAAACTAAACTAAACTAAACTAAACTAAACTATACTAACTAAATACTAGTTTAAATACTAAACTATCCACAAAGCTGCCCTAGGAGCTAGAATGCTGTGGGAAGTACGGTGCACTGAGCCCTGTCCTCTAATGTCTGAATGTTATTCCCTTTAGTCCGTTCATTGCTTTTCACCTGCTGTCCCCCCCTTCGAGGGGGAGTCTTCTCCAGTTTCAGTTGCTGACTCCACTATTACGAGGGCCTACGAACAAGCTCCGTCCGGACCGGGAGGACACTCCTGTCGGTGCTGCCCGCGGACTGGCTTCAGTTCTACTTCTGGGATCCGTAGTTCCTGTGCTGGACCGTCCAACGGACTGTCCTCAACATAGTCCTAGGCTTTACTTCTTATTGTCTCATGCTAGCTGTTGCCAAAGCTGTCCGTCCCTGGGAGAGGGATCCCTCCATACTGTGGTTCTCCCCAAGATTTCTTCTCTTCCCACTGGGTTTCTGGAGTTTTTTCTTGCCGGATGTGAGGGTCTAAGACAGTGGTTGCTTCGTTTTGTCTCGTTACTGTGAATTTGACATATTAACATTATGCTTACTCACTGTTTTTATTTTTACCAACCAATGTAACATCTTGAAGCCTCTGAGGCAGCTGTTGTTGTGATACTGGGCTATACAAAAATACATTGATTGATTGATTGATTGAAGTTGGGACTGAAGCTACGTTCAGGACAGAGAATGGCAGCACAGCGGCTCTCCCCTCCTGGGCTCTCGTGTCATGAGCAGAGGGCATGACCGCCACTTTCACTGATCACAGGCTGAGCTGACTCCAGTGGAGCTTTTCCACTACTCCCCGCTTGGCCTTATTCTGCCCAGTTCACTTTTACCACTATCCCACTGAAACTCGCTGGTCGACCCATTAACAATCGGCAATTGCCTCCTTTCCCGCCTCCTGCAGATCCGGGTCTAATCTCCTGCAGGCGAGCTGTGAGGCTGCATTTTCCCACGCTGATGGTGTCCCACGTTGATGACAAAATCAGTGCAACACCGCGAGGTAAACAATTTGGCAGAGCTCACTTCACATTACCGGTCAACGAATCTCCTCTTCCCCATGGACCAAGAGAAGCTCTCTGATCTCGCTATCTTGCCAATGCTGGGCCATCTTGATGAAGGATATCTCACACTATGTCCAAAAACAACAAGCGTGCTAACGTAGCCGCGCTACGGCAACAACATCAGGTAAATTACTGCATCAGCCCGGGTCGGCCTTTTCCACTGAATCCAATCGGATGTGAGCCGATTAAAACCCGGGTCGCTTGCAGGGTTGATCAACCCCAGTCGAAATGCTGATTAAACCCTTTCCCGCTGCCATGAGGAGCCGGGTATCAGCGGGTTTAAGCAGGTTTTTTGCCTGTGGGAAAGGGGTGTTTATCCAGCCTTGGCCCTGGTTGTTTTCCATTATGCAGAGTACCGGCTTGGCACGGGTGGAGTTGTCATTGCAACGTGACATGAAACTCCAGTTTTTATGAGACACACAGGTCCAGATGACATGGAGGCTGTAGTGCACCTACAACCTGGTCTGTAGCTTTTTGCTAGAGCCAGAGAGCCAGAGAAGACTCTGAGCGGTGAGATAAAGCAGTGTTAAAGTCCAGGAAGTTCTGGAGGAGGCACAGCAGGACGAAGCTGAATCTCAGATGAAGAAGACGAGCAGGAATGATGGTAAGCTAACGGTAACTAATGCTAGTTCACCACAGTCACCGCGCATGTCCTGTTTATGATATTGTAATGTTTCATGACTTTTTGTATTAAAATATGTATATGGTGTGTGTGTGTGTGTGTGTGTGTGTGTGTGTGTGTGTGTGTGTGTGTGTGTGTGTGTGTGTGTGTGTATTTAGATCACTCTCTATTTGAAAAATCCCTGCAAACCATCGGTGTGGGCGCTCAGGCCAAGCACCAACTGCATGGCTAACAGCCGCGAAGGGAACATTCAGTGCTTTCCTCATCGCCGTCTGGTGGTCAGTAGGGATGAAATGGAACTGCTTATGATGACTCAGCAACTTTACAGAGGAGGAGCATAGGGTGGGTGGGGTGGGGGGGCAGTGTGGGTGGAAGTAATGAGATTAAGTCCAACAGAGTTTGCTAAAGATGTGTAGAGAACTTAAGTCAGTGAATACAACAAATTAAATCATTCTCTTCCTTGGTGGCACAATTTGAAGAACTGTTGCGGTGCAACTGAGGAGATTCATTTGTAGATCAGGTCATTTGAGGTAAATCTACTGTCATACTTTTCTCATTATACACTAATGTTCTGACTGATTCACTGTCTGATTGTCTTGGCATGGATGATAAACTGAATGCTACATATTTAACTATTGGTGGCTATGTAGAAGTGAACAAATACAGATTTCTGTATTTTTTTGTCACATTGGCTCTTTATACGCTTATAATTCTAAGTAATTCCATCATTCTTTACCTGATCTGGAGGCACCGGAGCCTGCATGAGCCCATGTACATTTTCATTGCAGCCCTGTCAGTGAACTCACTTCTGTTCAGTACTGCCATCTACCCAAAGTTTCTCTTTGACTTTTTATGTGAAAGACAGACCATCTCTTATCAAGCTTGTCTTTTTCAGCATTTTCTATTTTACACATTAGGTGGTGCAGATTTCTTGCTGTTGGCAGCCATGGCTTATGACCGATATGTGTCCATCTGTAATCCTCTGTTATACCCGATGATCATGACAAAGAGAACCGTGACGATTCTGCTGTTTCTGGCTTGGTTCCTGTCCGGTTCTCAGGTTGCCGTCTCAGTTGTAATCAGCAGTAACCAAAAACTCTGTCACTTCACCCTCAGAGGAATTTTCTGCAACAACTCAGTCTTCAAGCTTACCTGTCAGACGTCGAGGGTGAACTCAATATATGGAATTGTTGTGCTGATCAATATTCTCGTTCTTCCTGTGCTTTTCATACTTTTCACATACACAAAGATACTTCTAATAACCTACAGAAGCAGCAAAGACATCAGAAGAAAGGCTGCAGAGACGTGTTTACCTCATGTGCTGGTTTTAATAAGCTTCTCACTTTTGTGTGTGTATAATATCATTGCAGCTCGAGTTGATCTCAATTTTCCAAAAGTTGTGCATTTGATCATGTCTTTACAAGTAGTATTGTATAATCCTCTTTTAAATCCCATTATTTATGGCGTGAAAATGAAAGAGATTAATAAACACCTCAGGAAGTTGTTGGGCCTTGTCAAAGAAAGTCATTAAATAAAGGTACTAGGTAATATTTACTTATTATATAGGTAACACTTTACTTGAAGCACCCGGTATAACACATTACAAGTAGCTATAAACACTCATAAATGATCACAATGCTTTATAACCCACTATACAGCATACGATTAGGGTTAGGGTCAGGTCCTGATGTTATAAAGCATTGTGATCATTTATGAGTGTTTATAACTATAGTTATACAGTGCTATAATGTACTTATGTGTTTTACAGGGGGGCTTCAAATAAAGTGTTACCATTATGTATTATATCAAATAATATATAATAACTTAATATTAATTAAGATAAAATTTGTAAATATTTTTCAGAAGCAGCTTGAATATTGCACGAAAAGGTAAAGTTTCAACCAACTTTATCAAGTTATCATTAACTGGCTGCATTAACCTGACTTAACAATTTCATCTTCCTTTTTCTTGATTAATCTGGAATCATTTTCATGAAGATATCATTACTGTGTAGAAAAGAAGGGCAAAATGATCATTAACATTTGCGATCAACAGAATGAATGAGCGTTAGAGTCTGTGACTGCTGACATGTTTACCCACACTCGGGTTACTTTCCACTGTGACCAGTATTTTTAATTGAGTTGAACAACTCATCACTACAAGTTAGAATTAATTTAGCTTTTAGTTTTGAAGCCATTTCACAGCAGTTTGAACCTTTTCATTATACTTGAACTGATTTAGCTCGGCAATTTTGAATCATGTAAACCATTTCAACCATGTGACCTGTTTTTGCTCCATTCTTGACCCTTTCAGTCATTTTGTTACTTATAATTTGACCACTCCTCATTCTCACCTTTTTCTTCTAATTTTTTTTTAAGAATCGAGCCTTTTTAGCCATTGTAGCCTGGATAGCCAGCCTCAGTGGGGTGAAATGCATATCATTAGCCTCATTAAATTATTAATTTGCATGTTTTTGCGCATCATGACAAAGTTGATCAGCAATAGGATATTAATACTCATCATCTGTGATGGTCCTCAGTTGTCCAAATGAAACATGGTCTCAGGTCAGGGTCAAGGTCCCCCATTTTTGAGGAAGCTACCAAAAAACTTTTGTTTTTGTTTTTGTTTTTTTTGTCCTTCATTTTCTGTCTTGTTTATCACTTATCTTTTCACTTTTCCTGTTCTCATAACCTGTAACTTGCATTCATGACAATGTTAATGTCAAAGTGAAATGAAACTCTTTAAATTGGTTCATGGCGATAATGATGCTGTACATTTCACGGAATATGATAATTAAATCTCTCATATTTTGTATTGGGGTTGTTTTTTTCTTTGTACATAATGTGTCATTCAAAATCACAAACTGAATTACTCTCCCTGAGTTTGCATTGTCTAAATTCTGGCGGTCCCCTATGGTGTACTGGGATATTATAATACACACGGCTTTAAATAAATAAAGGAAACCCTGAAATATCCCATCCTACATCTGAGTGAATGGAATTTTCCAGTGGAAAATCTGTCCTCTTTACAGAGTGGTGTTGGGATTTCACAGTACACAAAGGAACTTCTTTATTCAGTATTAAGCCAGACTTAGTATGTCCCTTTGGGGGCCCTGTAGAACACTCCTATGAACAATAAAGTGCAATAACAGCAATATGGTGCATGAACAACATTTAGGCCAAACAGCCACCCTGCCTAGGTAAACTGGGTGGACTGCTGGTTTACCTTCATAGCCCTGTGGAGTATTCTGCCACTTCACAGGCTGAGTAACTAAGCTTAGGTTGAAAAGTCAGTGATATAGTCTTTGAGATATGAGGACTTTTGCCTGGATGAGGTCCTGGCTGCACAAGCTCAGGTGGCACAGCCATCTCACAGGGTTGCCTCGCTGGATGTGCACTTGGAGGCTCCCAGACTCCATCGGTGTTGAGGGGACCCGAGGCAGTCAGCTGATCAGACGGTGACGGTGGCGCCACCTGTCGGAGGCGACTGGCGTGCCAGCATGAACCGTCTGCCAGGTGAAAGGTGGCCGACCACAGCTGTGCTGCGACCTGCAGCGGTGCAGACCAGAAGAACAGAAGCTTGTGGGAGCGAGTGGGTCACGGGACTCGGAAACAGTCCGCCGGACTCGGACCCAGTCCCACACGGCAAGTGTTGGATATTTTGCAAGGGGTTTTTTTATCGAGCTGCTGTTTCATCCTCCGTTGTTGCTGCACCACTCTGTTCACCGGTGGAAGTTGTCGCTGGTGGGACGTCACTAACAGGGCGGCGCTGGCGGTCCAGAGGGAGCTGTAGCTCAGACCCAGCATCAGGAGGACCAGTGAGCTGCCAGCTGTAGAGTGGGCTGTTGCTCAGCAGTAATGTGCTCTGCAGTGAAGTTGAAAATGTTAGGTCGTCTGCCATGTGTGCTCAGAGCCGGTTCTTTAGGGTCTGATTAAATCTCTCAATGCTGCTGTTGGCCTGCAGGTGGTACAGCACAGTACTGATGTGTTTTATCCCCCTCCCCGCTAGCTGCAAAGTCAGCCGAGATGAACTGGGGCCCTTTATCCGTGGTGATGGCGACAGGGACAGCAGGCAAGCAGGGAGGAGAGGAAGCTGACGACCACTGCAGTGGTGACGTACCCAGCATGCAGCACTTCTGGCCATTTGGAGTGCAGATCAGACGTCACCAGTAGGAGGCGCTGATGATGTGGGGTGCCGTGTGATTCCACACAAATGTCCACCTGGATGTGGGTCCACGGTGTCTGAGGCCACGGCACGGGGTGCAGAGCCGGGGAAGGAGGTGGACTGGTTTTACCGCTGGTGAGGGAGACGGAACAGTCCCGGACTAGATCCTCCATGTCTGTGTCGATGCCTGGCCACCAGACCAGACCTCTGCATCGTTGTTTCACTTTCACAATGCCCAGACGGCCGTTGTGGACCATGGCCAAGACAAGTTTTCTCAGAGCGCTTGGGACGACTGTGCACAGTCTCCTTGCCACGCAGACATCATTCCAACAGGAGAGGTCATTCCTGACCTAGTGAAAGGGTACTCGCTCTTGTGGAACCCCGGCAGGCCAGCCATTACGAATATAAATGCTCAGCTGTTGGAGCACGGGGTTCTGTGCAGAGGCTGTCTGCAGATCTGGGAGGGAAACAGCTGCCTGAAGCGGCGTGTGCAGCATGAGGATCAGTTCTGGTTCTGCAGAGTCCTGGGTGGTGTCTGGAGTGGAGGTGGTCTGCCACGATATTTTCTCTGCCCGGCGTAAACTGTGGAGAAGCTGTATGCTGGCACCCTCTCAGACCAGCGATAAAGGCGCAGTGGTTTGTGACCCGATCCAGTGGTGGCCAGGAGAGCTGTGAGAGCCTGGTGGCCATAGAGGTACACGTCCCGACACGCCCAGACGGAGCCCAGTTCCTCCTTTTCCCCCACAGAATACCTCTGCTCAGTTAGAGTGAGCACTCGTGAAGCAAACGCCACCGGGCGTCCTACCCCTTGGGACAGGTTGTGAGGCATCACAGGTGACGACCTGGGGCTCTCCAGGTCAAAGTGAGAGAGCACAGGTGGAGAAGTCAGCTGTGACTTGAGCTGGTAGAGTATGGACCTGTTTAAGGAGAGCGTGCAGTGATTCAGAGGTCTCGGAGTAGAGGGGAAGGAAGCGCAGGTAGTGGGCAGGCATCCCCAGGAATGAATACAGCTGCGCAGGACAGGAGGGCTCAGGCAGGCGCAGGACGGCCTCAACATTAGAATGTAGCGGACTCAGACCCCCGGCAGTCAGGCGGAACCCCACGGACTCAATGGCAGCGGCTGCAAAGATGCACTTCTCAGCGTTGAGTGTGCACATCACACACATCCATCCAGCAAATAGATGCACCGACTTGCTACTTCTTTAAAGAGAAAAAACAGAACTATTAAATTTGTAGTTTCACTATTCTACTGCTAGATTATGTGTGTATTCATGGATGGAGTTGTGCGTAGATTTACACACAATTATAAGTACAGGTACCAGTTGATAAATCCCACACTTTGCCTGGAAATGCTCGTTGGAAATGCTCGTATGCACTCAGTACACAATCATGATGCACACATCTTTGCGTGTGTACGGTTGGTAAACGAGGTAACTGGATTAAAGCATCAGTCCGCTCCTGGTCAGTCTGGTGGATGGAACGAGAAATGATGTTCCCGATATGCTGGATTGGATTCGGGTCTGGGGAATGGGTAGGCTCCTCCAGAGCATCAATGCCTTCATCATGGAGGAACTGCTGACACACTGAGGCCTCATGAGTCCGGAGAATTGTCTTGCATCAGAAGGAACCGAGGAACGACTGCATATGGTGTCGCAGTGGGTCTGAGGAGCTCATCCTGGAACCTAATGTTACAGTTAGGGTACCTCTGGCAAGAACATGGAGGAAGCAGCCTTTCAAAGAAATGTATCTCCGCTAGGGATGCAAATTATCAAGTAATTTCATTAATCGATAGTTGATCGATAAGATGAAATAGCTATCAATTAATTGATAAGTGGCGAAGTTGAATTTCCCTCTGAATCAATAGGTTCATTTCTATGAAAATGCTGTCTTTCTTATGAAAGAGAAAATGCAAATCATATTCCCTCATAAAAGATTTATTCTTAACAGCAGGGAACAACACATCCACAAATGGAACAATGCAATAAGGCTAATTTAATTTAAGGCTAGTTGAAAAATGAAAATAAATAAGTGCACTGTCTGTTGAAAACAAAACAAATAGAACAAAAATTAAAATACCTTTAACTTGAAAGTAAATTAGTGCACTGTCTCCTATTTAGCAGCATAATAAAATACATAAATCTAAAAAGAAATTAGGTCACAATTGGACTTACATTAAAGGAGTCATATTATGCAAAATTCACTTTAAAAAGGTGTCTTTACAGTCATATTGCCTCCCAGAGCCTCTGTATGATCCCCCAGAAGTGAAAAATTCAGTCACCTCCCTCAACTGTGCACTCCACTTTTAAGAAAATATACGCTCAAGCACGCGGTTCTGAAATCTCCCTCTTTCTGACGTCATGAAAAAAGAATCTACTACATTATATGTCAAACGAAAGATTTATGGCCCCCCAATAAACCCCTCCCCTCGCCATTTGTGGACCATTTGTCCACCATATGTCCACTGCGCATTTGTCCCCCCCCCCCCCCCAAACTTCCTTCCGTCTGAGGTCTTTTGAAGTTTTTACGACGGGTTAGGTGTTGACACATCTGAAGGGATGAGTAGGAGCCAGACAGTCGGTTAGAGGGGGGTGAATTTAAATTGAGATGGCGGAGAAGTGTGTCATGAAGAGGTTATATTACAAGCCGAGTCATCCTGGTAGTTTCGGCGGGGTAGAGCGGCTTCATAAAGCGGTTCAAGATGAGACGGGAAAGAAAGTTAGGGTGGAAGATGTGAAAGACTTTTTATCATCTCAAGACACCTATACTCTGCATAAACCGGCTAGGGTACATTTTCCAAGGAACAGAGTTTTTGTTACAAGACCTCTCAAACGGTTTCAGGCAGACCTTTGCGATATGCGAGCGTTAGCGGATGAAAATGATGGGTATAGTTATTTACTCACGGTCATCGATGTGTTTTCCAAATTAGCGTACGTGCGAGCTTTGAGAAAGAAGACTGCGGCGGAGGTGATGTCTGCCTTTGAATCCGTCTTTCGCGAGAGCAAGACGCCTGAAAAACTACAGACTGATGCAGGAAGAGAATTTTTCAACAAAAGTTTCAAGATTCTGATGAGGAAACACAACATCGTACATTTTGCCACAGCCAGTGATCTAAAAGCCTGCGTGGTTGAAAGATTTAACCGAACGTTAAAGACCAGAATGTGGAGATATTTCACTGCTAAGAACACTAGACGGTGCGTGGAAGTCCTGCCAGACTTAGTAAAAAGCTATAATAACACTCACCACAGCAGTATAAAAATGTGCCCGGTTGATGTGCTGAAGGGCCTTCAAGTGTTTCACAATTTGTACGGTACTCCTACACCACGAGATAAGAGAAAACAAAAATAAAGGCAGGATTTAAGGAGGGCGATGTTGTCAGAATATCCAAGTTGCGAGAGGCCTTCGATAAAAAATACGAATAGTGATTCACGAACAAAGTATTTACGGTGTCAGAATGCATTCCGCGTACTCCACCGGTATACGAACTCAAAGATTATGACAGCGAAGCGATCGAAGGTTCATTCTATGAGCCGGAGCTGCAGAAAGTGAAAAAAGACTCATTAACATTTTTCAATCATACAATTTTCAAACAGGCTGTTAGATATTACATTTTACTACAAACAGATATGTCCGGGTGTCTGTAGCACTTTAGATGGTTATATGACCTTTTTAAAGCTCTCCAGAGGTGAACCTAAAAATTATGATCTAAAAAAGAAACTCAGGTTTCATCTTAACATAGAAAGCAAATAATCAAAAGTGCTACTATCTGTGACCTGAAGATAACCAAATCTGCTCCTAACTTGAAATTTTAAGTTACTGCTCTCAAAACTTTGAAACATGTAGCGTCCTTTGTGATAAGCATCGTGAAATTCTCTGATGTTTCCCAGTTAACGTGATCACTGGAAAACCTTCACATCCACCCAAGTTCTAATATATAGATCTGAAAATACAACTCAAAAGGAGGGAAGGTTTTTAAAAAAGTGTATAAAATACAAGAAAAGGTATAAATGAATAGTAAAATCATTCAAAGACAGAGTCTCATTCTAAATATTCAAAATAAAGCCACACAAACTTAATCAGGAAGCGTAGACACGCGCTTGAATAAAAACAGAATAACTGGTTGATAATTTTCACAAACTCAAATTCAATTTTCTGTATAAGAGACAATAATGATGTTGTCGATGTACGCCAAACAAAACCGAGTCAGCAGGTAATGTCAGCTTTGAAAGCTGCTGTCTCACAGCTGCAGCGTAGACGGTTGGACTGTCCAAAAAAAAACAAAAAAAACAACGTTAATCTTGTAAAGCGATATTGTTGGTCACAGAAGGTGAAACTAAACAAATCCTATGTATTCCTGTGTACAGCAGAACACAAATACACAACTGTGTACCATTTCGCTCTGGCTGCTACTGATACTAAGATAGCATTAACATCTGGTACAACCGGAGTTAAAGGAATGACGCTGACATTTATTTATTTTTCCTGTGCAAATCTGTACTTCTTTGTTCCTGGTTTCAAAAATGGGGTTTATTGGGGTGTTGTTTGGAGACAGACATGACACTCCTCGTTTCAGCATTGTTTGAACCACTGGTCTGATCCCCAGTTCTTTTTCCTTTGATAAGAGATACTGTTTAACACAAACAGGATATTTCGCATAGTTAATTGTTGCTTGATAAGGTTCCACAGCCAGCAATCCTACATGATTTGCAAATACAGATTTTCTTCCCCTTTCTAACAAATCCACAGAAACATTACCAAAGAACAAAATATGACAACCCCTTGTAAGAGCAGCATTATATCAGAACAAAGAAAGAACAAAATAAAGTGCTTAGTTTAAGAAACAAATACAATCATCAGCTTTACATACCTTCTCCTGTAGCAATTTCTTTTCTGAACAGTCTCAACCAGTTGCACAAGAAACAGAATTTCAACTCAATATACATTTTCTCACTCTTTTTCTACTCTGACAGACAGTAATCACTCCGTGCTGCAGTTTGCGCCGCTGTTTTAGATGGTGTAAAGATTAGTTGTGCGTCAACTCTTGCCTGTATCTTCTTGATAGCACTCCCTACATATAACGTGACTCTGTTGCTCATCTGATACTTTAAAACTGAACCATCTCCGAATTACTGAGCCACTGTTGTTTTTTTTTTTTTTTACTGAATGGGGTTTTTATTGGGGTGTTGTTTGGAGACACACAATGACTCCTCGTGTCAGCAGTGTTTGAACCACTGGTCTAACCCCATTTCTTTTTCCATTTGATCAGGGATACTGTTTTAACAAACAGGATATTCCGCATAGTTAATTGTTGCTTGATAAGGTTCCATACCCAGCAGTCCTACATGATCTGCGTGCTGCGTCCATAATTTAGATGGAACAGACGCTCAAACTGACAGAGGTTGTAACAACACATCCAGCTGAATGAACTTCTGCTTTCATTGTATTTTGCAGGATTTTAATGAACAAAAATGTAAAGTGTCCTCATCATACGACCAAACAATAACATTTTAGTTGCTATCTTCATCATCTGGTTGTCTATGAAGAAACTGGTAACAAATGTCAAGCATTTTAGTCCCAGTGATCACTTGTAACTGCACTTTGAAGTTTTTACGATGGGTCAGGTGTTGAGGAGATGAGCAGGAGCAAGACAGACGGATAGAGGGGGGTGAATTTATATTGTACTGAGAAAAGCGTGCCATGAAGAAAGTTAGGGTGGAAGATGTGAAAGATTTTTTTTATCATCTCAAGACTCCTATACTCTGCATAAACCGGCCAGGGTACATTTTCCAAGGAACAGAGTTTTTGTTACAAGACCTCTCAAACAGTTTCAGGCAGACCTTTGCGATAGGAAGACGGGCTCACCTTTCCTCCTCTCCTCTCTTTCATCCTCTGGTTGTCTATGAAGAAACTGGTAACAAATGTCAAGCATTTTAGTCACTGACCCAATGATCATTTGTAACTGCACCGATGAATGGTTCAATGTCTCCGTGCACATCTTTTAATAATAACATCAGTCCCTCTGGAGAGAGAGAGAGACAAACAGTATTTGTGGACTTTCTACTCTGTCTGAGAATGGTTTATCTACTGGTCTGCTTGACAGGATGCTAATGTTCTGATTCCCTCTATTGTGAACAGTCAAGTCACCACATCAACATTTAGAAAAACAGAGGCTGCTTTCTGCCAAACAGGGAAATACTGTCCTACCATCTGATGTATGTTTGGAATGTTTTACTGTTACTCACTCTGGAGCACAAATTCTATATAATCTTAATTTTGATAGCATATCTTTTTCCTAAATCACAAACACATGTTGAAATTTCCAGCCATCTCTCTCGACCGGTAACAGTTTTGACAGCGGTTCTCTTGGTGGGACACCAGAAACGCTGACAGTTTGAACAGTGTCATTACTTCATGGACAGTATATCTCCTGCTGACGAATACAAGAGAAAAATGCACCTACATTTCCGAGAAACTTTTTTGGTTTCCCTTTAATGTTTAAACAAATCTTTGGTATTTTCTACCGCTGTATTTGAAACTTGTGCCTGAATAACCATCATTATTATTATTATTTGATCACCGTCAGCGTCCCAGTTCTGTCGGCCGCTTCATTGTGTAGAAGTTTTTCTCCACAGAAAGGAAACTGCTCTCTGTTCTGGTGTAATGTTTGTCTTTGGTACTTGTTGAGTTTTGGCCTTGATTCAACACTTGTGGCACTCCGGAGGGTCTAGCTACTTTAGCTTCATCTCTTTTTTTTCCTTTGCTCACAGTCTCTGGTAATGGCATGCATCATTGAGGTTTCTTCACCCTTGCCAGTGTTTGATCATTAGTATTATTATAATAACGTCGGCCCCTAAATCGTCGTTGATTTGGTCTCATCCTGTCTCGTCCTCATCCTCTGAAGCCTGGTTGTGTTGATACAAACGGTCTATACTCTCCCAGAGTTGTGTATTGTACAGCATGAATGTTAGCTTTTTCTTTTTTTTTTTTTTTTTGGATTTGCAAACAATCCAGTTGCATCTAATTCTCTATTCCTTTTCCGTAATCCCACAGGACTCATTGAAAACACGTCTGGGGCTGCTAATTCTTTAAAGTATCAGCATCCTGTGTTCCCAGTCCATTAATGATCATTGACACAAAGAAAGGTTCGGCTTTATGCGACACTTTTAATTTGACCATTTCTTTCCAACATTTAAGAAATCTTTCTGCATATTCAGACACCTGTTCATCAGTCCGTTTCATCTGCTAAAGTAAGAAGCTTTTCCATAACGTTGTCATGTATCGTTCACCATAAAGTCCACTCATTTGAGAACAGGAATTCCAGAGCAGTTTCTCAGCATGATCTATTTGCACAGGGGGGTTACTGACTCCATCGTAAGAATAAAGATTGCTTCACTAAGGAGCAGGAAATGGTTGTAGTACAGGCCTGCAAGAATGCCCCGGAATACAACTGGCCCCAAAAACAGCAACACGGGTCGATACTCAGATGCTTTAAAGAACATTCTGTGAGAAGACACAGAACGAGGGAATCTAATCTAACTTATTTCTTTCATCCGTTTGTCAACTTCTCTGATTGACCTGACCGTACTAAATACACATTGGGAAAAAAACTCTGTGGAAAACCACAAAAGCGTCAATTGACGCAAACACATGGCTTTAGCACCTCTGCATGGTGAGGCTGTAAGGCCTTATTTGTACTCACTTCCAGAATCAGCACCTGTAGCGAGCTTCAAACACTCACAGCCAGACCGAGCGTCTCTACAGGCCTGATGTGCTTCTCACCTCCAGAGAATCATCGTCAGCGTCCAAGTTCCTTCAACTTCCTTAAATCAGACACAAAATACGCGTCTCTCTGCTTTTCTTCACCTAGACAGGACGCCACACTGTCAAATGACTTCCTCAGATCAGAACACACACACACACTTACGGTTGGGTCGTAAACGGTTCGGCAGATGAGGTCAGAACACACACACACACACACACACACACACACACACACACACACACACTTACGGTTGGGTCGTAAATGGTTCGTCAGATGAGGGCAGGTCGATGAAGGGGGGTAGAATGCTTTTTTCAACCATCATTTTGTCAGTCATGTTTTTTCAGAAACACTGAAAGAAACCAGATTCATTTTTTTTTTGTTTTGTTTTGTTTTGTTGTTGTTTTATTTAAAAAAACACGCACAAAGCAATTTTTTCTACCAAGTAGGAGGGAAGAAGGATTACTATTGCAACAACACATCATCAATAGGGTAAAACTAACCTGTCTCATGACGGACATGAAACTGAAAAGGTACAAGAACACACAACTTAAAGTTTCTTTAAAATTAAGAATAGTATGCCCTGCTACAAAGAAATTATGACATGCAAAACTAAAAATAATATTAGATGGAAAAACAATACTGAACACATCAGGACAGCTCCAGGCCTGCCTCAGTTCTCATTCCAGCATTCTTTCACAATTCCAAGCTCACCAATTTTCACAACATCCAGCCCGATCAGATTGTCGTACACATCTGCAAAAGTTTCCACAAACTTTTCTTTGGATCTCATCTCTCTCAGCAAAGTCTCTGCCACAGTTTTGACTCGCACATCGTCGATTTTAATGTTGCGCATGAATAACAAACATTGAATAGCAGGAATGAAACGGTCGGTACACAGTTTTTCCATCAGACGGCAAAAGTGAGTTTGATAGAAATATTCGTCCACCTGCTGTAAACAAGGATGCTGTTTCTCATTCGGATGTCTGATCTGACATCCGTAGCAAAGCTCTTCCCGGTACTTGTGAGTCACAATGTCCAGCAGATGGATGACCGCTGTTTTGACGGTTTTGATGATGGCCGAGGGCATCCACCCGTCCAGCTCATCCTCGGATTCCTCAACCTCTGGAGTGTCAGGAGGCGAAGATGCTGGTTCCGGCTCCACAAAATCCTCGGGGATTTGGGATTCATCCACTTGAAGGTCTCCGTCGTCAGCGCTCACCTCCCTGCTTCGATCCTCATCATCTCCCAGGGACCCTGGATCCGGGTCACAGGTCTCGGGAATGGTGTACAGCGATTGAGAGGGACCAGGCTGAGAGTCAGGGTCCGGGGAAACGGGTGAGATCAAATTCGACGATTCATCCGCGAACATGTTGATCGGGTACTCCACTAACGGAGTTCTGCTCCACAGCGGATCGATGAGGACGCGAGAGCTGGTTCTACGGATACTCCTGATGTTCTCCATATCTTCTTGATGTGGAATGATCGATCGCAGTCTTTATAATGTGTACGGGTGGCAGGAAGGTCCGTGGGGCGGGGTTAAGCAGAAAAACTGGTAGGATCGTGGACGTGGTGAACTAAAAGCTGGAGGATTGAATGGAGGCCGAAGGAAACAGGTTTTTTTTAACCGCTAGAAGGTCTTTCCAGTAGCAGCAGCTGCGAAAAAGTGAGCCGATTTTATCGTCCGGTCCTCCAAACCTTTCCTTCCATGCGACTAGCGGGACTTTTAGCAATGTGTGGAATACTCCGCAGCTGGTGTTAAAGGTCTCCAAAAAAAACTCCTCCGAGCCTTTTTTCCCTTCGTAGCAACAAATGCAGGCGCGAAAGCACATAGTGCCTGAAACACCCGCTCTGGACTGCCACGCAATGCTGTAAAGCACTTTTTTTTTCCAAGAAGGAGACCCTGTTTGTGCATCACCCTCCACGGACTCACGCTTCAGAGGTCGACTGGGTGTCAGCGTTGGATCGACGGGCTTTGCGCCACCTTCATCAGGGTTTGCCCGAAAATGTCGAACAATCATGTGATACAGTACACCCCAGTCGTTGGAGTTCAGCATCGCTATGGAAGGTACAGCTCCCTGCTTTTCACCCTCACCTCGCTGATAGAGGCAAAGCTCCCCCGTCGTGTATTTGAACACGTAGCCCCATGCACCACGCCGTCCGTACGGTTTCAGCGGCCATTCTTCCTTCAACGATTCCGATGGACGGAGCTGGGTCCGAAGCAGATGCATCACATGCTTCTTGGGCGCATTCGGGATGATCGGCGTCTCTTCGTACACCACGATCGGTGTGTCCCGGATGATCGGTATGTGAATTCTTTCCTGAGCCATTTTTTTTTTCTTCCAAAATCTGTATTTGTTAATTGGACTGATCCAACACGGGCTTGATGTATTTAACGACGCGAATAAATAGAGCCCCTTCTATAGGGAGGGCGAGAGGAGGGCCCACAGGACTTCAGCGTTTTTATTTTTTTCTCCTTTCCCCCACCTCCACTGAGTCAGCATGGGGGAGGGTGGGTGTGTGTGTGTGTGTGTGTTCTGACCTCATCTGCCGAACCGTTTACGACCCAACCGTAAGTGTGTGTGTGTGTTCTGATCTGAGGAAGTCATTTGACAGTGTGGCGTCCTGTCTAGGTGAAGAAAAGCAGAGAGACGCGTATTTTGTGTCTGATTTAAGGAAGTTGAAGGAACTTGGACGCTGACGATGATTCTCTGGAGGTGAGAAGCACATCAGGCCTGTAGAGACGCTCGGTCTGGCTGTGAGTGTTTGAAGCTCGCTACAGGTGCTGATTCTGGAAGTGAGTACAAATAAGGCCTTACAGCCTCACCATGCAGAGGTGCTAAAGCCATGTGTTTGCGTCAATTGACGCTTTTGTGGTTTTCCACAGAGTTTTTTTCCCAATGTGTATTTAGTCTGGTCAGGTCAATCAGAGAAGTTGACAAACGGATGAAAGAAATAAGTTAGATTAGATTCCCTCGTTCTGTGTCTTCTCACAGAATGTTCTTTAAAGCATCTGAGTATCGACCCGTGTTGCTGTTTTTGGGGGCCAGTTGTATTCCGGGGCATTCTTGCAGGCCTGTACTACAACCATTTCCTGCTCCTTAGTGAAGCAATCTTTATTCTTACGATGGAGTCAGTAACCCCCCTGTGCAAATAGATCATGCTGAGAAACTGCTCTGGAATTCCTGTTCTCAAATGAGTGGACTTTATGGTGAACGATACATGACAAAGTTATGGAAAAGCTTCTTACTTTAGCAGATGAAACGGACTGATGAACAGGTGTCTGAATATGCAGAAAGATTTCTTAAATGTTGGAAAGAAATGGTCAAATTAAAAGTGTCGCATAAAGCCGAACCTTTCTTTGTGTCAATGATCATTAATGGACTGGGAACACAGGATGCTGATACTTTAAAGAATTAGCAGCCCCAGACGTGTTTTCAATGAGTCCTGTGGGATTACGGAAAAGGAATAGAGAATTAGATGCAACTGGATTGTTTGCAAATCCAAAAAAAAAAAAAAAAAGAAAAAGCTAACATTCATGCTGTACAATACACAACTCTGGGAGAGTATAGACCGTTTGTATCAACACAACCAGGCTTCAGAGGATGAGGACGAGACAGGATGAGACCAAATCAACGACGATTTAGGGGCCGACGTTATTATAATAATACTAATGATCAAACACTGGCAAGGGTGAAGAAACCTCAATGATGCATGCCATTACCAGAGACTGTGAGCAAAGGAAAAAAAAGAGATGAAGCTAAAGTAGCTAGACCCTCCGGAGTGCCACAAGTGTTGAATCAAGGCCAAAACTCAACAAGTACCAAAGACAAACATTACACCAGAACAGAGAGCAGTTTCCTTTCTGTGGAGAAAAACTTCTACACAATGAAGCGGCCGACAGAACTGGGACGCTGACGGTGATCAAATAATAATAATAATGATGGTTATTCAGGCACAAGTTTCAAATACAGCGGTAGAAAATACCAAAGATTTGTTTAAACATTAAAGGGAAACCAAAAAAGTTTCTCGGAAATGTAGGTGCATTTTTCTCTTGTATTCGTCAGCAGGAGATATACTGTCCATGAAGTAATGACACTGTTCAAACTGTCAGCGTTTCTGGTGTCCCACCAAGAGAACCGCTGTCAAAACTGTTACCGGTCGAGAGAGATGGCTGGAAATTTCAACATGTGTTTGTGATTTAGGAAAAAGATATGCTATCAAAATTAAGATTATATAGAATTTGTGCTCCAGAGTGAGTAACAGTAAAACATTCCAAACATACATCAGATGGTAGGACAGTATTTCCCTGTTTGGCAGAAAGCAGCCTCTGTTTTTCTAAATGTTGATGTGGTGACTTGACTGTTCACAATAGAGGGAATCAGAACATTAGCATCCTGTCAAGCAGACCAGTAGATAAACCATTCTCAGACAGAGTAGAAAGTCCACAAATACTGTTTGTCTCTCTCTCTCTCCAGAGGGACTGATGTTATTATTAAAAGATGTGCACGGAGACATTGAACCATTCATCGGTGCAGTTACAAATGATCATTGGGTCAGTGACTAAAATGCTTGACATTTGTTACCAGTTTCTTCATAGACAACCAGAGGATGAAAGAGAGGAGAGGAGGAAAGGTGAGCCCGTCTTCCTATCGCAAAGGTCTGCCTGAAACTGTTTGAGAGGTCTTGTAACAAAAACTCTGTTCCTTGGAAAATGTACCCTGGCCGGTTTATGCAGAGTATAGGAGTCTTGAGATGATAAAAAAATCTTTCACATCTTCCACCCTAACTTTCTTCATGGCACGCTTTTCTCAGTACAATATAAATTCACCCCCCTCTATCCGTCTGTCTTGCTCCTGCTCATCTCCTCAACACCTGACCCATCGTAAAAACTTCAAAGTGCAGTTACAAGTGATCACTGGGACTAAAATGCTTGACATTTGTTACCAGTTTCTTCATAGACAACCAGATGATGAAGATAGCAACTAAAATGTTATTGTTTGGTTGTATGATGAGGACACTTTACATTTTTGTTCATTAAAATCCTGCAAAATACAATGAAAGCAGAAGTTCATTCAGCTGGATGTGTTGTTACAACCTCTGTCAGTTTGAGCGTCTGTTCCATCTAAATTATGGACGCAGCACGCAGATCATGTAGGACTGCTGGGTATGGAACCTTATCAAGCAACAATTAACTATGCGGAATATCCTGTTTGTTAAAACAGTATCCCTGATCAAATGGAAAAAGAAATGGGGTCAGACCAGTGGTTCAAACACTGCTGACACGAGGAGTCATTGTGTGTCTCCAAACAACACCCCAATAAAAACCCCATTCAGTAAAAAAAAAAAAAAAACAACAGTGGCTCAGTAATTCGGAGATGGTTCAGTTTTAAAGTATCAGATGAGCAACAGAGTCACGTTATATGTAGGGAGTGCTATCAAGAAGATACAGGCAAGAGTTGACGCACAACTAATCTTTACACCATCTAAAACAGCGGCGCAAACTGCAGCACGGAGTGATTACTGTCTGTCAGAGTAGAAAAAGAGTGAGAAAATGTATATTGAGTTGAAATTCTGTTTCTTGTGCAACTGGTTGAGACTGTTCAGAAAAGAAATTGCTACAGGAGAAGGTATGTAAAGCTGATGATTGTATTTGTTTCTTAAACTAAGCACTTTATTTTGTTCTTTCTTTGTTCTTATATAATGCTGCTCTTACAAGGGGTTGTCATATTTTGTTCTTTGGTAATGTTTCTGTGGATTTGTTAGAAAGGGGAAGAAAATCTGTATTTGCAAATCATGTAGGATTGCTGGCTGTGGAACCTTATCAAGCAACAATTAACTATGCGAAATATCCTGTTTGTGTTAAACAGTAGTCCTTATCAAAGGAAAAAGAACTGGGGATCAGACCAGTGGTTCAAACAATGCTGAAACGAGGAGTGTCATGTCTGTCTCCAAACAACACCCCAATAAACCCCATTTTTGAAACCAGGAACAAAGAAGTACAGATTTGCACAGGAAAAATAAATAAATGTCAGCGTCATTCCTTTAACTCCGGTTGTACCAGATGTTAATGCTATCTTAGTATCAGTAGCAGCCAGAGCGAAATGGTACACAGTTGTGTATTTGTGTTCTGCTGTACACAGGAATACATAGGATTTGTTTAGTTTCACCTTCTGTGACCAACAATATCGCTTTACAAGATTAACGTTGTTTTTTTTTGTTTTTTTTTTTTGGACAGTCCAACCGTCTGCGCTGCAGCTGTGAGACAGCAGCTTTCAAAGCTGACATTACCTGCTGACTCGGTTTTGTTTGGCGTACATCGACAACATCATTATTGTCTCTTATACAGAAAATTGAATTTGAGTTTGTGAAAATTATCAACCAGTTATTCTGTTTTTATTCAAGCGCGTGTCTACGCTTCCTGATTAAGTTTGTGTGGCTTTATTTTGAATATTTAGAATGAGACTCTGTCTTTGAATGATTTTACTATTCATTTATACCTTTTCTTGTATTTTATACACTTTTTTAAAAACCTTCCCTCCTTTTGAGTTGTATTTTCAGATCTATATATTAGAACTTGGGTGGATGTGAAGGTTTTCCAGTGATCACGTTAACTGGGAAACATCAGAGAATTTCACGATGCTTATCACAAAGGACGCTACATGTTTCAAAGTTTTGAGAGCAGTAACTTAAAATTTCAAGTTAGGAGCAGATTTGGTTATCTTCAGGTCACAGATAGTAGCACTTTTGATTATTTGCTTTCTATGTTAAGATGAAACCTGAGTTTCTTTTTTAGATCATAATTTTTAGGTTCACCTCTGGAGAGCTTTAAAAAGGTCATATAACCATCTAAAGTGCTACAGACACCCGGACATATCTGTTTGTAGTAAAATGTAATATCTAACAGCCTGTTTGAAAATTGTATGATTGAAAAATGTTAATGAGTCTTTTTTCACTTTCTGCAGCTCCGGCTCATAGAATGAACCTTCGATCGCTTCGCTGTCATAATCTTTGAGTTCGTATACCGGTGGAGTACGCGGAATGCATTCTGACACCGTAAATACTTTGTTCGTGAATCACTATTCGTATTTTTATCGAAGGCCTCTCGCAACTTGGATATTCTGACAACATCGCCCTCCTTAAATCCTGCCTTTATTTTTGTTTTCTCTTATCTCGTGGTGTAGGAGTACCGTACAAATTGTGAAACACTTGAAGGCCCTTCAGCACATCAACCGGGCACATTTTTATACTGCTGTGGTGAGTGTTATTATAGCTTTTTACTAAGTCTGGCAGGACTTCCACGCACCGTCTAGTGTTCTTAGCAGTGAAATATCTCCACATTCTGGTCTTTAACGTTCGGTTAAATCTTTCAACCACGCAGGCTTTTAGATCACTGGCTGTGGCAAAATGTACGATGTTGTGTTTCCTCATCAGAATCTTGAAACTTTTGTTGAAAAATTCTCTTCCTGCATCAGTCTGTAGTTTTTCAGGCGTCTTGCTCTCGCGAAAGACGGATTCAAAGGCAGACATCACCTCCGCCGCAGTCTTCTTTCTCAAAGCTCGCACGTACGCTAATTTGGAAAACACATCGATGACCGTGAGTAAATAACTATACCCATCATTTTCATCCGCTAACGCTCGCATATCGCAAAGGTCTGCCTGAAACCGTTGAGAGGTCTTGTAACAAAAACTCTGTTCCTTGGAAAATGTACCCTAGCCGGTTTATGCAGAGTATAGGTGTCTTGAGATGATAAAAAGTCTTTCACATCTTCCACCCTAACTTTCTTTCCCGTCTCATCTTGAACCGCTTTATGAAGCCGCTCTACCCCGCCGAAACTACCAGGATGACTCGGCTTGTAATATAACCTCTTCATGACACACTTCTCCGCCATCTCAATTTAAATTCACCCCCCTCTAACCGACTGTCTGGCTCCTACTCATCCCTTCAGATGTGTCAACACCTAACCCGTCGTAAAAACTTCAAAAGACCTCAGACGGAAGGAAGTTTGGGGGGGGGGGGGGGACAAATGCGCAGTGGACATATGGTGGACAAATGGTCCACAAATGGCGAGGGGAGGGGTTTATTGGGGGGCCATAAATCTTTCGTTTGACATATAATGTAGTAGATTCTTTTTTGTCATGAAGAGGAACACCACTCCCCCCTGGAATAGAATCCAGCCTCTGGCCGGCCCCCGGACAGGTCGCTCATTTCGACTGTATTTTCTCATCCATCGCCAGTGTTTTCATAAAGTCAGCTCCTCCTCCGTCTCCAGGCGGGTCAGCTGACCAGCTGACAGTTTTTGCTAGCTTAGCCACAATTAGCTCGATGGGAACGTAGCGGAGCTCCTCTCCCCAGCAGAGAGGCACTTTGAGTCGGCCGCGGCTGTGACGGCACCCGGGCGTCTGACTTCCAGGGCCGAGTTGGGGCCGATTGGGTAAACGGCCCGGAGCTGCTCCACGGAAGCTGGTCCCGAAGCCGGCGGAGACGCACGGCTCGCCCGGCCGCTGGGCCGCTCCTCTCCTCGCCGGGACGCTGCGAAGCTCCGGAGCCCAGCGGAGGCGTACTGCGCCCGGGGCGCAAAGTCAACACACACCGGCAGCGCCGTCTGGATGAAGAGGGCTGCTCCTCTGAGAGGCTCTCTGCTCTCGATGTCACACCAACAACACATGATATAAACAGAAAATAAAAAAACACCTCATTTCGCTTCTGCAAGGTCGCTCTGCTCGTCCAGCCACATTGATCTGTAATTTATAGACTTCCAGCAAGGATGAGTTCATGGTTTATGTTTTGATCTCAAATGAGAGCTTTTCTTTATCCAATAGTTCCTTTTGTTTGGTTCATTCTATATAAAAACGGTAATTTCCGCGTTTGCTGCTGTCTGGACCCTGTTCAGCTGATTCTCTCCTCCCGAGGCGGCGGAATAACAACATATAGGAGAAAGTTTACGTTCGTGAGGTGGTGCATTGTGTTTTATTTTGAAACTTCCGGTTTAACTTCCTGTACGGTGCTTTCTTAACGACAGTGAATTTACGAGGTGGGCGTGGCCAGATGCGTTCAAGTTCATCACGGAAAATAGACTGTCAAAAACAGACTGTTCTGAAGAAGGCTCCTCAGAGCCACTTTTTAGACCCTCAAACTCCGAAAATAGGACAAATTTGGGGCAAACAAACTTATATACTATGTTATGGGCGTCCGTGACCTATATGACGTGACTGAAATATAGCATAATATGACTCCTTTAAAATGCAGGCTGCCTATAAACAACTAAAAACACCCCTGCGAATAATGGATGGGCCCATAAACAAAACAAAAACATCCATGCCATGGTGGTCCTCATTGCAAAGTGTGAGACTTCCCTATTTTTGTTTAGAAATATGAGCACGTTATTACCTCTCTAAACCCCGTCCCTAAACCACATGTATTGGCAGCATGTCTGCAGTAACGGTAATGCCCTCTGCCTTCCTGGAGTCACTAGGCCAGGGGTCGGCAATTACACCTGGTGTCGGGCCACTTTTTTTCGGGTACTTCAATAGCGGGCCGTGGGTTGGGGCTCGCATGATCCGTAGAGCGGGGGGGTGGGGTGGGGGTGGGGGGGGGGGGGGGTGGGGGTGGGGGGGGGTGGGGTGGACAACAGAGCCATGCACCAGCAGACCGAGTGGGGAGGACCGTCAATTCAGGGTGCATGCGTCCACTCAAGGGCCCGGGGTAATGCGTGCGTGCATGTGTGAGCGCATTCGTTCGCAAGCGTGTTGGAATCCTCTCGATTCGAGCCAGATTGGCCGGATTGGATGGTTCGGCGGGCCATTTGCCAATCACTGCTGTAGGCTGACAGCTCCAAACTTCCACAGATTTTGCATTTGGCATCTTTGTCGTCATTAACCAACTTAAAGTGGTTCCATACCGAACTCCATCTGCGCCTTCATCCTGCCTTACCGCTTCTCGTCTGGTAGTCGTCGTCAGACGCCGGGTGGCTTCTTCTGTGATACAGCGTGTGTGTCAAGGACGTCTGGTGTCAAGCGTGCCCTCGTGCAGGCTTACAGGGAATTACACGTTCAAAATGCAATTACAGTTTTTCACAATTGCTAAAACACATTTCTTGAAACCTCCATCCATTTTCTCAAAACCTTCAACACAAATCCAGAAATCCACACTACATTCACAAAACCTCACATTTCTGTCAAAATCAAACTATCGCCTCAAAACCAGTTCTCCTGTGTTCAAAACCACACTGTGCTTTCAGATCTCACACACAGCAGGTAAAAACATCTTCACCTCAGATCGTTCATTAGACACTACATGAAATAACTGAGGACACAGCAGCAGTCCACACTCTGAAACCTGCTGGGTTATTTTCCCAACACATTTTCTGGGTAGCCCTAGATTTTGTGCAGACTGGGTCACTTTTACCAAAAATGAGATGAATTGTGTCGACCCAGCAGAGTGAGTTGATGATTTTGTGGGCTAAAGGGAAGAGAAAAATCACCATTTTGCATTTCCCAACCTTCCCAGACCCGCTGATAAATCTTGACCCAGCATCAGGGGCAACTCTTCAACCCAAACGTCTGGGTAGAAATAACCCAGCATTGTCTCTTTTGGACCCAGCGCTGGGTCAGCAATTTTTTTTTTTTTTTAATTTATTTGAGTAACATGATAAAATAAAAACAAATCAAAATCACATCAACAACAATTTCACCCAATGTGGGTTATTTTTACAGTAACCCAGCAGCTTTAAGAGTGTGTAGTGCACAGAAAATGTTTATTTTCCTTATTGTAAATGCATTTTACGGAGCCCCGCACATCGCATCGCACAGCAGAAACAATATTGGTTTCAATCAGCACCCGGTAGTGCTGCGGGGTTCAGGGACCGTCTACAATTTACAAGACACAGCAGCAGTGAAGACAAATAGCTAAAAAAGACCCCAACAACAACAACAACAACAACAAAAACGTAATACCACCACTGGGATTCACTACAGTGTCACCATAATCGCTACAACTTTCATTTGTCTCCTATCAAATTTATTGGATATGGTATTTGTCTTCACTGTTGCAGTGTCTTGTAAATTGTAGACAGTCCCTTAACCCCGCAGCACTTTCTGCTGCTTGATAGACAGATACTTTTAATAAAAATGAGCTTGTAGCATATCGTCCACCTCACAACGATGGGATGCAGCGCCCTTTGTATGTTACTGACATTTTGTTAAAGAGTTATTGAGACTGAAAGTCCATATCTGTCAATATGTTGCCAACTTTACTGGACTGTTCAGTATATGAATGATATAACTAATTCGTGGGAACAAATTAGTAATTCGAACAACGTCACTTGTGACCCCTGGGTGACTCAGGAATTACGGTTCCTACGGAATCTTCTCGCGTGACCACGAGGATTCCGAGTGACAGAGTGCTCTGGCGGTCATCCGGGATTCATAGAACCGTAGTTACATGCATAACTTTCGTTCTATTTCATCCCTACTGACCGCCAGAGGCGGTGCTTAAAGCACTGGAATGACGTATGCCAACTTGGTCACGAGGAATCCCAGGGACCCACCTCACTGGGACGCCTCTGCCGGGTCCAGGACCACCCGCAGCGGATGCGGAGGCACAATGTCCAACTGGTAGAATCTGGAGAAGGTGCCCGGCGTAGACCAGGAGGTGGCAGCACACGGCTCATCCAGGGGCATCCCCTTCAGGGCGGCCCACGATGTGGACACCGCCCGAGTGGAATGGCAACGTACCCCCTGGGGCAGAGGCCGGCCCACGGCCAGATAAGCATGGCGGATGGTGTCCACCACCCAGTGGGATAGGCGCTGCTTAGACAACGCAGAGCCCCTTCCAGGGCCCCCATAGCAGATAAACAGCTGGTCAATAGTACGCACACCCGCCGTCGCTGCCACGTAGCCCCTGAGGGCCCGAACTGGGCACAGGAGTGCCGACTCGACCCCCGAGCCGCCTGGCGAGGGGTCATAACGGGCAAGCCGAATAGGCTGGTTGGCCCCTGGCCTCGCCCAGACCTTAGGCAGGAACGCGGCGTTCGGCCACAGCGTGACGCGAGCCCCATCCGGGTGCCACCTGAGGCACGTAGGGTGGACAGACAGAGTGTGCAGCTCCCCCACACGCTTTGCTGTGGTAACAGCCAGCAGGAACGCTGTCTTCCGGGACACCCACTGCAGCTCCGCCGCTGCCAGGGGTTCAAAGGGAGGCCGGCACAGGCTCTCCAGCACCAAATGCAGATCCCAGGCAGGCGCCCATGGGGCCCTAGGGGGGTGCAACCTCAAAGCCCCCCTGAGGAAGGCTGACACCAAAGCGTGACCGCCCAGCATGCCGCCAGCGACCCTGACATGGCGGGCTGATATCGACGCCACATACACCCTCAGGGTGGCTGGGGAACAGCCATCATCCAGGAGAGACTGTAGGAAGTCCAGGACCACGGGGACCGAACAGAGCACCGGATCCTCCCCCCAACCATCACATCACTGCGTAAACAACCGCCACCTGTTGTCATACATCAGTCTGGTGGACGGAGCCTGAGCATTCAGGATGGTCTGCCTGACAGGCTCCGAGCAGCTGCTCAGCAGTGACTCGGGCCCCTCAAAAGCCAGGCGCACAGACAGAGATGGTGAGGCCGGGGGTGCAGCACCTGACCCCCGTCCTGAGCCAACAGATCCCGCCTGGTGGGAAGCCGCCACGGCCCACCGTGAGACAACCTGTGGATCAGAGGGAACCACGCCCCTCCCCGCCAATAGGGGGCCACCAGCAGCAGCGTGTGCCCCTTGCGAAGCACCCTGAGGAGTGTTGGCCAAAGCAGGGCAATCGGGGGAAAGGCATACAGCAGGACCCGTGGCCAAGGATGCGCCAGCGCGTCCAGGCCCAGAGGGCTGTCGGGCTCTGCCAGGGAGAACCAAAGTGGGCAGTGGGAGGTCTCTGCGGAGGCAAAGAGGTCGACCTCGGCCCGGCCAAACCGCTCCCAGATCTCGTGTACCAGCTGCGGGTGGAGGCGCCACTCCCCGGCCGGGGGCCCCTGGCGGGAGAGGGCGTCTGCCAGCTGATTGAGAGCCCCCGGAAGGTACGTCGCCCGCAGGCTGGCCAGCCATGGGGCCGCCCACAGAAGCAACCGCCGGGCAACCTGCAACAGGCAGGGAGACCTGGTCCCGCCCTGGTGGTTGATATAAAACACGGCGGAGGTGTTGTCGGAGCGGACGACCACGTGCCACCCCCTCAGGAATGGCAGGAAGTTCCTGAGGGCTAGATGCACCGCCCGCAGCTCCAGCACATTGATGTGCCCCGTGCGGTCCTGAACCGACCAATGTCCCCGCACAGTCCTGCGGCACCAAACAGCGCCCCACCCCCTGAGACTGGCGTCCGTAGTGACGGTCTCGTGGCGACCTGGGGCCATGCCCAAGGGGACACCCCACATCAGCCAAGCCCTGTCCCTCCACGGAACCAGGGCCGAAAGGCACTGTCACGACACCCTGAGCAGCCGGTGGCGATGCCACTTGGCGTCCAAGTGGAAGCTGTTCAGCCACCTCTGTAGAGGGCGCAGAGACAGCAGTCCCAAAGGGATCATTGCCGTCAGAGAAGTCAGCTTCCCCAAAAGCCGCAGGAAGGTGCCGTAGGACACAGTGGCGTTATACCGGAACAACCTGAGGAGGCTGAGGACGTCGTCCACCCTGGGAGAGGAAGTCCAGGCCTTCATGGCCATGGCATCCAAGGTCACCCCCAGGAAGGTGATCCGCTGAGCCGGAACCAAACAGGACTTCGGACGGTTGACCCTGAGGCCCAAGCACTCCACATGAGCCAGAGGTTTGGAGGTATCCCTGGCCACCTGTGCGCGCGACGGAGCACAGATCAGCCAGTCGTCGATGTATGGGAGCACCACCATACCACGTGCCTGTAAGGGGTGCAGGGCCGCCTTCACCACCCGGGTGAAAACCCGCGGCGAGAGAGAGAGCCCGAAGGGGAGCACCCAGAACTGCCAATGGCGGCCCTTGTAGGCGAAACACAGGAACCGCCTGTGCTGAGGGGCGATCGGGACGTGGAAATAAGCGTCCCTCAAATCGACCGACGCGAACCAGCCCCCCGGCGAGACGGTCCGCAACACGTCCTTCAGTGTCAACATCCGGAACGGCAGTACCCTCAAGCAGCGGTTGAGGTTCCTCAAATCCAGAATAGGGCGAAACCCCCTGGTTCTCTTGGCCACCAGGAAGTTTACTGAGTAGAACCCCCCGGGGTCCACCAGGGGGTCCACCGCCTCGATCGCCCCCTTGGCCAGGAGGTTGGCCAGCTCCTGGTCCAAGGCCAAAGCCTTCACCGGGTCCCTGATGACCGTCACGGTAACCCGGTCGGGGTTGGGGGGCCGGCGTCGGAACTGCAGCCGGTAGCCCTGGGTCAAGGTGGAAACCACCCAGGGGTCTGTGGCCGTAGCCGCCCAGAGCCTCAGCTGCTGATCGGAAAAGATCCGACGCTCGGCCCCCGAGCATCAATCCCTGGCCCCCAGCTCCGAGGGGTACCAGGGGGGCGGCCAGCGGCCGCGACCACTGGTGCGGCCGGCGGACCGGCCAGCGGAGCGGCTGGCGGCCGCGGCCGGCAGAACGGCCGGCAGAGCCGGAGTTACGGGACCCGTCTGGAGGACACGGGGGCGGGGGGACGAAAGGCCCCCGCCACTCCCTGCAGCACCTGCCTGAAGGCAAGGTCCCCTGCCAGGTGAGGCCCAGGAGGCGGGCCAAAGCGCGACCGCCGTGAAGAGCCCCCGGAGGCCCTCCGGGGGGTGGGCCCCACTAACTGTCGCCGGGTCTCACGAGCCCGAGCTGACCTCTCCAGAACCTCCACCGCCTCTGAACCAAAGAGCCGCCCAGGCTCCACCGCCAGCCCCCGGAGCGCCCTGCGAGACGCCTCCAACAAAGGGGACTGCGCCAACCACACCTGGCGCCGCGCCTGAACCAGCAGGGACATCATTCGTCCCAGCTCCCTAGAGACGAGGGCAAAAGCCTGCAGCGCCGCGTTGGAGAACCCGACCACCGAGGCATCCACCTGGCCTCCCTGCAGGGAGGCAGAGAGAGCCAGCATAAGGTGAACCAGTGAATTGCCTATACGGCCAGCCTGCGCCCCGGCGTTATAGGCCCTCGAGAGGAGGTCATCCGTGATACGACACTGTGGACGGGGGCACCTCACCGCCAGCCGGAGGGACTCCTCTGGGGACACGATAAGAGCCGCGATGGCAGGCTCTACGTCAGGCATCCGATCCAGGCCAGCCGCAGCCGCCCCGTGCATGGCCGCCAGCGTCCAGCCATCCGCTGACAACCCTGGAGGGGGCGGTGCCATCCCTCCAGCAGGAGTGTAACTCCCTCAGGAAATCCTCCGAGGGAGGGACCGCAAAGGCGGACGGGGTCCGCCTGCACCGGAAGAAGGCACTAACAGGGGTAGGCTGGGCCGGCTGCGGGACCTCCAGCTGCAGCTGAGCCAACGCCGCCCGCATAACAGCCTGCATCGACTCATCCCCGAACTGGTCACCCAAGGCCTGCGAAGACCGGAGGGACTCCTGCTCAGACCCCCCAGACCCGCGATCAAAGACCTCCTCCGAAAAATGCGAAGCAGACGCCCCCAAGGACATCACGTCCTCCTCGGGGGGCGATGCTGTCTGCGTGGATGGTGTCCTGGCGTCCTCCACCGGAGAGCGGGCGGGGCGCTCTGCAGGAGCGGCCCGCATCTCCTCCAGCTCCCTCTGCAGCTGCGCCACCTCCACAGCAAGGTGCGGCTCGGACCCGCCTGCTTCTCCAGCGGCTGAGCCCCAGCGGCGGATCCCCCACGGTGCTTAGAGTGCCTCGACTGTGCGGCAGGGAGCTGTCCCGAAGAGGAGGGCCCGGGCCACCCTAAGCAGCGGGGGAGACCTGCGCCAGCCGAGCGACCCACTGAGCATACGGCATATAGCTGCAGTCAAGGCACGGATTATCTGACAACACATCCCGGAGGTGAACAGGGCCAAGACAGCCGGGGCAGAGGTCATGGCCATCATCTGCCTGCAGGGAGGCCCCACAGGAAACACACTGGTGGGAACCGTCCATCTCGCACCACCAGAACCAGGAGTAGAATGAGCAACCGAGATGAGATGCGGCCACCAGGCGGCTCTCCTCCTCCTGCCTGACCGTCACGCCACGCGCACGCAGCTGATCAGGGTATCGACAGCAGGGAAGCTGAGGGAAGGGGGCGCACGCCGCCTACACAGCAACCACAGCTGCTCCCGTCGGAGGTACGGGCGCCCGGAGTAGGAAACGCTAGCGCAGTAAGTCGAGGGGAAGGGGGCATACGCCGCCTGCACGGCAAACGCAGGACAGCTAGCAACCGGGCAGCACCACAAGAACAAAGCAGTCAACCGGGGCCTGCTCCCCACTGCCACGCAGTGGCACTCGAGGAGACCCAGGGCCCGGGACGGTGGTGCGGTAAGCTGAGGGAAGAGGGCATACACCGTCTGCATGGCAAACCAAGTGGGGCAGGGGGAAGATCGCCCCGCGGCTCCCACGGGAGCAGCAACACGCCGAGCAACAGCTCGGACAAAAACAGAACGGCACCACACAGCAGCCTACTACACAAAAAGCGCCGAAACGCAACTAGCGCAATGCCGCCTCAGCGGAGACACCGCAACTGGTGGAGACAAGACAAAACAGCAGAGGTGTAGCTACCAGGGGCACCGTCACCAAAGCACCACTATGGCCGCGGCACACAAACAGGGCACTGTCACAGCAGGATACTGCTACAGCGGGATACCGCCGCAGTGTAGAACCACCGCCCCCGGCGTGATTGCCACCAGGGTGCACACAAACAGCAGACGCAACGCAGTAGCGTAAGCCCCGCTACAACCGGCGTACCGTAAACACCGCACGCCACGGCAGTGGAGACGCAACAGAGACACCGTGCACCCACACGAGGTGTCACCACAGTGGAGACGCAAACGGCGGAGAAACCACCCACAGCACAAACAGTCCCCCCAGGCCCAGCGCCGCTGTGGGGCCAACCACAGGGGAACCCGACGCGGCCGGACCCCCGGCCCCGAGCAGTCAGAAGAGCCGCCTAGCCAGGCGGAGGAAGCGCAAAGCCACGCCCGAGCGGAGGAGATGCACTCCCCGCGGGCCGACACCCACGGCCAGCGGCCGCACCAACCAACAGAACGTCGGCGTCCGGTGTCCTCGTGCGCCCCGAAATATCCGCAACCTTACGGAGTCCGGAGGGCGGAAGATCTCACCACGGAGACAGTCACCGCGACAGCCAAGCGTCGAGGAGGAGGAGGGAATCAGGGAAGTCTTGGTCACAGCCTTTGGAGGGCGATCCGCAGCTCCGACTTGATAGTCACAAGGCTCCCAGCAACCAAGCCAAAAAACGCCAGAAGAGGCAGGTCCCAATTCTCCCAAGCTCGAACAGAACGCGAGAAGAAAAAAAGAACCGAACCGGGTTTCCCGCAGGAATTATAGGTAATTCCTGGTCACCCAGGGGTCACAAGTGACGTTGTTGGTATACGTACTCGAACTGCGCATGCGCGAAGGGAACATTCCAGTGCTTTAAGCACCGCCTCTGGCGGTCAGTAGGGATGAAATAGAACACGGTAATATTCATTTTGATGTATTTACAAAGATCTGTATATTTTGTTTATGAAAGATGTGAGAGACAGAGTTGATTGTTTATTTCCGTTTTGTGAATCAATGTGATTGTGTGTGTTATAGTTTTAACGGTGTTCCACGGTGCTCCACGAAATGGCGTATCTTCTGTGAAGAATAAACCTTGATGTGGACATCAGTATGAAGCGCGGACTCTTTCAATGACCAGCAGTTATAAGCTGTGGTTGGAGTTGTGTTCACATTTTGCTGCCAGTGATTACAATTTTGCAAAAATGTGTGAAATGTGTTTAGTGACTGAGAATGTGTCTAAGGTTTGGTAAAAAAGAGCAGATGGGTTTTGCAAATTGAGCATAGGACCTGAACAGTGTTTAAGTTTTTGCCAAAAGAGTGTTTGATTCGAAAAATGAGTTTAGGCCCCTGAGAGTTTGGTTCAGGCAATGGGGTTTAGTGTTTTAGCAATTGTGGAAAACAGTAATTGCGAGTAATATAGTTTAATCAAGTAATTTCTGATAATTGATTAATTGTTTGCATCCCTAATCTCCACACCACTGCTGACCCACCTCTAAACTGGTCATGCTGGAAGACGTTGCAGGCAGCAAAACATTCTCCACAGCATCTCCAGACTGTCTCCTGCAGCAGAACGTTCTCCACGGTGTCTCCAGACTGTCTCCTGCATCAGAACGTTCTCCACGGTGTCTCCAGACTGTCTCCTGCATCAGAACGTTCTCCACGGTGTCTCCAGACTGTCTCCTGCAGCAGAACGTTCTCCACGGTGTCTCCAGACTGTCTCCTGCATCAGAACGTTCTCCATGGTGTCTCCAGACTGTCTCCTGCAGCAGAACGTTCTCCACGGTGTCTCCAGACTGTCTCCTGCATCAGAACGTTCTCCACGGTGTCTCCAGACTGTCTCCTGCAGCAGAACGTTCTCCACGGTGTCTCCAGACTGTCTCCTGCATCAGAACGTTCTCCACGGTGTCTCCAGACTGTCTCCTGCATCAGAACGTTCTCCACGGTGTCTCCAGACTGTCTCCTGCATCAGAACGTTCTCCAAAGCGTCTTCAGACTGACACCTGCAGCAGAACGCTGCCCTCGTCCGTGAAGAGCCCAGAGCTCCAGCGGCGGATCCTCCACTCTCAGAGTTCTCCACAGATCCGTCCTCCCTGCACGGTGTGGGACTGTCAGCACGAACCGTCCTGGTGGACGTGGTTCCTTCATTCCTCCATCACGGAGTCCGTCTCTGACCGTTTGAGTTGAAGCATGCGTTAGTGTTTTGCTGGACGTCTTGTTGCAGAGCTCTGGCGGTCCTCCTCCTGCTCCTCCTTCCTCAGAGGAGCAGTCCAGGCCTCACCATGTCCCCCTCCACGTCTCCTGGCGTCCTGTGTTGTGTCCTGTCCTGCCTCTTGGTGTCTTGGACCATCTCCTGGTGTCCTGCCCTGTCTCCTGGTGTCCTGCCCTGTCTCCTGGAGTCCTGAACTGTCTCCTGGTGTGTCTCTTGGTGTACTGATATGTGTCCTGCCCTGTCTCCTGGTGTCCTAGCCTGCCTTTTGGTGTCCTGCCCTGTAGTCTGGTGTCCTGATCTGTCCCGCTGTGCTCCGACGTATCTCCAGACCTGTCTCCTCATGTCCTGCCCTGTCGGACGGTGTGAAGGACAGCCCCACCGGGAAACATTGGAGTTCTACAGCTAAAAACTTTAAAATAGAAAATATGATGAAGTTTACGTAAATCAGTAAGAAGAGGTTAAAGTGAAAGTACATAATGAAATTAAATAAATAAATAAATAAATAAATAAATAAATAAATAAATAAAAAAATAAATAAATAATGATGAAATACTAAGTCAACGTCAACGTCCACAGTCTTCCTATAATCCAGTCCCCTTCCAGGTCCCTTCCTCCTCAGTGTATTTATACCTTCCTTCTCTTCTGTCTGCCCGGTTGACGCCCGTGCGTCCTCCTGCTTCTTTTCTTCTCCTCATGCTTTGTGATCTGTTGGTTTTATGCTTGTCTCCCGGTTTCAGCCTCCGGTCAACCTTCTGGTTCCCTCATCTGAGACTCGACCTGAATCAACACCTTGCTTTGGCTGTCGCTGGTCCTGACAGACGGGGACGGACCGGACGTGGACTAGGTGACCTGTTCAGACCAATAAAGTTCTTAAATACATTGTAGGTAGGATGGATGACGACTGGGTGAAGACTTCCAGGGGAAACCAGACCTACAAAAGATTTTCTACCTCATTCTAGAACACTGAGGTGGCAGTGAGAGCGGTAGCCTGTTTGTACTTTAGCTCAAAGTAACTAATCCACCACTGTTTTCACAAATGCAATGACGCTGACTGCCTTTTTTTCTTTGTGGACATGAATGACAAATTGAACTTTACATATTTAGCTCTTGGTGGGTATGTAGAGGTGATGAAATACAGCTATCTTTACTTTTTTGTCACTTTGGCACTTTATTTATTCATAATATTCAGCAATGTATCTATTGTGTATGTAATCTGGACTCACCAAAACCTGCATGAGCCGATGTACATTTTCATTGCAGCCCTCTCACTGAATTCCCTTTTTTTTAGCACTGCCATCTACCCAAAGCTTTTGATCAATTCTTTATCTGACAAGCAGATTGTATCTCTTCAAGCGTGTATTTTTCAGTATTTGTGTTTTATACTGCAGGATCAGCAGATTTTTTGCTGCTGGCAGCCATGGCTTTTGACAGATATGTGTCTATATGCAAACCTCTGTTATATCCAACTATCTTGAGGAAAAAAACAATCACGGCTTTATTGTTTTTATCTTGGTTTCTGCCTGTTTGTTCAAGTGTATGTCCAGCGATACTGATTGCCAAAGAAAAACTCTGCAACTTCACTTTGAGAGGAATATTTTGCAACAATTCTCTCTTGAAGCTTCACTGTGTGAGGTCAACAATCATGCTCATCTATGGTTTGATTGGATTGATGAATTTTGGTGTTCTTCCTGTGCTCTTCATACTTTTCACGTACATGAAGATACTTGTGATTTCCTACAGAAGCAGCAGAGTTGTTAGAAAAAAAGCAGCAGAGACTTGTATACCTCACTTGTTGGTTCTAATTAGTTTCTCTCTTCTAGCCGCGTATGACATTATTTCAGCTCGAGTAGATTTTAATTTACCGAAAACTGTCCGTTTAATCATGAGTCTACAAGTGGTTTTATGCAACCCTCTCTTCAACCCTCTTATATATGGTATTAAATGAAAGAAATATCTAACACCTAAAAACCTGTTCTGTCACATACGTTAGGCTGTACTTATTTCTTGTGTTGTAAACAGTCAGGGTTCACTCCTGCTTTGCATTTAAATCCATTTTGTTTGAATATATGCATTTGTTCCCTCAAGCTCAAACGTGGTTCAGGACAAATGATCCACCTTCAGACTGGGACAGTGGTGGCCTGGAGGCCTGTAGGAAGCCGCAGTCTGGACAGCCAGCATCACAACCTCCTCGAATCACATGAACAGCTCACAGGATATTTCAACAGGAGCCCCAGGATCGCAGTTTCTGCTTCAGATGACCCTGAATCATCATCCATCATACACCCTCTCCCTCTCCAGTGGTGAGTTTCCCCGGCCGGCCCTGTGGGAGACCGGGGCTCAGTTTCTGACGGGGAGTGTCTGTCTTTCCAGAGTTTACCAGTTTGGGATAAATAAAGCAATGCTACATATGGATTTAAAGCCAAGCCGTGCTGTTCATGTCCAGCACCAATGCTATGAAGCACATTATCTGACCTTTCCTTTAATGCACATCATTTATTTCAACTGGTAAAAACGTTTCACTCATGTATGATAGTATGTATGTATGTTTTCCCTCAGCAGTTTGTCTTAGGAGTGATATATATAAGGAGTTATGGCTACTTTAACTGGGTAAAGACTATTTTAACAGAGTGCGTCACACATGCAAGACAAATATTTTTTATATTTCAAAGTATCAGAGAATTACTTTACTCTGAAACTATTTTTTTTTCGACTGTCAATGGCCTGCTTAGTAACAACCCAGCAATTCATCTGGCTTCAATCATCTCAAAATGTTCAAATGATTCACTGTTGGGTGAAATGTTGCTGGAGTCCAGAAATCACAGATGCATTAGTCACGTTTCTCCCATGTGGGGTTTTTCATGTGTTCATTCGATTGGACAGAATCAGAATGTCTTGACTGTTGTTGTGTAAAACTACAATTTTTAAATGCAAATCCTAAAGTGTGTAAGTAAATAAATAAAAACATGATGTAACATAACCCTCAACATGTAAGACCATCACTAATTTAAAGTTTCAAAAGCACTCACATTTTTTTAAACTTAAGCATACGACTCAGAAATGCTCTCCATGTCCAATCAGGAAGCTGGCATCAGGAAAAGGTCAGTGTGTTGGAGCAGTGGTCCTCTGAAGGTATTGACACTATTGGTCATTTCTATGCAGAAGGTGTGTTTCTACCCTATTACCAGCTGCTACAGAGATACAGTCTGAAGGGTCGACTGTGACTTCTGGAAATATTTACAGATAAGAAGTATCAGTTCGATGTCAGGCAGACTGATTGATAATCTAGTTATGGAGTACATGAAGCAGCCTCTCAGCTCTACAATCACTCCCAGGGATTCAGTAACATTTCTGAAGGCATTAAAGTGAGCTGGGAAAAAGATTTGGATCCTGAATTTGAACCAAACGGGTGGGACCAAATGTGGTAAATATGTGAGTGAGACCAGGAGCAGATTTATAAACTAAAGTACTGCCCAGACGCTGAGGGGGAGGATTTGATGGAAATGAAGAAGTGAAAGAGGATCTCCTATCCAGTGCATTGCTCAGACCTTTATGGGGACCGGTCGGTGGGTCTGGAGCTGGTTGGGTTTCAGCTGTACCATCCTGTCCAGAGCTCTGTTTACTGGAGACCGGGCTTTTGAAAAGTACTGACTGTGATTTCCATGGAAGCTAATAGCAACATGCTGAATTATTTGAAGACAGCCAGGACTGGCCCCGGTGTGCTGGAGGGGCTGCTGCCAGGACTGACACGTTTCAGAAGAATGCCTGGTGAGAAGACCGAGTGGCAGATATAACAGCATGGGAAAGACCAGCCTTCAATGGCCAGCTTTAGGCCTTTACTTCATCATTATTATTGTAATGACTTTTATCGTTTTTGTGTGTGTGTGTGTCTGTGTGTGTGTGTTTTAAAGAAAAGCGTGTACCATGACCGTGAGAAACACACAAATATGAATTACAAACAAGCAAAAAAACCTCACCAGAATCAGCTTTATTGGTCAAGTTTATACATGACAAGTACGGAATTCAACTCGAGCTTTTCGGTCACTCTACGTTAAGAAAAAGAGAAACAAACAGCTAGTTCTGGAGAGAGAAGTGCTGGAATTATATTAGAGAATGGTAATATAGATACATATAAACATTCTGAAAACAGGAAGTCCCAATATTTGAAACTGAAGGGCCATGGTACCATCGGGTGATGCCATCATTGGCATCTTTCATCGGCAGCAGCCAACTCAGAGCCCTGTGATCAGTCTCTGTCCTATCTCAGGCTCTCCAAGGCCCACTCCAGAGCCCGGCGCTCCTTCTCCATGACTGAATTCCGTGTTTCATGGGGTTTTAGCTTGCAGTTGATGAAAGAACTGGCCTCTCTTATCCTCACTCTCCTTGTGCTAATACAGCATCAGTCTGTACAACAGAGTCTTTGAAAAGTCTGGTTTGCCAACACTGGGTGCTGCATGTCACTTTCTTGAGCCTGTGGAATGCCACTCACACTCCTTGGGTCTACTGGAAGGGTTTTTTCTGTCTTTTGTTTTGGTTTTACTGATCAAAGAGGAAATTGCCTCCGGATAGCTAGTCACATTTCCTAAACTGCTAGGTAGTAATGGTCACACTATATCCACTGCAACCCGAACAAAAAGGCTTCTCCATCACTGGCAGTGGACATGAAGGTGCTCTGTCTGATACTGTAATACCAGCAGTGGCCTGGCGATCTGGACAGGGAGCTACAGAACTTGTCGTATAATGCATTTATATTCTAACTACTATGTTGTGATCACTCCTGTAACCATTGTATTAATCCACATTCTAACTCATTATATTATGATTTCACTTATATACGATTTATTCACATTTAATGAACATGTACTAATTCAACTTCTGAATATATTATTCTCCTGTGTGTATCCTATGCTTGTCTCATGATTCCAAGGCCTCCAGTACAGCAGATTGTAACTGAAAGCTCTCTGTACATCCTGAAGCTGCTCGAGGCCGGCCAGGGTCAAAGCAAGGAGTCGTTCATACTTCCGACCCCTCTTCCAGCTGACTCCCCTATTTTCTCCTGAGAAAGACCTGATTATTTCTTCAAAGAACGTGTGACCTTCGTGAACAATTACTGTCTGTTGGTCTTCGAGAAAAACAACCCTGTGACAGTCAGAGTGTTATCAGAATGTAACTATCAATCATGTAACCCAACAGTATAACTTCCCGAGCAAAGGAGAGATCGGTGCCATTTTCTGCTGGAGACTCTGATGCTGTCCAGATCTCAGGCGTGGTCCAGGACTCCTGTTTTTCTTTTATTGCTAGCATTTAGGTTATCTCCCTGTCTGAACAACTTTCTATTGAATTAAAGATCTTGTGCAGAGACTTCTACGTTTCGAGCATTTTTAATCACTCTTTTCTTCAAGTTTTTGCTCAAGTCTCAACAAACTCCACAATCTCCTGTGTAATGCTGGGCCAGAACACCTCTGTTGAATGCGTGCTAAGGTGTCACGTCCCGCACATCAGCGTCCTCCGAGGGGCGCTGTATGGCTGTGTTGTTTTTCAGGTGGGCGGAGCTGGGAAGGCTGTTTTACGGAAGCGTGGGGCCGGCTCATCACCTGATGGGTTTCAGCTGCAGTTCTCCGTCGCCACTATTTAAGTGGCGTCCTGACTGGATGCAGTGTTCTGTCCGGATCAGCATACCCTGTCGGATTAGTGTACCCGGTATGCTGGTTTGGCAGCTGTGTCTGTCGGGTCAGCCTACCCCGTCAGACTAGAGTGCCGGTATGCTGTGTCTATCAGGCGAGCATACTTATCAGAGTAGCATTCAAACGTTTTACTATGATGCTCCAGTAGATGATTATGATGCACTGCAAATAAATATTTATGCATATAAATCCTACAGCCATCAGGGTAGCATACTCATCGTTTTGAACAATTGAATACAGACATAAAGTATAGTATGCAGTGTTTCCCCTAGGATTGGCCCCTTGGGGGGGGGGTTAGGGTTAGGATTAGGGGGTCAGTCCTCGCCGTCGTACAAAAACTCGAAATAAGGAATTTGAGTCATAATATGTTTTAATCACAATATAACATATATACATAATACAGAAAAACTAAATAACTAAATTTTAATAAATAAAAAACTAAAATAATATATTTTTTTTATCTCTATCTTTATATATCTATATTAAGTTTCATCACGGGTCCCACTTCCCTTCGTTCTTTTATCATTTTTAACACTCCGACACGATTGAGAACAACAACAACAACACATGGTCCTGCTACATGGTCGTAATTCCCTCATGGCGCGTCACTGTCATCAGAGGTGGTTTTTCTGCAGCTTCTTCATTTTATGGCTGAAATAACTCTATATTTGGCCTGTAGTTTGTTGTAGAAAGTAAAACACGAGACGCGCCACTGCAAACTACTGTTTGTGTGTGGTGACCTGTGGGGGGGGCAGTGTGACTGTTTACAAGACGGAGGGAGGGGGAGTGGACACCGTGGAGGTGCTGCAGCGAGTGCCGACGCTCTGGACGCGGAAGCGCCGTGCGCGCCACGAACGTCTCGGCGCCGGCGCTTGGCTGTTCGCGCTGGAGGCGTGTCTGCTGCCTGCGCTCTCCGCGCTGGTCCGACTGCACTCGGCCGGATCTGTCTGCTCTCGGTTTTCACATTTAAAGAGCATTTTAAAGAACGAAGCGTTAGAACGAAGCGAGCGGCGCGCGCAGCGCACCCCAGCGCGTTGTGTGCGGGCAGTCAGATAGGGTAACATGGGAGGCGATCAGAAACTTCGTGCGCAGCGCTTCCAATCCAGTGTGTCAGGACAGCTGTGGAGCGGCCTTTATGCAGGAAAAACTAAAGTTTGCGACCCTTCTAAGGGGGGCGGGGCGCCCCCTAATATAATGGTAGGGAAAACACTGGTATGCTGTTCCAATGGCTGAATATGGACATGAGAATAAACAAATCATTTTTAAATAAATATAGAATAAACATTTTTAATGACTACGCTGGATCGTAACATCTGCTATATCCGGACAGCTGCATGCCTCACTAAGCTGCTTCCTGCCTTCCACCGCCCCGCCTGCCAGACTGACACCTGGTTCTGAACCCTGGACTGCCCCCGAGCCTCGCCTCGGGCCACCTTGCTTCTGCAGACCTCTCGACCCACCGCCTGGACTCTCCGACTTCTGGTTCTAAAAATAAACCAGCTCTGATCACATCCCGATCCGCCTCCTCATGCTGTCTGCTCCTGAGCCTCCGAACCGCACCAGAACATACGGTCTTTTCCCATCCCTAAACAAGCATGTGCAGGAACTGCTCCAGAACCACCACATCAGTCACAGTTTCCACTGTATGCTCCTCCGGAGGAATCCACCTCCTGGCCATGTCCTGAAGACACACGTACAGCTCATGAGCATTTCCTCGGCTCTCATCTTTGCATCTCTGAAGCGCCGTTGGTACCAGTCTCTATTTATTTCATACTTGTGTGGTACAATTGACCGAGCAATAAAACCCCTTTTTGGAAATTCGCATGCACAGTTCGTGATCCAGCATTAAGAAAACCAAGGCAGTGATGCAAAATATATTACGGTTTATTTTAGAATTTTGCTGAAGTGTAACAATTTAGATAAAATATTTTGATAAGCACCATAGCCCAAATAATCAAAAAAAGTAAACATGGGATTCAGAAATTAAACAAATTGAATACACACAAAATTAATAAAGAAACTCCAAATCAAACAATTAATGGCAAACCAAAAGAATTCCAAACCCATATCTTCTTCTATCTTTAAAGTGCTGTAGTGCTTAAAGTGCTTAATGTTAAAGTGCTTTGAGTCTGTGCACAATGTGCAAATGGGCAAAGGGTAAAGTGCTTTTAGTTTGAGGTAGATGTTAAATACTAAACACTAAACACACAAACCCAAAGCAATCCCTTCATTAACTCAAAGAAACACTAAACACTACAGAATTAAGACAGGCTATCAGTGCTAAGGGGGACAGGGGAATTAATTTATTAGAGATATCTTCTTTAAAACAATAGTTACTTTAAGACAGTACTGGAATTAGAGAGCTTAATGAAATCATGTTTAGAGCTTAAAGAACAGCAGCGGCCAGCTATAAACAGAAAAATGTTTATGAAAAACCAGCCGATTGCCTAAACATCGTGTTTTTGTAGATTTAATAAGCAACTTACGTTCAGCTCGACACGGACCGCACCCTGCACCCGAGCTCTCAAACGCCGAACCTAACCACCGGTGGTCAATCAGCTGATTACGTAGCGTGAAGAGAGGGAGGGGACCGGGTGGTGCGTTCAAGGCCCCTCCGCTCACAGAACACTTCAATCACCCACTCGGTTACATTCTTCCCCCCAAAATGAATCGGGACCCACCGATTTAAAACAGGACCTAGGACCAGGGACGGAATATAGCCGTCGCTGAACTACTGGCACCCTGAATCCGAGAGGCAGCAAGCCCTTGTTCCTCATCCCTAATAGACAAAGGGAGGCGATGTGGATTGGAATGCTGGCCGGCTGTTTTGCGGTTGGATCTCCTGATTGGCGGCTCAGCACTATGATGTGCAGTTGGAACAACCGGTGGAGGAGTGGGCGGACTTTGGACAGCAGGCATGCTCAGGTGAGGGCGCACTGCAGGTGATGAGGCAGTGCTACCGGTGATGATGGCGCACTGACAGACTCCTCTGACCACCACCCAGGCTCCAGCTTCAGGTTCCTCATTCACTTGCTCCCTCTTCCGCAGATACATCTTGCGGCCATACCTCTTGGCTGGTCTCCGGAGGAGGTAGAGCGGCCTTTAGAGCGGTACGATGCACCTGCCTTACTTGGTTTGAGACAGTCAACAGGGCTATTGAATAAACCACACCTCCTGGTCGGGGAGATTTCACAATTTGGTAAAGTGTGGAGCCCCAGGCATCTTGAATTTTTCTACGGCCTGGACCAACATCCCGCAGGTACACTCTCTGGCCTTCATGCAGTGGCTCACACAGCGGTTGGCTGTCATGTCGCTCTTTCCTTTGTCGTGCAGCCAACTCCATTCTATTCTGGGCAACGTCCATGGCCACCTGCAATCGCCGACGATGCTCCACCACCCAGTCACACACCCTTCCAACTTCAGGCTCTGGAAGATTGCCAAGGAGGAAATCGACAGGCAAGTGAGGCTCTTGGCCAAACATTAACAGATGGGGCGACTCACCGGTGGACTGGTGGGAAGTTGCATTATACTGGAACACCAGCTGGGGCAGATGACTTGGCCAGTTTTGCTTTTCTTCAGGAGGGAGAGTGCGGAGAAGATTGTGCAAGGTCGGTTGACCTCTCACACTGACCGTTGCCCTGTGGTCTGTAAGGTGTGGTGGTGGCTCTTCTGGACCCATAGAGTGCGCACAGCTGCTGGACAAGCAGGCTTTCAAAGTTTCTTCCCTGGTCCGAGTGTATTTGGGCTGGGACACCATACCGATAAAACCATTCTCGAACCAATGTCTTTGCCACCGTCTGGGCCTTCTGGTCACATGTGGGAACTGCCTGCGGTGAACTTTGAGAATACGTTCTGTCATGATGAGCACCAATTTCCCTCCCATCACGAGCCGGCTCTAGAAGTGTGAAATCAATGCGAGAACTGATTGGGTCTAGATGCAAGAAGGTGGCCCATGGGTGCACGAATCTTGGGCTGGGTGCTTTTGGCGACCACGCAGCGTTCACAGCTCTGGCACCAGTCCTTTCTATCCTGATCCATTCCTGGCCAGTAGCATCGCTGCCGCACAAACCTCGGTGGTCCGCTGGATCCCTTGGTGGCCATGGTTTTGGTGGAGACCCTTCAGCACCTCCTCCTGCAAACACTCAGGCAACAGAAGTTGGAGTATCTCCTCACCTCCATCTGATCTCTGCAGGCGGCGGTAAAGCAGTCCCCTCCTTCTGCACGATGCGATCCCACTGCTTGATCAGCCCCGCGCTCGAGGGATCATCCCTCCTGCTCAGCACGACTCGGAAATCTCTGTTGGCTCCAGAACAACAGGAAAGCTCGATAGCAGGGTCAACACGCTGGAGCATCTTCAGATCCCCTGGACTGCGGGAAGGAAGGGCAGTGATTGTGGACTGATGGGCCTCCTGATGACGCTGGTCGATTGTTTTCTGCGATCGCCTCAGGAACTCATGTGCCAGGTAGGTGACGCTCCAGCTGATCTCGGTCGTTACTGGGAGGTGCTGCCTAGAGAGAGCGTCAGCATTTCGATTAATCCGCCCAGGCCGATACCTCACAACATAATCGAAGGCGGACAACTCAGCAACCCAGCGTTGCTCAGTAGCTCCCAGCTTGGCCGTATACAGGTGGCTCAGTGGATTGTTATCAGTCCATACAACACAGTGGTGGCCCCACAGGTAATCTTTGAACTTCTCTGCCATTGCCCACTTCATGGCTGCCATTTTCCAGCTTTCATGGAGCTGTAGTTTTTCTCAGCTGGATGCAGGCTGCGACTGCCATAGGCCACTGGTCTCACTTTCCCTCCTTGCTCCTGTGACAGGACAGCTCCAAATCCACAGTGGCTCGCATCTACCTCAAGGATAAATGGCAGAGTGAAATCAGCAAACGCTAATGCGGGAGCACTTACAAGGCGGGACTTCAGGGCATTGAAGCTATCTCACACTCCTCAGACCAAGCGGTTGCCCAGGCATGTCTTCCGCCCTTTCCGCTTGTCGGGGCTGGTCAGATCTGCAACAAGCCGATTGAGTGGGCTAGCCAGCTTGGAGAAGCCGTCTACAACCTCCGATAATAGCTGGCGAAGCGATGAAGGACCGAAGCTCCGAGACGGTCTGCGGCCGAGGCCAGTTGGACACCGCTGCTATCTTGGCGGGATCGGTGGAAACTCCCTCTTTGGAAATTCGATGCCCCAGATATGCACCTCCTTTTTGAAAAATTCACATTTCTCCAGTTTAACTTTTAATCCTTCCCGCTGCAAACGATTTAACACCACTTCGAGTCGCTGTAAGTGTTCATCAACATCTGAAGAAAAGACAACTATATCATCAAGATACAGTAACAGAGACTGACCATGTTGTGCACCAAACATTCGCTCCATGAGCCTCTGAAAGGTCCCGGGCGCATTGCATAGTCCAAACTCATTCGGTTAAACTCATATAAGCCGAATGGGGTGCAAAAGGCAGTCTTTTCTTTGGTCACTTCTGTCACCGGCACTTGTATAGCCGCAAGTACAATCATAGTGTGAACCACCGAGCTCCGGGACAACGAGTCAAGCGACTCCTCAATTCGTGGTAGTGGAAAAGAGTCTTTGAGTTTTCTTGTTTAGTTGCCTGTAATCCCACGCACAGGCGCAGGCCGCCATCCTTCTTGCGGACGATCACGATGGGGGAGGCGTAGGGGCTGCTGCTCTCTCGTATTATTTGGGCCTCCAACAGCTGATTGATGTGGGCTTTTACCGACTCGTATTCTGATGGCGGTATGCGTCTATAACGTTGACGCACAGGGACGGTGTCTAACAGAGGGATATTGTGTGATATAACCCTGTACAACCTAAGTCGCCATCGGAAAGCTGAAAATACTGACTCGTACTTCAGCAATAATGCCCTAGCTTTTTGCTGTTCACCTGAAGTTAACATTGAGAGGTCAAGCCCTAAAATTTTCTCCCGCACTGACACCAACCCTTGCAGTGTGTGACCGAACAGTAAGCAACTAAAGAATCAAGCTCACAGGGAATTTCCGATACTCCTGAAGGTAAACTGACTACTTCAACAGGGGACACAAAAGCGAAAGGACAGCGAGGCTTTAAAGTCACAGTGGAGGCACTAACATTAGCAACCGGAATGTATGCTGTTCCTCTGATAACACCTGATCAAGGATGGGGATATAAAACAACCCAGGCGGCAAACTAAACCCGTGACCCAAGGGCTCAGCAAGTGTCCGCTCCAGTAGAACCTGCTAAAACAGAACAGGTAGCTGCAACAAATTTGGTAGTTCCCGCCTGAACTACAATTGGCTTTCGACCCTCGGACTTTAGCTATACTCGCTCGGCTGGGCTATAGTGCCCCTCAGCTTTTTGGCAGAGCTGAAAAGCAGGTAACCAGGGTGCAGGGACGTCTACAACAGAGGGAGGTCAAACAAATCAGGGCCATACTGATGAGAAAGCTGTCTCATAGAATGCTTTTATGACATTCATCCCAATAATAACTGTGTGGGAGTGGAGCTAGCCTGTTCTGGAGGGTCTTTTACAACCAAAATACCTCTACGTGGAATTACTCTCCCACCCACTTCAACATCGGCTCAAGATAACCCAGGTAAGGGATAGATAAACGTTAGCGGCTTCAACTCTAGCCAGTGACATGACTTTAATTCACCTTGAAGATTTTGCTTGAAGAACGACTCTGAATGGTTGAAACCATTGACCCAGTATCAAGGATACACTGAACAGGAACCCCGGCCAATTTCACTGTGACCTGAGGACAAGGGGAAATTAAACTTTCCATTTCACCCTCCACCATGATGAGCCTAACCCATCCCTCCTAATGTCTGGCTCCTGACAGTAGGGGAGCTAGTTTTCCGTCTGCTGGTGCTAGTGGGGGCCATCGCTTGAGGGGAGCGAGCTGAAGAGGACCTGAACGAACACGTGCATTACAGTGACGGAGCAATATGGCCTGGGCTGTTGGCAGCGATGGCAGGTAACACTATTTGGACCTGGGGACCTAGGAGTAGGAGACTGCATAGCGGCAAGGGTTTGTGTGATATGTGCTAACTGCTCTTGTTGCTTCTGAACTAAGCAGTAAGGGAAGCAAGTTGGGTAGCCGTATCAGGGGGGGTGGAGGGACCTGTGGGGGCACATTAACATTTTGGGTGGCACATAATGTAGGCACAGCATGAAATTTGCCCTACCCTCAACAACCCCGCCCTCACGCTCCCATTTTATGGCTTCAGAACGGACATCAAGCAAGGTGCAATTAGGATTTTCCCTCACTAAACGCTTTAGCTCTCTTCTTAAATTAGGATTATTTACATTTTCTACAAATTGATCACGCAACAGTGTAGCAGAATTAGTCATTCGGTATGGAGCATTAGCAACAACTCGTTCCATTAAACAAAACAGTGCATGTGAGAATCTTGTAAAGTTTCACCATTAAGCTGTCTTCTTGAAAAGAAATCTTCCTGGAGCAAAATGTAAGGTTCTGACACCCATAGAGTTCTTTCAAGATTTTAAAAACAGTCTCTGGATCTTCTCGTTCAGCAACAGTTCTATATTTAATTTCATCACGCGCTTCACCTTCTAAATGGTCAAAAATAAACCCAGCCTCGTCTGCACGGCCCACATGTCTCACCCGCATGCTTGCACGGACCTCCTCAATCCATTCATTGATGCCAATCCCATGAGTTCCCCTGAAGATTGGACACTTTCTTTCTCGAGGCAGATAGATGATCCGATCTGTAGTCCCAGCACTGTCCGCTTGTCCTGCTCGACTTGGCCCGGCGTTGGCGCTGTCCCTCTCTTGCACCAAACGATCTCGTTCATCCTCGAGCTCACGGACCCTCCTTTGAAGCCGCTGCACTTCCTCCCCCATGGTTCGACGTGGATGGAATGGACACCAGACACCAGGGATATTGGTCTCGTCCCACGGTGTGCCAGCTGCTGGTTCAATTAAGCTCTAATTGATTTATAAAGTTCGAGTTTTTTTTTTTTTTTTTTTAAAATAAAGCTCTCACAAAAAAACACTACAGCAACTTATCCAAAACTAAAGCCACACTGCCTGGTGCCAGATCCTGCCGACAACGCCACTCTGTGGTACAATGATCCGAGCAATAAACCCCTTTTTGGAAATTCGCATGCACAGTTCGTGATCCAGCATTAAAGAAAACCAAGGCAGTGATGGCAAAATATATTACGTTTATTTTAGAATTTTGCTGAAGTGTAACAATTTAGATAAAATATTTTGATAAGCACCATAGCCCAAATAATCAAAAAAGTAAACATGGGATTCAGAAATTAAACAAATTGAATACACACAAAATTAATAAAGAAACTCCAAATCAAACAATTAATGGCAAACCAAAAAGAATTCCAAAACCCATATCTTCTTCTATCTTTAAAGTGCTGTAGTGCTTAAAGTGCTTAATGTTAAAGTGCTTTGAGTCTGTGCACAATGTGCAAATGGGCAAAGGGTAAAGTGCTTTTAGTTTGAGGTAGATGTTAAAATACTAAACACTAAAACCACAAAACCCAAAAGCAATCCCTTCATTAACTCAAAGAAAACACTAAACACTACAGAATTAAGACAGGCTATCAGTGCTAAGGGGGACAGGGGAATTAATTTATTAGAGATATCTTCTTTAAAACAATAGTTACTTTAAGACAGTACTGGAATTAGAGAGCTTAATGAAATCATGTTTAGAGCTTAAAGAACAGCAGCGGCCAGCTATAAACAGAAAATGTTTATGAAAAACCAGCCGATTGCCTAAACATCCGTGTTTTTGTAGATTTAATAAGCAAACTTACGTTCAGCTCGACACGACCGCACCCTGCACCCGAGCTCTCAAACGCCGAACCTAACCCACCGGTGGTCGATCAGCTGATTAAGTAGCGTGAAGAGAGGGAGGGGACCGGGTGGTGCGTTCAAGGCCCCTCCGCTCACAGAACACTTCAATCACCCACTCGGTTACACTTGGTCAGAATGGCTTGCTTCATGTCATCATAATCGTGCACCGAGTTAATGTCGTGGCCACATGAGCTTTCTCTGGCCTTCCCTGATAGAGGACTAACCAGGCGAACAGCCCGCTCGGCTCTGCGGCCAGCACAGATCACAGCCCTTCTTTCAAAAGTTGACAAGTACACTTCAATTTCTTCTGCCTTCTGTTAGCTTTGGTAAAGACAGCTCAGGCTGAAACATCACCGGCGCTCCTGGAGGTACCTGATTGGTGGAAAGCCCCAGGTCCTCTTCTGTGAATGTTAAGGAGTCGGCCAGGGTCGACAGCTCTCCCACTGCACCACGCTGGTCCTCACTCAGCACAGCGGCTGTATCCTTGTTCCAACAGTGTCTTTCCCCAAAACAAGCCTCCCTTCTCTCCTCCCATTGCTCACTCTCTCTGATGGATGTTTTAAAGGTTCGGCCAACTCCAAACATCGTGAGCTGTGGGTCGGGCTGGGGTCGGGCCGCGGGCCGGGGTCGGGCCGCGGGTCGGGCGGTTCCGCTGGCACTGTGCGTTTCAGCCTGTTTCTCCGCGGCGCCTCCAGCCCGCTCCACAACAGCCCCTGTGCCGGCTGACCTCGCTCCACCGCCTCTCTCACCACCCTGTGCGTTTTTGCTGCCGTGTCTGTCATTGCCAGCGTTTTGTCCTCCTGAGGCTACTTGGCGCTCGTGTGTTTTTGTGTGTGCACGTCGTTGCCAAAACCACTGCCACCACTTGTCATCTCCACCTCAAGAGAAGGAGCCAGAACGCAGATTTCTTCCAAAATGCAGAATTTTATTTTGGTAATTCAACCGTTCAACAGGACAGGCAAAAGACAGGTACACTTGAAGAGCTCCTCACGGAGCTCTCTCGGTCACCTGCCTCACCAGCTGCAAGCTCTGGAGAGGTCTCCTCACCTGAGCCACACCTCCCTCTTTATTGTGTCACCACAGGTGCTCTAATTATCCCCACTCTCACAGAAAATGGTAAATGTTCTACACTTATAAAGCACTTTTACCCTGCATTGACAGAGCCCAAGTGCTTTACACTGCATTATCACATTCACCCATTCACACCACACATTCACCCACCAGTGGAGGCAGCTGCCATGCACGGCGCTGAGTCCATCCACTGGGGGCAATTTGGGGTTCAGTGTCTTGCCCAAGGACACTTCGACACGCAGACAGGGGGAGACAGGAATCGAACTAACAAACCTCCCGATTGTGAAACTACTGCTCTCCCCACTGAACCACAGAAAAGAAACTAATAAACCACTCCCCTTTTAACATACCATAACTTTAATACTCTATTGAAAAAGATGCAATGATAGGATAAGTTATTATGGAATAAGAGTGAATATGATGATTAAATTGATTGGCCTATCAAAGAACATAATAAGCTATGGTAATCTTTTATACAGCTCAATTCCCAACTCAAAGTAACACAAAGCATACTCTCAATTACCCCACAAATAAGGTGTGTGTGTGTATGTGTGTGTGGGTGTTACACAGACAGGGCAGCAGGCCCGTGAAATCCTCCCTTCACATACACAATAACATCTTCAACACGGTGTCTACAGTGATGTGCCACAGGCAGGGTTCTCGGGGAGTGCAGGTATTTTAAGCGTTAGTCTTGACAGTGGATCCTGAGACTCTGGTTACTGAGAGGTCATCAGGTCGCGGTCATAGAATCATCCACTGAGATCCAGTTCATCTTCTGCATAGAAACAGTTTCAGAGTCTATTTGTTGTTTATTTGTTGGTTCTAGTTGTGTTCAGTGCTGTGGAACGTCTGCCTGATGGCAGCAGTTCAACAGGTGACGTCCAGGCTGGGAAGAGGCTCCTGATACCCGTTTCACCCCAACCTACTGGGTCTGCCTGGATCGCCGTGGCGACGGACTGGACAGCCTGGTGGTCCGGGTTCTGAGTGAACAGTCTGAGGTCAATCCATAACATGCGGCATGTCCGCCTAGCATAGGTACGGAGCTGTAGGAGAAGGAAGCATGCTGAGTTGAGTAGCATTTTCAATTAATACGCAGGACCGTGCCCACATATTGCGGATTGATCTAGGACTGTTTCACCCTGCATCATCCCGTCCACCACAGTCCCTCACAACAAATTCAACATTTTTTGAAAGGAGTCTCAGACCTGAAAAGTACAATCCCGCCGGGAACACACTGGACGCGGAAGCGTAGCGGACGGCGACGGAACGTCTCCGTGCCGGCGTTGGCTGTTCGCACTGGAGGCGTGTCTGCTGCCTGCCTCTCGCTGGTCACATCGGCGCACTCGGCTGATCCGGCTGCTCTCGGTTTTCACATTTGTTCCCTCGTCTCGCTCTGCAGGATGGATGTGTGGTTTGGTGACCTGTGGAGACGACTTCTCCTCCTGTCCTCCTTTTTTTCGCATCACATGAATCTCTGTCGCTGTGTGGTGGAGTGTGTGTGTGTGTGTTTGATTGGGTGTGTACGTGCGTATGTCTGTTTGTGTGTGTGTCCATCTCTCTTGTGATAGACAGACAGACAGACAGACAGAGACAACACCGTAACTAATCATCATTTAATTTATTTTATTTTGAAAATTGACCGGATTCTCTTGCCTTTTCTGTTTCGACTTCCTGTCTGGTCCGATCTGCTTGATCCAGCTTGACAATGGCGCTCTCGCCGCTCGCGGCTCGCCGTGAAAATAGAACGAAACGGAGCGGGCGCTGCAGCGAGCCGCTGGCGCCCCCCTTGCGCGTTGTGTGCAGCAGTCAGATAGGTTTAACATGGGAGGCGATCCGGAGCGCTGTGCGCGGCGCTACTGCACGCGGCGTCCAGTGCGTTCGGGCCGTCACTGGCAGGGCTGTCGAATCTAAACCGCCTTCACCCTTCTGGGTGTGGTGAAGATTTTACCCTTTTTTTTGTGTGTGAAGTGATTTTTTGAGTGATTGGTTTGAATCTGAATTTAGGCAGACATATATTTTTTGTCATATGAACACAGTGAAAGTGTATTGTTGTTATTGTTGTTCAGCAATTTATTTTGGTTGCAAAATAACTAACAGAATTAAGTAAATATATTTCTCAGCAAAGAATGCTGCTTCATAGACATTAAATACATATTTCTTCAACTGAACTCTGTTCTGGCTTAAATTAAAACAATAGAAATATTCAGTTTATCTTTAACATAGCTCACCCGTTTCACTTAAAATTGCATCAATTGATAGAAAACACTCCTGTAATAATAAGAAGTACATTGTAAGAAAAGTGCAAAACAAGTCTGTGCAACAGTTAAAAAATGAACTATTTGTTCCTCAGAGCTGTGCCACTGTAGCTACACTCTCATGTTAATTTACTGAAATTGATGAAGTTTATTAAAAACACACTATAATCAGTAACACTTTGTTCGCCAGATTTAATATTTCATATAATTAATATGAGGATGCCAGAGAGTTCTACACACTGCGCCTCGTGTTGCCGTCATGTTCTGGACTTTGTCTCATTGGAGGGATGCTGTGGGTTGAGTCCTGGCTGCATGTTCTGCCTGTGCATGTGTGTTCTAGTCTAAAAACAGTCTAAAAACATGCACACGCTGGTTTTGAAGATAGTGGGGCAGTAACTTCAGCAGAATGGGCTGAAGGAAGGCTCAGTGAACGACGTCATTTGTTTCGTTTTCCAGAGTTGTTATGATGGAGATTAATGAGACCCTGAGAGGAAATGTCTGCCTTATAACACACATATTGTTTGTTTGTGTTCTAAGATGATCAAGCACGATGGAGATTTGCTGAGACAGATATGTTATACCTCAATCTTATTTCAGCAGGTGTTTGAGGATTCTTCCTGGAGATTCTGCTGTGTCCTATCTGTTTCTTTCTTCTATTTTCTTTTCTTTCCTCAGTCTTGAAAATGACAGAAAGATTGAATCTCACATATTTAACCATCAGTGGGTATGTAGAGGTCAGCAAATATGGATATCTTACTTTTTCATTTCACTTTCTCTGTATGTATCATAATTCTCAGTAATTCCACGATTGTGTACCTGTCTGGGCTCAACAAATCTGCAGGAACAATGTACATTTCATTGCTGCTCTGTCGGTGAATCACGTTTATACAGTACCAACATCTACCCCGAAGCTTCTGATAGACTCTGTGTCTGTCCGACAGACCATCTCTTATCAGGCATGTCTGCTTCAGTATCTGATGTTTTACGCTTTGGGTGGTGCAGATTTCTTGGTTCTGTCAGCCATGGCTTTGGACAGATACGTGTCTATCTGCAAACCTCTGCTGTATCCAACTATCATGAGGAAAAAAACGGTGACTGTCTTACTGCTTGTAGCTTGGTGTCTGCCTACCTGTCAGGTTGCGGTGTCGACTGCAGTGAGTGCTAACCAAACGATATGCGACAGCATCTTGAGAGGACTCTTCTGCAATAATTCAATTCTGAAGCTTCACTGCAGGAGGTCAAGGGTGTTAACAGCTTTTGTCATGATTGGGTTGGTCGATTTGGCCTTGCTTCCTGCAGCTTTCATACTTGTTACATATGGAAGGATACTTATGGTTTCCTACCAAAGCAGCAAAGACTTCAGGAGAAAAGCAGCCGAAACCTGTTTACCTCACCTGCTGGTTCTGATTGGCTTCTCTCTTTTGTTTGCATATGACACACTTACAGCTGGACGGAAAATAAAAATATATTTCCCCAAAGTTGCACGTCTAATCATGAATGTACAAATGGTTTTTTATAGCCCGATCTTAAATCCAATTATATATGGAGTCAAAATGAAAGAAATCTCAAAACACATCAAGAAGATGTTTTATAACATCAGGTTAAGGTAAGTAATACTTGAACTGTGTGTGTGTGTGTGTGTGTGTGTGTGTGTGTGTGTGTGTGTGTGTGTGTGTGTGTGTGTGTGTGCGCGCACATGCATGCTTGTCTAAAATAAAAAAAACAATTTAAAATAAAAAAAAAGTGTTTATTTTATCCACCTCTATATTGTGTTTGCTGGATTCCAGATTCCATCACTGATCGTCTTTCTCAGCGACTGACGTCATGAAATCTGATCAAGGAGGTTTTCACAGCTTTCAACAGCAATGCCATTCATGGTGTCGCAAAATGCAGTCTATGCTCTTTTCAATTTATTTTCTAATCTATTTTTTGACTTTATGCCCAAATAAACACAACAGTGAATCAACAGCAGTGTCCTGTCTGATCATTATGGATGACTAATTATCTCACAATCTAAATCTTTTTGATGTCATTTACTGCGTTAAAGGGCAACTCTGTTTTTTTGACACCTGGACCTTATTTATAGGTGTGTCACGCTCATATACTCACTCAGACAAACATCGTGCAGCTTGGAGTCCTTCAGAAGTTATTTAGATCCAACCAATTAAGCTGACCCACCTGAAGACGGTAGATGAGCTGACTTTATGATAACACTGGCGATGGATGAAAAATGTAGCCGAAATGAACGATTTTGCAGAGATTATGTCCCGCGCTGAAGCACCCTTGCCGTGGCCGCCGGTAAGTGTGGCTTAAAGCGATACTTCAACATTTTGGCAAACTGGCCCATTTAGCGCAATTCCTTAGTCATTTCGAACAGCATACTTACTTTTTTTGTGAGGGCGAGCTGTTGTTTATTCTGTGGTGAGTCGAGGAGGGCTTCGCAGCGGACACAATGGAAGTGGATGGCATTTTTGGTTCCCTTCGTCAAACTCATCAAATACACAATCCAACAACCCCAAAACACTTTGGTGGACACGTTATAATCCACACATTCACTACACTGTGGAACACCAACAAATAATATTATAGCGTTACGACACTGAAGCAAATACTGGGAACTACTTTTTCTTTTGAAATCACTACGCCCAGACGCCATGTAGTAATTCCGTCTTAGCAATCTTCGCATAAATAACTCAATCTGGTAATTTTGCATTAATATTTTTACAGTGTAGTGAATGTGTGGATTATAACGTGTCCACCAAAGTGTTTTGGGGTTGTTGGATTGGTTAATCGGTTGGATCTAAATAACTTCTGAAGGACTCCAGGCTGCACGATGTTTGTCTGAGTGAGTATATGAGCATGTACACACCTATAAATAAGGTCCAGGTGTCAAAAAACCAGAGTTGCCCTTTAAACCCCTCATCCCTGCATTTTCTGATAGATTATTTGAGCTGCCGGACATTTGTTATGAAACAACAACGGAACATTTTGATAGTAAAAGCCTTACGTTTAGTTTCATTGCATTTAGTCAGATATAACATGTGAAGTCATTGGACAAACCCTATTCATGGTTTGCATAAAATAAAATAATTGCTTAAATGTTACATTCCAAAGGTATTCGTCTTTCCCATAGTGATATAAAACGGTTGCAGACACTGAACACAAATTCTTGAAATAAACACAGGCTTTATTTGGTTCATGATGTCTTATTTGTATAGAACAAACAATTGACAAACAGTGATCGAAAAAACAATGTGGTCATACTGTGATGGACCAAGACCTGAGTGTTTCAGCTTAACTGGCCACTCTTTTTTACAATTACAGGCCTGTGTCAGTTCACAGAGGACAAAATCACACGAACCAGCATTCATGGGCAGAAAGAGGTTATCTTTATTACATAGAGCAAGACTCAAAATTTAAAAAAGCTGGGGTTGGTACTAGAGGGGCTCAGTCACTGACAAAAGGGAACAAAACAAAACATGGCAACTTGGTGCTCAGCGCTGCACACAATCAGGATTACATCGAGAGATGTTCCAATACCATTTCTTGCCTCCCGATACCAATTCTGATATTGTTACTGCGGGTATCGGCCGATACCGAGTACTGATCCGATACCAGTATGTTAAAAAATGATATCATGCCACGCCTGCATGACTGTCAGATGATTATCATTGTGGTGAGGCCTGGCTCAGGTTAAACCCTCCAACACATGAAGCAATACAGAAAATTCAAGCCATTTCTTTTTAAATAGAACAGTGTAAAAACAGTAGTGCAAATGCCCATCCATCCATCCATCCATTTTCTACTGCTTATCCGGGGCCGGGCCAAGGGGACAGCAGTCTCAGCAGGGATGCCCAAACTTCCTTGTCCCCAGACTCTTCCTCCAGCTCCTCTGGGAGGATCCCAAGGCGTTCCCAGGCCAGCCGAGCGACAGTTAGTCTCTTCAGCGTGTCCTGGGTCTTCCCCAGGGTCTCCTCCTGGTGGGACATGCCCGGAACACCTCTCCAGGAAGCGTCCTAACCAGATGCCCGAGCCTCCTCAGCTGGCCCCTCTCGATGTGGAGGAGTAGCGGCTCTACTCCGAGCTCCTCCCTGGTGACTGAGCTCCTCACCCTGTCTCCAAGGGAGTCCAGCTACCCTACAGAGGAAACTCATTTCGGCCGCTTGTATACGGGATCTTGTCCTTTCGGTCATGACCCAAAGCTCATGACCATAGGTGAGGGTGGGAACGTAGATTGACCGGTAAATCCAGAGTTTCGCCTTTCAGCTCAGCTCCTTCTTCACCACAACGGACCGATACAACGACTGATCACTGCAGCTGCTGCACTGATCCTCCTGTCAGTCTCACCTCCATCCGTCCCCCACTGTGAACAAGACCCCAAGATACTTAAACTCCTCCACTTGGGCCAGAGTCTCTCCACTGACCTGGAGAGGACAGACCACCTCCTTCCGGTCGAGGACCATGGCCTCGGATTTGGAAGTGCTGATCCTCATCCCTGTCGCTTCACACTCAGCTGCGAACCGCCTCAGTGCATGCTGTAGGTCCGGGTTCGATGAAGCCAACAGGACAACATCATCTGCAAAAAGCAGAGATGAAATCCTGTGGTTCCCGAACCGGACCCCCTCCGGCCCCTGGCTGCACCTAGAAATTCTGTCCATGAAGATTATGAACAGAACCGGTGACAAAGGGCAGCCCTGCCGGAGTCCAACATGCACCGGGAACAGGTCCGACTTACTGCCGGCAATGCGGACCAGACTCCTACTCCGGTCATACAGAGACCGGACGGCCCTTAACAAGGGGCCCCGGACTCCGTATTCCTGAAACAACCCCGACAAGACACCACGAGGGACGCGGTCGAACGCCTTCTCCAAGCCCACAGAACACATGTGGACTGGTTGGGCAAACTCCCACGAACCCTCAAGCTCCTACGGAGGGTTTAGAGCTGGTCCACTGTTCCACGACCAGGAGGAAAACCGCATTGTTCCTCCTGAATTCGAGGTTCGACTATTGGTCGAATCCTCTTCTCCAGTACCCTGGAATAGACTTTCCCGGGGAGGGTGAGGAGTGTGATCCCCCTATAGTTGGAGCACACCCTCCGGTCCCCCTTTTTAAACAGGGGGACCACCATCTCAGTCTGCCAATCCAGAGGTACTGTCCCCGACCGCCACACGATGTTACAGAGACGTGTCAACCAAGACAGTCCCTGCACATCCAGAGACTTAAAGCTAGGGTTGGCGATCTGAATGAGATGCATTTTTTTAAATACTGGTTAAAATGATCTTTATGACCCGATAGGAAGCAATTCAGAGCGTGTTCTTAAAGTAGTTTGGAAAATATCCGCTATCTACAGCAGGAGTAAAACAGGAAAAACAGCAACCAATCGTCTCGACGGGACACCTTTTTTTAAACCAATCAAATTCCTTCGCCATTCGACCTGCCCCCTGCGCGTACATTACAATGGCGGGCACTGGCCCTGGTTCAGTGCGCGTGTAGAAGGACGGCGCGTCGTTGCAGAATGGCAGAGAAGAATGTTTGGGGGTTCACTCACCGTTGAGTGCGCCATAACTTGGCGTAATGCAAATAAAGAAAAACGAAGAAACGAAGCACTGAGGACAGGTTACGCCAGGAACGCACCGGACGCGGATGCGCCGCGCGCACCGCGAACGTCTCCGCGTCTCCGCTCCTAACGGGAGCTCCTCCAATGGGGTGGGAGCTGGGTGGGGCTGGGCGGAGCCTTGGGGAGATGCTATATTCATGCTACATGCTAGTTTTCCAAGATTGCCAACCCTAGCTTTAAGATACTCAGGGCAAATCTCGTCCACCCCCAGTGCCTCGCACCCGAGGAGCTTACCAACCACCTCGGTGACTTCAGCTAGGGTGATGGACGAGTCCACCTCTGAGACCTCAGCCTCTGCTTCCTCCACGGAAGACATGGCGACGGGATTGATCAGGTCCTCGAAGTATTCCTTCCACCGTTCAACAATATCCCCAGTTGAGGTCAGCAGCTCCCCACCTCCACTGTAAACAGTGTTGGCGGAGACCTGCTTTCCCCTCCTGAGGCGCCGGACGGTTTGCCAGACTTTTTTTGAGGCCGACCGATAGTCCTCCTCCATGGCCTCCTGAACTCCTCTCAGACCCGAGTTTTTGCCTCCACAACCACTCGGGCTGCAGTTCGCTTGGTCTGCCGGTACCTGTCAGCTGCTTCTGGAGTCCCACGAGCCATATATGGCTCGATAGGACTCCTTCTTCAGCTTGACGGCAGCCCTTACTTCCGGTGTCCACCACCGGGTTCGGGGGTTGCCGCCACGACAGGCACTGGAGACCTCACGACCACAGCTCCGGGCAGCTGGTTCAACAATGCAGGTGGAGAACATGGTCCACTCGAACTCAATGTCCCCAGCCTCCCGCGGTATATGAGAGAAGCTCTCCCAGAGACACAGGCTGGGACCTGGTCTGGCCACAGGAAGTGTCTCATATTGCAAGACCCTAATTACTCTCTGACACATCCCACCATCTCCACAAGATGTATTCTTTACCTTGCAGTCAGTTCAACAGGAAAGGTTTTCTAAAACTGAGCATATTCATCTATTTGTGCTATAGTTCCACACCTACCTCAAATATGACCACATTAATTAGATTTCAGGTTAATCAGCTTTCCCAAAGCTACATCGCTTTCAATGACTATTTCAATAAGATAGAGGAAAACTGATTAACTTTAATAATGTTTCACAATCAATGGACGCTCAGACACCCACTAATGGGGTGAAGAAACAAGACGGTAAACAGTAGCAACACAGGACTCCAGGGCTTCAAGAGTTTGTTTACATTGTTGGCTGTGAAGAGTTTAATGAGATCCATGGAGAGCCAATGAAGCATATAAAACCTGCCGACAATGGTGATTTTGGAGGTAAAGAATAAGCAGAAGTTGTGTCTTTTGCAACAGTCATCAGTTCTTTAAGTAAGCTTTCTATGGACAAGTTAACCAGTCAGTTCAATGTGACATATATAACTTTGGTTGGGCATGTGGAATTACTGAAATACAGACATTTGTATTTTGTGATCATGTTTATTGTATATACTCTGATATTGTTGTGTAATTTCACCATCATATGCCTTATCATGACTCACCGAAGCCTCCGTGAGCCGATGTACATTTTCATTGCAGCTTTGTTGTTGAACTCTGTTCTTTTCAGCACTGTGGTCTACCCAAAGCTTTTAATCGACTTTTTATCAGACAAGCAGGTCATATCCTTTTCACTATGTGCTCTTCAGAGTTTATTTTTTTACTCCCTGGAAGGTTCTGAGTTCTTACTGTTGGCAGTCATGGCATTTGACAGGTATGTATCAATATGTAAACCTCTGCAATATCCTACGATCATGAGAAAAACTACTGTCAGCATTTTGCTCATTTTAGCATGGCTGGTGCCTGCTTGTCATCTATTACCCTCCTTTTTTTGGGTTTTCTCCCTCAAACTCTGCAGATTCACCTTGAAAGGGATCTTTTGCAATAATGCAATGTCAAGGCTTTACTGCCAGAGGCCACAAATAACATATGCACTCTACGGTGCCTTCATTATACTTAACACTACATTCATGCCGTTCCTCTTCATACTGTTCACCTACACCAGGATCGTCATCGTGTTGTACAAAAGCTGCAAGGAGGTCCGGATGAAGGCAGTTCAAACATGCCTGCCCCACCTGCTTGTTCTGATCAGCTTCTCATGTCTGTGTTCATATGATATCATTATAGCTCGTCTCAAAGCTGGCTTACCCACAACTGTTCATTTTGTCATGACTTTGCAAGTAATTCTGTACCACCCGCTCTTCAATCCAGTCATATACGGACTGAAAATGAAGGAAATTTCAAAACACCTCATGAAGCTGTTCTGTAGAAGAACAGTTAACAAATAGATCAAAAGTTCCTGCCTGTTACCCAGTGAACTGTATAGTTTTGGGATTAGATTTCATAAAATTGTGTAATATCAGGTGTGCTCATGCAGAATGCCATGTACTCGAACGCATTTCAACTTTTACATGTATGCTTTTTCTGTTTGATGCTTATTCTTGCCTATCTACTTAAACAATGTAAACCATGTCTGTCTCAGGGTTGCCTGGTCTCGGTCCTGAAGGTGCTGTATATCTATATATCACATGTGACTGAAGTGAGGTTGTGATGAATCTAAAGGCTATCAGAAAAATGCAGGACAACTGATTTCAATGAGGGGCTCCTGTTTGGGCTTTTCCTCAAGCTTGAGAATAAAAACAACATGAGACTGAGGAGCGCCACAGCAGGGAGAGAGAGAGACAACATGCAGCATGTCACCCTGTGGGATTCAGTTTGACATCCCGGCATTTCACCATCGACTCAGAGATATTATTTTCTTTCATTTTTGTATATTTATGTATATTTTTGAATAAATGTAATGAATAAAAGTAAAATGTGAATGTTGTGTGATCTTAGTTTAATTGTATTTTACATTTTGAATCCTTCTGAAGATGGCTGATGTCACGGTATAAAGAGAGTTTCTATGTGTTTGTGATAGACTGTCTAATATTATTTCCAATGATGAATTTACAACCTCCTGCAAATAATATACCAAATGTAATGATGAAATCAAACATGAACCCAGATTAAATGTTTGACATGCGCTGGTTGCAGATGCTTAGCATTGATTTATAAATAATTTACTACCAACAGATCAGCATATGATATTTTTTGCTTTACTCACATTCAGCTCAGTTTGGATGGTTTGTGAAAAGTCCTGAAGAATGAATCAACTCCATATGTGACCTTGTTCCTATTTAAAAGCATTTAAATCCATTATTGGTGCAAATTTAAATAATGAACACGACAGTGTTGTTGAAGGTTTTCAAGATGATTTTCAAGTCATCTCATTTCAGTACAATGAAAATGTGTATAAATCTTCAAATTCATTCAAACTTGATTTGAAACTCATGATTTATGGAATGAAGACACAACAAAATGTTTATCTTGGAATAGTCTAAATTCTTCAACAATGTTTACCAGTGTTTACATCAGTGGCCTTAGCTGAGGAGGCCTGTTCACAAGGTCTATTCTGTAGAGTCAGGATTTATGGAAGCTAATATGGGGCAAAAATCTCTTGAAAATGCATTAGCTAAAATGCTTTTCCCTTTAAAGGTTATGGCTGCATTATATGACTTATAAATACATTTAATAATCAATCATACATTTTCATTTTCATCTTTAGGTTGCACATTTTGTGTCACAAATAAAAAGAAAAAGCAAAGAAAGATTGCTTTTTCCTGCTAATAATGGAACAAAATTCAATTTGACTTTTCAACCTGAGCGACGCAGGAGAGATGCGTCACTGAACATGCTTCCTTGTATGTAGGAGTTCTTGAAGGAAACATTGCTGCTCATCGTCTTCCTCAGTATAGCAGCAGCGATGCTGAGGACCAGTAAGAAGGCTCCAGCAACAAGCAAGAAACAGGAGGAAGGAGTTGAATAGAAGACTTCATTAATCTCACAGTGGAGCCACCACAAGAAACCTACAACCCCACCTTATGACGGCTTGTTTAAAGTTTAGTACATTAAGACACCAGAAGATCTGATATCTGATTCAAGACTGGTCCTTTATCAGGTTTTTCTTGAGGAAATGATGATTTCTGCATTTCATTTCTTGTTCTGCTCATGGCTTGTCCGTTAGTTCTGTATAGAGTGGTCAGTATTCTGCCTGAGTCTTCACTTTGCTGTATTGAAGAACTTTGAGTCCTTTTTTCTTTCCGAGGAAGTTTCTAGTTTTTTTTTTTTCCTCAGTACTTGGTTGGTCTGATGTTTGTGTTGGTTTCCGTTCTGTAAATAAATGTGTTCTTTGGAAATGGCTGATCTGCTGTGTCTCTGTCCACACCTGAGTGTCCGAGTCTGAACTGTGGTATAGTGTGGGCGTGGCGGTGTCCCGGTCAGTATAGAGATGTCAGTGAAGGATGGTCAGAAAAAGTGACCGGTGTGATGGCAGACTGGATGAGACGGTTACTGTGTATTTTGTTCATATAAATCCGTCCAGTCTGGCTGCACTGACTCTGCCCTCAGTGGCCTTAAAGGTATAATACAACATTTTCTCGAAAAGACGAAGCCCCACGTCTGTTACTCACTTTTTGAACAACGCCATGCTCCAGACCATCCGCCCGGCTCTCCTGCTTCTCCCAGAAAACGCGGAAGTGTACGAGCGCGATCTCCTCTTCTCCGGCGTGCACGGCTCTGTACAGTTTCTGCGATCCGCCTCGCTCATAATAAAGCTTTTTTTTTCCGAAACAGCTACAGTTCATTATGTCAGACTCGCCATCGGTAAGTACTAGCTCAGAAGCTCACCGGCTACATAAACACTACTGAATGCGCAAAAGGAGAAGCTGATTGGGCGCAAGCACGTAGAACCGCCTTACGAAAGCAGCTCGTCAGAATGATTGACAAACAGACCCACCAATTATTTAGGTGATCCACCCGGAAGTCAAAATGTTGTATTACACCTTTAATCCAGGTTTACCGTGTCAGTGGGGTGAAGAGTCCTCCAGGTGTCTGGAAAGTCGCTCTCAGTTAGAACAGTGGAAAGCACAGGGCTGATGTTAGGTGTGGTTTGTTAGTGTTCCTGTCCTATGCTGGCTGCGGGGTGTAGTTCCTCCACCTTTCACTACTAGTAAACTGCTGTTGAGCTGTTTTAACTTGGTGTGAAGTTTATGAAATAACTGGATGCCATCAGCACTAGCATACAAACAGGCCCGGCCCTGGTTTGTAATGCGCCCTAGACGAACCCGAGACAAGCGCGCTCGTCGACGGGGAGGGAACGGTACCACCACACCTCACGTCCCACACTACATTTGAACGCAATATTCTTCCATGCGCCCACCAGGGGGGGCAGAATAATGCTGATAATAACTGTTAAAACATTTGGGATGGCAATTCGGTGCCCCTCCAGCAAACGATGCCCGAGGCGGCTGCCGAGTTCGCCTCTACCCAGGGCTGGCCCTGCCTACGGATTAAAGAGGGTAAACTTCGTTCTTCCAATGGTGGCCTGCTCTGCTCCACCTGGACCCCACCCTGCTGCTACCTGGACCCCCGCCCTTGTCACGGTGCAGGTAGGAAGGACCCAGGCAGCACAGGTTGAACAAAAACCATTTCCAGTCAGTAATTTCTTGCCTACCTTGACATGTTTCTGCTGCCAAGCTGCAGCCTTCCTCAGAAGTGTCACGTGACACTTCTGAGGAAGGCTGCAGCTTGGCAGCCGAAACATGTCAAGGTAGGCAAGAAATGACTGGCTTGATTATAAGAATCAAAACCATTAAAGGGCAACTCCGGTTTTTTGACACCTGGACCTTATTTATAGGTGTGTGCATGCTCATATACTCACTCAGACAAACATCGTGCAGCTCGGAGTCCTTCAGAAGTTATTTAGATCCAAACGATGTAGCCGCACTAGCGGGGGTGCCACAGCAATGGAGCGTTAGCGCGGGACATAATCTCTGCAAAGTCGCTCATTTCGGCTGTATTTTTCCTCCATCGGCGCTGGGTTGCCTTTTGGTCGGAAGCGGGGCCTCCGGCGGTGTCCCGCGGCCTGGGTTGGAGCGCGCATCCGCCGGGCGGCGGAGATCTGGATTCTCCCGGCGAGGAGAGCGCTCCGGCCGTCGCGCGTCCCACGGCCGGCGTGGAGCGCGCATCCGCCGGGAAGCAGAGATACGCTTCCTCCCGGCGAGGAGAGAGCTCCGGCCGCGGCGCGGCGGGCCGTCGTGCGTCCCGCGGCCGGCGTGGAGCGCGCATCCGCCGGGGAGCGGAGATACGCTTCCTCCCGGCGAGGAGAGAGCACCGGCCTCGGCGCGGCGGGCCGTCGTGCGTCCCGCGGCCGGCCCCGGGGTATCATAGGGGCATCATTGGAGACTGTAGAACTCTGGACTGCTCATCTGCCTCCATAAGAGCTTCTGTTCTTCCAGTGGAACCGGTTCCCAGGTTCTCTTCACTTTTCTCCTCTCTCACTCGATATATTTCGTTACTAGGTGTCATGAACCAATGTCTCTCTTGTAGTCTATGAACTCTGCAGATAGCCTAGCTGTTGTCCTCAGTGGGTTGTCTTCAGGGACGGCTGGTATCAATGGGCTAGCAGGGCTGAGCCCTCCCAGCACAAAAAGACAGCTAACACAAAAAAGATGAGAAAATTATTTTTTAAATAACTTACAACAGATTGTTTTAAGTTTAGATAAAACCAAAGGCAGCAGCACCAATCAGTCAAAAGGAAAACATAGAATCTCTCTAAATGGGCTGGTTTTTTACAGCCCAGCAGATACATTCATTTGGTTTCTTGTCAGTGATTGACAGGTGTCATGTCCCGCCCCCCGTGTTTACTGAGCATTGTGGGCTAGCTTCAGTTAGCCCACAGCCGCTGACTTCTGACCAACAGCAGTGAGTTAACGCAGCGGGGCTGCTGTTGGTGCCAGAGTTGGGAAGGAGGGAGAAAAGTTCAGCTATGGCGGCGTCAGCATGACCAGGTGGATGATTTGCTTTGATTGAATGCTCTTTGCCACGCTGTCTATCTAGACGACTTCATCCAAAAGTTACCCGACTTCAACGACATGGTGATTAACCTGTTTGCATCCCAGAAAGGCGTCGATGTGAGCTTCTTTTCAAATAAGGTCGGCCCAATGTCGACCTGTTGAAGGACTGTGACGCCTGGTTTTTGCAGAGTGAAGGCGTGTTTGGCTACATGTCACCAAGCAGCTGCAGCAGGCTGTCTGTGGGCAGTCGTTGGCAGTGTATGTGTGTGCGTGCGCGCGCACATGTGTGCGTGAGAGACAGAGAGAGAGGGAGAGAGAAAGAGAGAGACCACACTTTTTTAGTGTATATCAATCAATCAATTAATCAATCAATCAAATTTTATTTGATAAAGCACTTTTCATATTTAAAAAAATAACACAAAGTGCTAAACATTAAAAACACATAAAAACCAGAAGAATTAAAAACATGCACCACACGCGCAAGCACGCACACACGCACGCACACACACACACACACGTACATACGCACACACATACGCTCTCCCATTATATTGCACAGAACACAGGAGACATGGCATGGCACTGAGCATCTTGGGGAAACACTACCAGTGGGGCCATCCACACCAGGAGAAATCAAGGGTCATTGATAGGGATGTGCGATACCACTTTTTTTCAGACCGATACCAAGTACGAGTACTTCATCTTCAGTACTCACCGATACCGATACTTGCATACCGATACTTTATACACATAAAATTTAAAATAATGCAATGAGATTATTTTTGAAAATGAATTTTATTTCCAATAAAAAGGCAGCCCAGCCACTATGTTTAAGTACAAAATAATAGTCTGAAAAATAAAACAAGCAACTGAGTTTACACTTATTTAAATGAAATTAAGTGCAAGATAAAACAATTTCTCTGAGTTTTACACTTTACATAAACTAAGGTTTTTAAATGTACTAATTTGAATGATTTTTTTATGAACTAAAGTCAAAGATAGAACAACCCCTGAGTTTTCAGAGTGGCTCTCAGAGCTGCTGGTGTTCTCTGTGTTCTCTGTTCTCTGTGCTGCTCTCGGATCTCTGCTCTTCAGTTTCTCGGTCTTCTGCAGAGTTTGCCGTCGAGCTGCTGCCGGAGTTTTCTTTTTTCCCAGCACAACAGCGTCAGACTCTCGTCCACAAGCTTCGCCCTGAGGTGTTTCAACAAATTACTAGTGGTAAATGAACAACATCGCGCACCTCCTTTAGCAATTTTAGCATTGCAGAGTTAGCATTCTGCAAAGCTCGGCTCGTTTTCACTTATATAACAGAATTTCCACACCGGCGGTTCTGGTGAGACGAGCAGCCGTTCTGGATTCATCCTGTTGTCTCTGCTCTGGATGAGACTCATGGAGAATCAACCCGCTGCAGTGTCGCCCTGCTCCTGTCAGCGACTCCCAGAGAGGAGTTTCTTCCTCTTTCATGTCTGTCGGCAGCTTGCATCCCATTCGGTTGCACTACCGCCAACTGCTGGTGAGGAGGGCTTACTACGCGTGGGGTTTTCTTGCCGTGAGTATCGGCGGCTGGTATCGGTAGCCTTCACGAGTACCCGATACCTTGAAATAAGGCCAGTATCGGCCCGATACCGATACCTGGTATCGGTACTCGCACATCCCTAGTCATTGATACATGGGGCTCCAGCGCCCACAGTACAGTGTACCTGTAACTGATGTAACTGTGTATCACAGGTGATGTTGCTTTTGCAGCTCTGTTAACTATTTAATCAGTATTCTGCAAGCATTTGTTAGCCCCCCCAACAAATTTCACCACCAGCCGCCACTGGTTGTCTTGTCTCCCGGCGGCAGCCCTCTCAGCCCATCCTCCATTCAGCTGTCCATTCTGCTGGTTCTTAAGGCGAGTCAGTGTTGCTGATTGCAGCGACTGAGCAGGTTACTCAGTGCCGGTTGGATAAAACAAGACAAGCAATAAAACCACCAAACACAATAAATTACTATTATAAGAGTAAAACACACACTCCTGGTCCTGGTCTCAGTCTATGGTGTCCAGGTCCTGGTCCTGGTTCCAGTCCAGATTCTCCTGGACTTGTTATTTTTTAGAGTTGACAGTCACCGTAACAACAATCTAACTTGGTATTCTGTCCATACGAATGTCTGTGTTCTCCATTGTTAATGTTTAGAGTGTTTTATTCTCCCTGTTCTCCATGTGGTTTAGTAAATCAACCCACAGCACCAACTAGAGGCTTTACATGCTCACTACATGGTTTTAGATGTTTCTGCTGTTTCTGTGTAAACATCGTTTTCTATATACTGTAAACAAGAACCTTTTCTTGATGAAATGATGATGTTTTCAGTTGAGACGTTGCCTCAGAAAGAGTTTGTGAAACATGCAGGGATTCCAGCGTGACAGTGTGCTGTACTCTGTACTGACAGCAGGGAAGCAGAAGCTTTTTCTGTCTCCATGTCATTTCTGCAATTTCATTCTAATCTACTCTATACTGTGATGCATTGATTACTTGTACTGTTAAAGTTAGATACCCATTGCTGTAATGAGCAGCAGTCCCTGGCTGGAGTCCAGACAGGACTTGAGGGCCTTTCCTTGTGGAGTTTGCATGTTTTTGTGCCTGTGTTTCTGATTGCTGTCCTGCCCGGGGTGAAGTGTGTGTCTGTCCAGCCAGCTGGGGTCGCTCCAGTGAAGTATGGCTGCACATCCTGCAGTGTGCTGCGGTCCTCAGAGCTTCATGAGTCCACAGAGAAAGACATGTTCAGGTTTATAAAAACACCCCACTGAGGCAAAGCTGCATCCGGAGAGGCTCACATGTCGGTGAAGCTCAGGATCGGGTTAACCCCGGCAGGCAGGGTATGCTCACCTCAAAACTAAGTTCATATTCTCCTAATTTTCAATGGATTTTGAAATAAATCTCACATATGTCATAACTATTGATGGATACATTGAGCTGGAGAAGTACAGATATTTGTACTTTGTGGTTCTGTGTGCCGTCTATGTCATGATACTCTGCTGTAACTTCACCATTATATTCATTGTTGTGGTTCAAAAGAGCCTCCACGAGCCCATGTACATCTTCATTGCAGCTTTGTTGTTGAACTCTGTTCTTTTCAGCACGGCGATCTACCCAAAGCTTCTCATCGATTTTTTATCTGAGACGCAGATCATAACATACTCAGCTTGTCTCTTCCAGTACTTCCTGTTTTATTCTCTGTGTGGCTCTGAAGTCTTGCTGCTGTTGGCCATGGCCTGTGACAGGTACGTGTCTATTTGTAAACCTCTGTACTACCAGAGCATCATGAGCAGCGGCACCGTCGGCGTGCTGCTGGCGCTGGCCTGGCTCGTACCCGCCGCTCACGTGGCCGTGGTCATCGTACTCAGTGCTTTTGACAGACTGTGTAATCTCACACTCGTCGGAGTCTTCTGCAACAGCTCCGCTAAATATCTTACTGTGTGAGTTCCACCGTGATCTCCATCTACGGCGTGATTGTTCTGTTTGTTCTTGTACTTTTACCTGTTGTCATTATATTCTTCACCTACGCAAATATCTTTGCCGTGGCTTACCGGAGTAGTGGAGAGGTGAAGAGGAAAGCGGCGCAGACCTGTTTACCACACCTGTTAGTGCTGCTCAGCTTCACCTGCTTATGTTCGTTCGATGTGATCATCGTGGGTCTGGGCTTCGACTTCCCAAAGACGGTGCATGTGGCCATGACTTTACAGATGATCGTATATCAGCCGCTCTTTAACCCCATCATCTATGGCCTGAAAATGAAAGAAATCTATAAACAGCTTGAGAGGCTTTTCTGCACCAAGGCCCCGGCTCTGTGAAGGGCGGTTTGACTGTTTCACACTCGTCACTTCGCTTGTTCCTGTTGAGAGAAAATCACCTTCAATGTGTGGCTTTAACAGCGATGGAGCCTGTCTCACGGTTTGACATCAAAAACCCCGGGGGCGTCGGAATGACTGGTCCATGGAGCTCATGTTCATTTCCCTGCTTTCTGGGCACGTTTGAATTTTCTGGATATCTTAAGCAGTCTTCAGCCTTCCTCTGTAAAAACAGTCTAACACAGCTGAGAGAGTTTCATTTATGGCTTGATATATGTACAAGATTGCATCTATAAAGTTTGTTTACAGTTTAGATTAGTGAACACTCAAACCTTTACCTGTTTTAGCTCCAGATTGAGCAGTTTCACCCTTTTTTCAGAAATTTCAAGAAAATTTTGACTTTAGAGCTGTTTAAATGATTTTCTATGCAGTTTCACAGGGTTTGTTTTTCATTTTAAGGCTGTGCTTTGAGCTGTTTAAGCTATTTTTCCCATTGCTTGTAGCATTGATTATTTTTTTGCTTTGATGGCCTATGATGGACATGTATCAATCTGTGAAGCTCTGCAATACCCATTCATCATGAGAAAAACCGCCATCGGCATCCTGCTGGCCTCCGTCTGGCTCGTACAGCCCTTCGCTGTCTTCATTCATGCTGAGAGGAATCTTTTGTAACAGTGAGAGAAGCTTTACGGCCAAATTCCCCTGCATGCGTCTCCGCTCCACTCCGCTTCCGTCTCGGATGTGAAACCAACGCCCACTGCATCCGTCCGCCTTGCTCCATCGGCGCCAGACGTATGAGATCAGGCGTTATTGCTATGTTTTATGATGGCTTGGACTCTTATTACTTAAATTTAAGTTTTGTAGCACAACTTAAAGGTGTAATGCCAAAGTACCACGAGCCGCCACAGTGATAGACTCATCACAGGCAGGTAAGTGGATTTAACTCACCATCCACTGTAAAACTGGCGCTTTGTCTGCCCAGACTCTCCCCTTTCTGTTGGTGTCTTGTAGAAAGGATGAAAAAGTGTTGTTTAGTTTAGCTTAGTGATTTATGATCACGTGGACAGTCCCCTTTGATTTACCATACACTAAAAAGGACAGGTTTAGCCTTGATGGCTAATTTCCAGCCAGCTCCCCAGCCACTTGACAATAGGCAACCCTAAAAAACACAGTTTTTAAAATTTAAAGTAGAGGAAGAAAATAATTACAATTATAGAACCAAACAGGCCTCAGCACAAGGAAAAGAGACATACGGCCTGTAATCACACCTGTCAGGGCAGATCAGACCATACAGGCAATATGGGAAAAGACGGAGGACAGGAAGAAGAATCAGAGGCCACGATTAAGGTCATGCAAGGCAAAAACCAAGACATCAAATGAAGGCAGACAGCAGCAGTGGCCATGTCACATGAAACACACACACAACGTCAATGCGTACAGTTGTAGTTGTTAATAAGCCATTTTTTCAGTTGTGCCATGAAGTATCTGTGTGTGTTTTCGTGGTTTTTGCCAGTGAATTCCAATTTTGTGTTGCTTTTACTGAGAATGATTGCTGACCAAAATAGCTCCTCCTCAATGGAATTTGAAGATGAGCTGCTTCTGGTGACCCGCTGCTGTTATGTTGGATAATGAATGAACTTAAAGAAGGGGGAGAAGTATCGTGCTGAAGGTTGTAGACCAGGCAGATGTTCCTGTGTTTGATAACATCTTCCCAGCTCAACAGTTCACAGCTGTGTAATCTGGTGCAGTGATGTGAACAGTTTGGCTTCTGGTCCAACACTTTAATGGTTTTCTTGTAGAGAGTAGCTAATGGCTTCAAAGTCGATCTGCTAGTTTGACCCCAGCTTGCCATACAGTATGTACAGTAGATGGGACAGAATCAAGGCATCCATGTACAAGTTGTCACTGTTAGAAGTTAGTGCACTTCTAATATATTTAAAATCGACAGGTTAAATTTGACCCTGTTGCTTACTTTCTTGATGTGTGCTTTAAAATGAAGATTAAAATTTCTCGTTTTATCTGGCAGGGGAAAAAAACCAAGAATCCGCCATCCCATTCTACAACTAAGCAAAGAAAAGGGTGGAGCATTGCTACCCTGTCTTCAATATTATTATGCTTCTCAAATTACCCCCCGGTTACAGTGGTGTAACCCACACTGCTAAACTAAATGGAAGACAATAGAAATTAATATGTCATCTAAATTCCCTTTACAAGCTGCAATTGCTGATAAAAAACTGGCAGATCAATTAGGAAGTGCAGACCCATGGACCACCCACACATTAAAGGTTTGGCATAAAATAATTAAAGGGGCTGTATCATGCTTTTATAGCTCGTCCAAACCCTAGCTTTGGCATTAACATGGTAATAGTTTATTTTTGGCGCTAAGGAAAAGTCATTTTGTGTGAAATAAAAGATTTTCTGGGGCTAATTCTGAAACCCGGAAGAGAAAACACTCCGTTTCACTGAAAATCCCGCCTCTCCCCCTGTGGACTTTGACTGACAGCTACTTCAACCAATCAGAGCTTCAAAACAAATACGCTAGCTAGCTTTAGCTCTTTAGCTCTAGCTTCTCTACACACAAAGACACGCGAAAACGTCTTCCTGTTAGAAACTCACCAAGCGCAGACCCTTCAGACTCTTGCTCTTGCTTGACTGTCGCTTTATTAAGACGATGGTTAAAGTTTATCTCCGTAATCGGAGATACAAAAAGTGGCAATGCTTTCCTCCCTCAGGGGAGCCATCTTCTCCGTGCGACGTCAACGTGGGAAACAGAGTGTTTTCACGGTGCGGGAGGGGCTGCCTCTCTGAGCAGCTGAAACATGAGGAACGCTCAAACACACAGGCACAGAGGAAAAAATCGCTTTGGGGGTGTTTTTGATGAGTACATAACTATATAACAAGGTCAAAACATACAAACAGTGGATTTTGCATGATGCAGCCCCTTTAAAATGTGTGAACTTGGAAACATATTAAACACTTTCAGACGGTGTGCTCATGATACTGATTTCCAACCGAACAAAAGTGATAAAAGATTCCAAACTTGGACAAAAACAGATTAACAACATACCTTACGTTTACACACAAAGGAACATTTCAGGATTTCCAATCCCTGCAAACTCAGTTTGACTTCGAGCCGGCAGACTTTTTCAGGTTCCTCCAAATGCGTGATTACTTTAACAAGCATTGTAAAATTTCAGATCTGTCTTCAACTGAATTATATTTTTTCAAATTTTTCAAATTAGCCCATGAAACAAATATAAAAAAGGCCATTTCTAGATTATATAAGGGGATGTTACATGCAAAAAATGTAAGTACTTCACACATTAAAAACAAATGGGAGCATGAAGCAGGAATAGACATCCTGGAAGAGGATTGGCAAAAAGCCTGCTTCTTTCAGTGGAATTCCACTAATTCTTTGGCCTGGAGACAACATGCTTGGAAAAACATTGTTAGATTCTTTAGGACTCCGTCACAAGTAAAATATAGAAATACTGATGCAAAGTGTTGGAGACAATGTGGATCAATGGAAGCAAATCATTTTCATATATTCTGGGAATGTCCTGGATTACTTCAGTACTGGATGGGAGCTCATAAAGCACTGTGTGATGTTTTTAAGGTTAAAATTGTTAATGATTTTACAAATCTGTATTTGGGCCTTGTTACGACTTTGGACAAAAGAGGGAATATAAAATTGTTTCTAGCTGCCAGCAAGAAATCAATTACAAGAAAATGGTTAAATCCAACCTCACCGACAACTGAAGATTGGTTTGGAACAGTAAAGGAAATATTTATAATGGAAAAATTAACATATTCCTTAAGAATTCAAAGAGATAAATTCTACCTCATTTGGAACATATGGATTCATTTTATATCCTCTCACCGTATTGACTTTATTTGACTCCGTATATACTTATCCTGTTCGAATAACTGATCAAAAATATTAAAGCTAGGGTTGGCGATCTTGGAAAACTAGCATGTAGCACGAATGTAGCATCTCCCCAAGGCTCCGCCCAGCTCCCACCCCATTGGAGGAGCTCCGTTGGGAGCGGAGACGCGGAGACGCGGAGACGCGGAGACGTTTGCGGCGTGCGCGGTGCGCGCAGCGCTTCCGCGTCCAGTGCGTTCCTGGCGTAACCTGTCCTCAGCGCTTTGTTTCTTCGTTTTTCTTTATTTGGACTACGCCAAGTATGACGCACTCACCGGTAAGTAAAGCCCCAAACATTCTTCTCCGCCATTCTGCAACGACGCTCCGTCCTTCTACGCGCACTGAACCAGGGTCAGTGCACGCCATTGACATGTACGCGCAGGGGGCAGGTCGAACGGCGAAGGGATTTCATTGGTTTAAAAAAAGGTGTCCCAGCTTGGTTGCTGTTTTTCCCGTTTTCCTCCTGCTGTAGATAGCGGATATTTTCCAAACTACTTTAAGAACACGCTATGAATTGTTCCCATCGGGTCATAAAGATCATTTTAACCAGTATTTAAAAAAATGTATCTCATTCAAATCGCCAACCCGAGCTTTAATACTATACCACTTTGACTAATGATCATGTAACAAGCCACAACTGTAAGCTCCCAGCCTCTTTTTGTTCATTTTTCCTATTTTTCTGTCTAGTTTTTGTTTTGTTTTTTCATGTTTTTTTGTCAGATCATACAAAAGAAGAGGAGGACTTCCTTGGAATTGATATAATCGCACGTTTGTATTGTCACCTCCACAAATAAAAATATAATTACAAAAAAAATAAAGATTAAAATCAATGACAACAGCCCGATACGTCAGCTGCAGCATAATACTAATGTTTTGGCTAGATGTTATGTTGAAGAAAACCTTCCATTCTCTTTTTGTGAAGAACATCCCTACAGTTTTATTTACTTTGAGATGAAGGCAACAGCAGCTCAGCCCATTGGTTCTCTTCTTCATGACCTTGGTGAGTTGGGCAGCAGCTGAATGTTCTGTTTTGGAGTTCTCTACGACAGGGGTCTCCGACCTTTTTCAGGATGAGAGCTATTTTGAAACAATAAAACCCATCGCGGGCTACTTCTAGTCCCCTATTGTTTTTTTGATTGTTTTGGCCTGGTACATATATTAACACATTATTATATGCTTACCTTTAATGAGATGCTTGACACTGCATGCTGTCAACCAGGGCCTTATAATTTGGTGTGTGTCCCGAGAGGTTCACTCTGACGCAGTCATCCAGGTGGGCATCAGTGAGATGAGTTCGGAACTTAGACTTGATGTTCATGTCAGAGAAAATCGATGTTGAGCCAAACAGCGTAGCACATTCCGTGTCTCCTGTGCAGATGTTAGGAACTTCTTTGCATCCGCAAGCTTCCAGAAATCAGCAGCAGACTTGCGTGACTTCAACTGTATGTCATTTTGCAGATTGAGAATTTCCATCTCCAACTCAATAGTGCTGAGAGTAAAGACCTCCCCCGTCTGTTCAGAAGTCTCAGATATGTCCACATCCATGAAGGGGTTTGAAATAAATGTGACACCGGGCTCCAGGCTCACAAAGTCTGTGAATCTATCCTCAAATTGCTGACCCAGCCTGGTCAAGAGGTCTGGTTGTCCATGGCCTCAGATGCAACATTTTCTACCAGCATTTTGTGCACAGAGGGGAAGTGCAGCATGCTCTTTTTCAGCACTCGTTGGAGAAACAGGCCCAGCTTTGCCTTGAAAGCTTTTACAGCACTAATCATGTCACTGACTGTCTTCCCTTTGCCTTGCAGTTCACAGTTCAGGTCATTTAATTTCTGTGTCACATCTGTGAGGAATGCCAAGTCCACCAGCTCATTGTCACCAGCTCATCGCTCATTGTCAGACAGCAGAGTTGTATCTTCATCTCTTGCTTCCATGAAAGCTTTCATTTCAGTCAGAAGTGCTCTAAATCGATGCAGGATTTTCCCTCTACTGAGTCATCTGATTTCTGTATGCAGCAAAAGATCACCATATTCTGATGACAATTCTTCCAAAAATGACTTAACTTTCGATGTTGTTTGACCTTTGCACGAATAGAATTTCTTATCCTTATGACAGGTGTCATGGCATGACAGGTGACATGATCAAAATTCATGACTTTGGCACAGATGGCCTGTTGGTGGAGGACACAATGAGAGTTCAGAAATTTTGGAAAATCGGGATCTGCTTTGCAGTTTGCAATGAAGCCACCCACCGAGCATTTTTCAGTCTAAATGACGTCTAATTGTTCTTCGACGTCTAGTCTAAAATTGGTCTACCAGTGGTCTAAAAATTAAAGTTTTTTAGCGGTCTAAGCTTTTTTCTAAGCTACGTCTACTTATAGACGTACAAATTCAGATGTTTGCTAGACGTTTACTTTTGTACCAAATTTAAACCCTTTACAGAAACCACTCGTCCTATAGACGTCTACTGAAGGTATTAGGATATTCTACTAAAAATGCAGCAATTGCAATTTTTCAATTATTCACCACAAACCTGTATTTAATTTTCTTTAATCTGATCTCCTTTTTTAACCATTAGTACTGTAATCTAAACCAATACCTTTTAAATAAAATTCAAAAATATGAATGTCTAAAAAATATTTTTAATTTCTTTACACCTCTTGAAAAGAGAAGCACAAACTCTAATACAAACTGCCGACATAAAATATTTAAAAAAGTTTTTTTTTCTTTTTAAATGTAACCCACTTCAGGGTGTGTACACGTCACATACTCGGTTCGTAGGAGCCGAGTGAAACAATAACCGCTGGACACAGAGGCAGAATGATTTGTAACTCTTTAGTTCCACAAAGATCTTAACAATACTAAACACACTAACATTACAACCTTGGGCCCATAAACTAAGAAATAAAATAAAATAAATAAATGTCCAAATGGGAGTGTTCCTCGGTGGTTTGGATCCAAAAGTCAAAGTCAAAAGTCAAGATTCAAGGATATCCAAGGAAGGCTTTCGTTGGTGCCGGTCAGTTGGACTGACACAAATCCTACCACTGAATCCGTTAAGTGGTGTGGCGGAATTAAAAGTTCTGCTTGAAGCACCGAAGGTGGACTGGGAGCTCGCCATCAGTTGGATTGCTCATCAGCTTCGTCAGACATTAAAGCTGAAGCTTCACTCTTTCCAAGCATCACAATAGAGCCTGACCTGTATTTAGAAAACAGGTTTACAGTCCAATTCAATGCATAGAACCTCTTCAAATCATCACCTAAATGTTCAGTTCAAGGTGGTTGTACAACAATCTTTACCAAACAGGAATCAAAATACTATGGGTTACATGCTGAAAACCATAATTAATCTGAACAATTAAGAGTTTATCATGTCAAAATGTATTTTAATCAATTCAAATTAAAAGGAATAATGTATTAAAGATTTCATTCAACCAAGGAATTCTTACTTCTACATGAAGGCATAACATGTGCTTCCTCATGTGTTTCTCTGATTTTCTCATTTTTTTTAACATCAGAGAAGAGATTTTCACTGAAATACATCAGTTCTCATAACCTAAGTAACTTAAATTACAGCTTTGCTGCTTATAAGCAACGTAAATGAACTTAAAATGACTTCTTGTTCTCCTTCTGAACACATTTTAAATTCCCATCACATGTGCAAAAGATGAGGCGTTTCACACAGTAAAACTCTCATAATGTGCTCATTCCAGTCAAATTTCACCATCAATCCATTAATATAAATGCTTTTAAGTGCAAAACATGAATAAAAAAACAACTTAAAATGTACAAAACACCCTTAATTGAAACAGCATGGTCACCTCATGACATCTCCACATACACACACATTGCAACACGTGGTGACCAGCTTACCAATGGTTTTTTCAGGAGAAACGCGGCCGGAAAGTGTTTCAACGACGGTTTTTCCTCTCTCTGAAACGGAGTTTTCGGAGCATGGTATCAACAACTACTTCATTTCTCAGTTTGACTGCGACATTGTACAGTTTTCATACCTTTTTTTCCCGTGTTTCTCTCTCACGCGCTGACTCGCCGGTGCTGTTGGGCCCAGCTTGTAACACGGCAGCCCGCCTGCTAGCAACCAACACAACATGCAAGCAAATGCTAAATTAATGAATGATGGTAAAAGGACCAAACATTGCAAAAATAAAAAAATTTCTGTAGTAGTTGCTTCGACACCCACCTCTGTATGCCTGACACAGCACTTCTTCAACCAACTTTTCCGCCGTTGCTTCAGTACAGTGTAGCACATGAGCACAAGGATTTCACAGTCGGCAGCAGCGCAGTCCACAGGCACAAGTTGAAGCCGTTTTCAGGTTATGGTCGTACAATCTCCATAAGACTGTAAAGTAGTTAAGTTTTATCACGGACTACTTCTCTCTGAGCGGAATAACGTTTTCCCAGAAGTGGTTGCACGGTGCTTCTCGTGAGCGTAGTACACCAATAAGGTTTTTGTCAACAACGAAAGCAACATGGCGGCAGTCAGCGTTACAGAGGCTGAGAAAACACAATCGACATCTAATAATCTAAGGGAATTTCAGCCACAAACCTCGTTGTCGAGTGCTCAGCAGGATCTGGGCTTTCAGATTTACCGAAGGTTTTGTGGAGGTTTCATACGTTTTGATAGAATAAGGCGAAAACACCGATCACTCTACTGTGAAAGCTGTGCACTGCAAAGAGCTGGCTCTGCCATCAGATTTTTGTTTGATTTGTATTCCGAACATGTAAAATAAATTGAATGGTGTAATTATCGACTCTGAAATGCAGGATATTAGACGTCTACATCTAAACTATACCTTATAACGATTATGGCTATTAAAGTGATCTCAATCCAATATTTAGAGATCAGTTTTGAAACGTGTAGTTATGGTTTTAAATACACAACTACTGAATGATGGATTAAATTCAGTTGTCTAGATTCGGTCTATATCACCAGTTGATTCCAGCTGATTCTCACTGGAATGTATGAGTTTGAAAAACAGTTTGAGACACATAAAAAGTGAGCAATGCGTGTTCCTGGACACGATTCAATAGACTGATTTGCGTGTCATGTCGAGAATTTCTGTGAGACCAGGTTGGAACGCAGACTGCGATTAAATGAGTTACTTTTTTAATGCTTTAATTTTGTAATTAATTAATCGTAGACAACGCATTAAACGCGTTAACGCACTGCTTCCTTAAAGCTCGGGTTGGCGATTTGAATGAGATACATTTTTTTAAATACTGGTTAAAATGATCTTTATGACCCGATGGGAAACAATTCATAGCGTGTTCTTAAAGTAGTTTGGAAAATATCTGCTATCTACAGCAGGAGGAAAACGGGACAAACAGCAACCAATCGTCTTGACGGGACACCTTTTTTTAAACCAACGAAATCCCTTCGCCGTTCGACCTGCCCCCTGCGCGTACATGTCAATGGCGTGCACTGACCCTGGTTCAGTGCACGTAGACGGACGGAGCGTCGTTGCAGAATGGCGGAGAAGAATGTTTGGGGCTTTACTTACCGGTGAGTGCGCCATAACTTGGCATAGTGCAAATAAAGAAAAACGAAGAAACGAAGCGCTGAGGACAGGTTACGCCAGGAACGCACTGGACGCGGAAGTGCTGCGCGCACCGCGCGCGCTGTGAACGTCTCCGCGTCTCCGCTCCCAACGGAGCTCCTCCAATGGGGTGGGAGCTGGGCGGAGCCTTGGGGAGATGCTACATTCGTGCTACATGCTAGTTTTCCAAGATCGCCAACCCTAGCTTTAACGCTGACAAATATTTTCATCAGGCATTAACACTACTCACTACTACTACTACTGTGTGTGTGTGTGTGTGTGTGTGTGTGTGTGTGTGTGTGTGTGTGTGTGTGTGTGTATACGTGTGTGTTGGGGGGTCGGGGGTGTCAATCTTGGTAAAGACTTGGTATTTTAAGTTATTATAAGTCATATTTGATGAATTGTAAAATTACTATTGTAAAATTATTCGTTTTGCAAAATTCTTGCAAAAAAAAAAAAATAAATAAATCCCCTGTCCCCGGCTGGGGGCAGGATGATCATTCTCTGATCGTAGAAGTGTACCTAATAAAGTGGCATGTGGAGTCATGACTGTGGCCGCCCCCCCACCCCCCGCCCACACACACACACACACACACACACACACACACACACACACACACACACACACACACACATGCTGTGACCAACAGCTATAAGGCGAGCCCGGTGGCGGCGGCGTTCAGCGGCACAGCAGCAGGTGGGGATGAATGTGTGTGAGACTCTCTGACGCCACCAGACTTTCTGCACTTCACTCAGCAGCATCTGCTCTGGATGGATGTCAATTCAAATACTTCGTCTATAAAGCTTGAAGGACACGTGCAGGTGGAGCGCTACAGATATCTGTATTTCACTGTGATGTTGTTAGTTTATGCTCTGATCCTCTGCAGTAATTTCATGCTTGTCTTCCTCATCGGCTTCGAGAAAAGCCTCCATGAGCCCATGTACGTCTTCATTGCTGCTTTGTCACTGAACTCGGTTTTTTTCAGCACTGCGATCTACCCAAAGCTTCTCACTGACTTTGTGTCTGAGGAACAAATCATATCTTACACAGCTTGTCGAGTTCAATACTTCATGTTTTACTCACTGGGCGGGTCAGAGTTCTTGCTGCTGGCAGCTATGGCTTATGACAGATATGTCTCTATCTGTAAGCCTCTGCAATACCCGGCCGTCATGAGGAAAGCCACCGTCAGCGCCCTGCTGCTGCTGGCCTGGCTGCTGCCTGCCGGCCAGGTGGCGGTGCTTCCCATCGTCTACGTCAACAGCAGACTCTGCAGCTTCGCTCTGAAAGGAATCTTCTGCAATAATTCCACCAAGTATCTGTACTGCGTGAGTCCCAGAGCACTGTCCATATATGCTGCAGTCATTTTAGTGAATATCGTGGTTTTTCCCATTCTCTTCATATTTTTCACGTATGCCAAGATATTTGTCATTGCTCGGCAGAACAGCGAAGTGAGGAGGAAAGCGACGCAGACCTGTCTGCCTCACCTGTTCGTCCTCATCAGCTTTTCCTGCTTCTGTGCGTACGACGTCATCGCGGCCTCGCTGGAATCCGATTTTCCAAAGATTGTCCGTTTGATCATGACTTTGCAGATCATCACCTATCAGCCTCTGCTGAATCCCATCATATACGGACTGAAGATGAAGGAAATCTCTAAACGCCTCAAGAAGCTGCTCTGCAGAGTGAAACACAGCTGATTCATCAACACCTCCCTCCTCTGCCTCCACGCCAGTGTTAACCGTTAAAGAAACTGTTTTCTCAGACTTTTGTTCAAAACTTGGATCCTCATGATGTGAGGACTCTCTGCGGTTCTGCCGTTGACATGTGGCAGAGCGCAGGAGTCCACAGCGAGCCGACAGAACGGCGTCACACGGGCTTTACTGCTGAGGCGATGGCGTTCAGGGAGCTGAGCTGATCACATGATCAACACACTGCTTTCTGTTCCGAAGGATTAACAACTCTGTAAAATCTCTGTTTTGCTTTGTTTAAACTCCAGTTTCCCCGAAATTCAGCTGGGTAAAGACGTGATCTTAATATAATGTCTGTCATGATCACACTGCAGGCCTCTGTCATCTTATTTCTCTTCTGTTTTGAGAATGTTTTGGAAGAACAAATTACTGCAGGTTCATAATCATAACTTCAGCATGTTGACTGATCCACGCTGTGGGTGAACAGATATCTTCCTCCTGTTTCCCACTTCAAAATGCTGCTTTCTGGAACCGCTGTGTCTGCGAGTAAACGAGGAAAAGGAAACGCTCTGGAAACAGTTGCGCTCCGTGAGAGTTGATGGACGATGACAGAGCAGAAATGTCTGCATTCTCCCACTGTTACAGTGTGTTCACTACTGTGTGTGTGTGTGTGTGTGTGTGTGTGTGTGTGTGTGTGTGTGTGTGTGTGTGTGTGCGCGTGCGCGCGTCCAGGTTTTCCTATGTTGTGGGGACAAAATGTCCCCACAACATAGGAAAACCAGACACAATGTCATTCGTGGGGATATTTTTTGGGTCCCCATGAGGGGAAACAGTGTTTTCTTGACCATGTTGTTGTTACTGAAAAAACTAAAAGTGCAAAAACATTTCCTTAGGGTTAGGCAGTGTGTGTGTGTGTGCGTGTGTGTGTGTGTGTGTGAGAGAGCGAGAGAGAGAGAGAGAGAGAGAGAGAGAGAGAGGGAGAGAGAGAGAGAGAGAGTGTGGGGGGGTTATTACTAAATCAATCAATAGCACTGACGAGTGGCCCAACGGTAAATCTACATGCTTTTGTACATTATGGAAATAATTTTCAAAACCTTGTTGTGGAAAGGTCAAAGTTCTCTGGAAGGAAAACACCAAGCAACGTGTTTTCACAGGAAACGTTTCATGCTTGAAACCATTTCTCCTCATCACAGGGATTTTGCTCCTCTGACTTCTGATTGTACTTTGTCAATAACATATGGCTGTGTCACTTCGGCTGAATTCCATGATTATTTATCAGAATATTGTATATAAGAAAAAGGACATGGCGTTCAGTGTTACTGAGAGACACGTCTGAACTGCAGTTCATCAAAACAGAATTAAGGAGCAAACCATCATGAACTCACATTATTATAACACTGTGACCCGGGAAAACTCAAGGAGGATGCAGGACGCCTGGAACAGGCTGACTGGGTTTTTTTGGCACACAGCATGCAGCAGAGCTGGAGAGACTGGAGCTTACATTTCTAGACTCCCTGCCAGGTAACACACCCCTCCTCAGGCCTGCAGCCAGCCTGAAACAACACTGTCCAGTTTACATTCTGCAGTTTAACTCAGCATCAAGGTTTACATATAAATATATATTCAGGCTGTCAATCGATTAAAATATTTTGTCATGATCACAAGAACATTAAATATTCTGTAACTGAAGGGAGAGATTGTCCCTTCACTCACACAACCAGATTTACGTGGTAAAGAACAACACAAGAAAAGAAAATAAAGTGCACAAGTTACAGTAGGGAGTGAAAACAACACCAAAACTCTACAGACACAGTGCAGTTAAGCAACAGCTAAAATTTCTTTAGTTAAAATAATTTATATTCCTTCCTCTTTTCTTGAGCCACTCAGTCTCCTTCAGTCTTCATCTTGATAAAGTGGACGTAGAAACTCCACAAACACCAAATAAAATACAAGAAGTACAGCATAAAGCACATGGGCTGTTGTCTTTCTTTGCCCTGAGCCAGCTGCTCCAACAGACCAGCCTGTTTCCACCGTCAGCTGACAGGGCCGCTGGCCTCGTCTGGACCACCTGCCCGGACAGTGGAAATAACCTTTGGTGGCAGATGCTGCCTTGCTGTGTGCCCCTCCCTGTCTGGCCCACCACTGCTGGGGACAGTCCTGCGGTCCAGGCTCTGCCCTGCAGCGCTCGACACATTTCTCAGTGGAGTCTTCCTCTTCATCAGACAAACATCAGAAGTCGCTGGCTGTGCCTGCGGTGCAGGTCTCTCCTTGTCCTTGAGCAAGGCACTGATGTGACGCCAGACCTCAGGCCTGTCAGGTCTGCTCAGGCACTTCAGGTCCTTGAACCCAGGATCTTCAGACATGAGATGTTACTTTTTCCGTCACATTTCTGCATGTCTGTTGTGAAGGCCTCGTTGAATCTCATCATGTAAGCTGGGCCATCCTCAGCGGCCTCCATCACACATGACAGATAACACAATGCTGGCCGCACAGCAGAACAAGAAACAAACCTCCTCCTCCCAGGACTCCAGCCATGTACCTGCAAGAACAGAGAGAAACACTTCAGCACCACATCTGCTACACTCGAGGTGACACTGCTGACCTCGAGCTGACTGTGGTCAGTCCATTCGTCTCCTGTCAGAGCAGCCGTGTTAGTTTGCATCAGCGCCTCCCCACCAGCTTTCTCGTCTTCATACAAGTGTTGTATCTTGGCTACAGAGGGGGCTCTCCAAGGCAACTCATACAAGCCGTTGTTGGATGCAATGCAAATTACCTGAAGCAGACCATGATACTCCACAGTGGCCCAGTTTACATGGGTGTTTTTTTCAATCCGATTGTAAACAATCGTATTAAACGGAGTGTATTCATGTACGGCATACAAAGTATGCCGTACATATATATATAAATATATATATATATATATATATATATATATATATATATATATATATATATATATATATATATACATACACACACATATATATATATATATATATATATATATATATATATATATATATATATATATATATATATATATATATATATATATATGTTAACTGTGTTCTCGCCACCCTGGCGGTATTGTGTCTGTCTCCTTCCAGCTCGGGTCCTCTACCAGAGTCCTGGGAGCTGGAGGGTTCTGCAGGGTCTACCAGAGTCCTGGGAGCTGGAGGGTTCTGCAGGGTCTACCAGAGTCCTGGGAGCTGGAGGGTTCTGCAGGGTCTACCAGAGTCCTGGGAGCTGGAGGGTTCTGCAGGGTCTACCAGAGTCCTGGGAGCTGGAGGGTTCTGCAGGGTCTACCAGAGTCCTGGGAGCTGGAGGGTTCTGCAGGGTCTACCAGAGTCCTGGGAGCTGGAGGGTTCTGCAGGGTCTACCAGAGTCCTGGGAGCTGGAGGGTTCTGCAGGGTCTACCAGAGGCCTGGGAGCTGGAGGGTTCTGCAGGGTCTACCAGAGTCCTGGGAGCTGGAGGGTTCTGCAGGGTCTACCAGAGTCCTGGGAGCTGGAGGGTTCTGCAGGGTCTACCAGAGTCCTGGGAGCTGGAGGGTTCTGCAGGGTCTACCAGAGTCCTGGGAGCTGGAGGGTTCTGCAGGGTCTACCAGAGGCCTGGGAGCTGGAGGGTTCTGCAGGGTCTTAGCTGTTCCTAGGATTGTGCTCTTCTGAACAGAGCTCTCAGATGCTGTTCCTGGTCTCTGCTGGAGCCATCCTCCCAGCTTGGGGGTTCCTGCTCCCAGTGTCCCGATCACTACTGGTATCACTGTTGTCTTCACGCCCCACACTCTCTCTCTCTCTTCCCTCAGCCCTTGGTGCTTCTCCAGCTTCTCTGCTCCTTCTTCCTGATGTTCCATCACTTGGGATTGCTCCATCTATCACCACAGCTGTCTCCTGCTGTTCATCCACCACCACTATGTCAGGTTGATTGGCCATCACCTGCTGGTCAGTCTGGATCTGGAAGTCCCACAGGATCTTGGCTCGATTGTTCTGGACCACCTTTGGAGGTGTCTCCCATCTGGACCCTGGGACCTCCAGTCCATACTCGGTACATATGTTCCTGTACACGATGCCCGCTACCTGGTTGTGTCGTTCCCTGTATGCCTTGCCTGCCAGCATTTGACCCCCTGCTGTGATGGTCTGTACTGTCTTGGGGCTTCTTTGCACAGTCTGCACCTGGGGTCTGGTTTGGTTTGGTAGATCCCGGCCCCTCGGTTTGTTGTTGTTGTTTTGTTTTTTTTTATGCTCCACATGCACAGTCCATAATTTTCAAATAAATTCTTTGAAACTCAGACAATGTGATTTTCTGGATGTTTTTTTTCTCTCATTCTGTCTCTCACAGTTGAAGTTTACCTATGATGATAATTACAGGCCTCTCTCATCTGACTAAATACTTTTTTGCCCCTCTGTATCTGGCAAAACCATATCACCTGACGGGTATGACACGCACAAAGTTACATGAATGAATGAAATGAGCAGCTTTAGCCATCAGTAAAGACATTTTCAGACCAAGTCATCAAATTAATAGATCAACAATACATAGTCTGTTTGTCTCTGATTGTTTTTTGTTTTATACGTTTTTTAGATTGAATTTACATGAACTCAGTCGTAACATCACTTCATTGTGAAGTTAGCAAGCTTGCCAGCATGCTAATGTAAGATACATGCTAATTCACTGGAGCTTATTTGACAACAAAACTAACCAAAAAAATGAAGTTTTTCAGTGGTCCCAGTCTGCTTTCTCAGAGGAAGAAGTGTCCACAGTAGTAAAAACTCCCAAGAAAATACCTAAGCTTTAGGAGAAGTTTCGAGCTGTAAACTATCGTTAAAAAAAGCTCATCTTTCCTCTCAGGCCTTGAAGGAAAAGAAGGAATCTGGAGTTACTGCGCACTCTGTTGGCACTTGGAGGAATTCTGCCCAGCTAACGTAACGCCAGTGCTCCTGGACTCCTTTTTTATGGGTGTTACAATATATTGATGTTGGGAGGGACAGCCTTCCTTTTTGGTATGGTTTTATGTTTTAAACGCTTTAAGCACTTTGTGTTGTATTTATGAATCTGAAAAGTGCATTATAGAAACAAAGTTTGATTTGATTTGATTTGATCCTTTGATGCATCGACACAGCATGATGCTGCCTCCACCATGTTTACCAGTAGTGTGGCACTCACCAACAGACCACCAGCATCAAGCGGGAACCTGGGCTGGAAGTTTTCTGAGATGAGCCGACATGGACCAGCCTGAATCCTCTTCTAAAACGGGCAGAGGTAGGCCCTCCTGGACCCCCTCTGAGACAGGCAGAACTTGGTAGTGCAGGATGCTCTCTGAGACCAGAACAGGGACAAGTGCAGGTGGCCTCTACTGGACCCCTGAAAGCGGAAGGGGAGCCAGAGGCTGACCCGTCCTAACGTTCAGAGATGGTTTCTCCTTCAAAGCTGGCAGAGGTTGTTGGAACCAGCAGGAGTTTCCTCTCTACCAAAGTTTCTGAACTTCTTCATTATTCTCCAGTATCTGTTCTTCACTGGTTGCCGAGGGTGTGGCCTTCGCGCCCCCTGACACGCTCCTCAAGCTTATGCCGTCTTTTAACCAGATGAAGTTGCTTCCATTGTCATTGCTGTCTTGAGGAGAAAACGCCTCAACATCATTTCAGCAGACTCAGATTGGTCCTGACTTCCAGAGATGAACATACTCCAACCTGAGCTGCAGGATCAGGTGACTATAAATAACAAAAGCTTTTCCAGAGCAGGTTGTTTGCACACAGCTGTGCTTTTCATTCATACTAACAGCTTCCAGTAGTTTCATCTGCCACAGATGGATGGTGACATGAATGGAACGTATATATATATGAGTGGTCTGGTGGAAGTGGAGCGATATAGATTTCTGTATTTTGTGAGTATTTTGACAGTATATGTTCTTATTATATGTTTTAATGCTACAATTGTGTATCTGATTTACATTCACAAAAGCCTCCATGAACCCATGTTCATGTTCATCGCTGCTCTGTTAGTCAACTCTGTTCTTTTCAGCAGTGTTATTTACCCAAAGCTTCTGCTCGATGTTCTGTCTGAGAAACAGATGATAAGTTTTTCAAGCTGCCTCTGTCAGTTTCAGTTTTTTTACTCGTTAGGTGGTTCGGAGTTTCTTCTGTTAACATCCATGGCTTATGACAGATATGTGTCCATATGCAAGCCTCTGCAATATCCCACAATCATGACAAAAACCGCCGTCAGTAGTCTCCTGGTGGCAGCCTGGGTCCTGCCTGCCTGCCAGGTTGCATCGGTTTCTGGACTCAGTGCTAATAGAAAACTATGTAGGTTCACTTTAAAAGGACTTTATTGTAGCAATACTTTGTACAAATTACAATGTAGTATCTCAAAAGTACAATTTATACACGATTATTTCATTTTGTTCAACATTGCCTTCCTCCCACTGCTTTTCATCTTCTTCTCTTATGTTAGGATCCTCCTGATAACCTTTCAAAGCAGCAGAGAAGTCAAGACGAAAGCTGCACAGACTTGTTTGCCACACATAGTTGTTTTAATTAACTTCTCCTGTTTGTGTGCATTCGATATCATTGCAATTCAGCTAGAGGAACATATTCCAAGAACTGCACGTCTGATAATAAATTTACAGATTGTGTTGTATCCCCCTCTGTTTAATCCGATCATTTATGGGCTGAAAATGAAAGAAATATCTAAACATCTTCACAGGTTGTTTCTTCCTCAAAAAGTGATGTGATAAATTAGCAGTGAAACATATTTGCAAACTTTTCTTTCTGTGAAATTTCATAATCATCCATGTCAAACGTGTTGTTGAAATGACTGTTTCATTGCCAAATTGGTTATTTCTGCTGAGAGGACTGATCCTTGCAACATTCAGAATATTCCATGTTTTTAAGGATCCACTTGCCTTTTTGTGTAGACTATGTGCCTGTAAACAACTTTCACTTAGACTATATTTGTATTATTGGTTATAACATTGATCAATATGAAACAAATGACACATTTTAATCTTCTTACATTTAGTAGCCTACTGATGATTCATAATTTCCAAGGATCCTCAAATATTGTCAGAAATACTGACACAGCTGCTCTGCTGGTTCTAACTTGGTATTTTACAAAATGCTATCTGAAAGCATGTGTGTTTGAAGGATCTGAGGGAAATAATGTGTCGTTTCAAGGCTAATCACCAAGATCTCAGTGTTAAATGCAGAAAGGAGTTTTGGAAGTCTTTCCTGTAAAATTTAAATTTTTGTTCATTTCAAACTTTAATAAACTTGAAAGTCTGATATTGTTGAAAGTTTCACATTTTCCGTTTAAAAACTTTATTCTGTGTTTTAATCCCCACAGCTGTTGGTTCTGTCACTTCATATTAAAAGGGTTTGAACTTGATTTGTAACTGTTTTGGCTTTACTCTTAGATTTGAAGCTTTTCTCCTGCTTGTTTAGACCTTTTCACCGGACAGGACTGCTGAGAACACCCCATAGCCCTTTTTTCTTTAATGTTTAGTAAAATGTGAAAAAAATACCAGTCAGACAGAACTTTGTGCAGAGTCCTGAATTGTGCGCTCAAATTACAAAACCCTCATCCTCATAATCCATCAGGCTAAGGTGTGTTTTTCAGGTCTCTCCCAGCTTCTCCAGACACAGGTTGGACGCAGACTCTTAACGTTGAACCTTTTAATAGTTTTTTATGTTCACAGAGGAACTGCCTTTTCAAACCGCTCTCCTTTCTTGCTAGTTCTTAATCAGCTCTGGCCTGAAGAGACGGAGAAACCGGAGGCAGAGCTAGCTCCAGACCCATGGAGATGGTTTTTAATGACCTTTCACTTCACACACAGAAC